>NC_092128.1:169992672-170358922 GCF_043159975.1 Macaca nemestrina | reverse complement strand
CTGTTCCGGGCCCGAAATACCCCTTACAGACTAGGCCTCACACCATATGAAATCATGTATGGCAGACCCCCACCCGTGGTCCCCAGTCTAAAAGATGACTTACTCAAACCTGAAACTGAAAATGTCTCTGAGCTCCTGTTCTCCTTACAAGCCTTACAGAAAATTCACCAGGAAATTTGGCCCAGACTATGAGAACTGTACGAGGCAGGACCTCCGCCGATGCCTCATCCGTTCCAGCCGGGAGACTGGGTCCTAGTCAAGCGCCACCGGCAAGAAACTCTTTAACCCAGGTGGAAAGGACCACTGCAAGTACTCCTGACTACTCCCACTGCTCTCAAAGTAGAAGGCATCGCTTCGTGGATCCACTACACACACGTCAAACCAGTGGACCCAACATCCGACCTTCTCGAGCCATCTGGAGCACCGGTTACATGGACTGTAGACAAAGCTAAGAACAATCCCTTAAAGCTAACCCTGCGCCGTCACCCACATAGCCGTAACCATGTCTAGCTTGCCTATGCTTTTATGCCTTATACATCTGACTCTCCTAACTGCTGCGCCGTCTAATCCCTATGTCTGGAGGTTCTGGCTCTATGAGAACAAAACTCACCCCGGGGAAACCCCCCAAGCGGGTAAACTGCTAGCTAGTGCAGACTGCCCCCCCTCCGGGTGCAATACTCCAATTTACCTCAATTTCACTAATTTCCAAATTGCCCAACCGGGGATACCCATGATTTGTTTTGAATATGATCAGACTGAATATAATTGTAAGAATTATTGGTGGCACCAGAATGCAGGTTGCACATACCACTATTGTAAAATGCACTCAGCCAGGGTATAGGACGAATACCCGAGAAAGTCTAACCTCCTCAGGACTCGCTACCCGACAGGGACTCCCAACATATTCACTTGGATAATAACAGATCCAGGGCACTCCCGGTGGACATCGCCCCAACATGGGGCAGTCTACTACGATGCCAGTAGTAGCTGGCCTAGTAGCCACCTGTACTTGTGGCGGAGTCTAGTCCAGATTCGACCCTTAATCCATACACAAATCCACAGACAGGAAACCAAGCTATCACAAGACTTGCAGCCCTTCTCCTGGCTAACCCTATTACAAGAAGGGCTAGCATTCGCCAACCTCACCGGTTTAGGCGACCTGTCCTCTTGCTTTATGTGTGCAACCTTAGGAAGACCACCATTAACCGCTGTTCCCCTTTCCTCCCCACCCACAAACTATATGCCAGATTCTAATTCATCAACAGTTGCAATACCTGATGTAGCCCTGTACCGTGACCCATACCAAGAGAAATACCCCTACTGTTATTCAGCATTTAGTAGCAGCCTCTGCAACCAGACGGCTACATACCCTAATAGCCCCATACGTGCTCCCCCTGGTGTGTTCTTCTGGTGTAATATGACTCTGTTAAAAACTCTGTCCAAAAGCATCTCTGATGGACAGTTGTGCATCCCTGTTACACTAGTTCCCCGACTGACCCTGCTGACCCCGGCAGAGTTCATAGGCTGGGCAGGGACTGCCCCAACTGAAACCGCGCGACATAGACGAGCAGTTTTTCTGCCACTAATTGCCGGAATATCCTTAACCACCTCTGTCATCGCAGTGGGGTTAGCAGGAGGGGCCCTACAACACTCCATGATAGAAAACGACAAGCTGTTACAACAGTTCTCTGTTGCTATGGAAGACTCCGCCTATTCCCTAGCCTCCCTTCAGCGGCAGCTCACCTCCCTAGCACAGGTCACCCTTCAAAACCGCAGAGCCTTAGACTTACTCACGGCTGAGAAAGGTGGTACCTGTATGTTCCTCAAAGAAGAATGCTGTTTCTATATAAATAAGTCAGGGTTAGTTGAGGAAAAAGTCCAACGCCTACACGAACTAAGCTTAGAAATGAAAAAGCAACAATTCACTACAGCCGCTAACAATTGGTGGAGCTCTTCAATGTTTTCCCTTCTGGCACCCCTTTTAGGCCCCCTAATGTCTTTACTACTTCTATTCACTATAGGCCCCTGTGTGGTAAATAAAATTTTACAATTTGTCAGAGAAAGGTTTGATACCATCCAACTAATGGTCCTCCGTAGCCATCACCAGCCTCTCCTGCACCCAGAAAGTGAGGCTATATTATAAGACTCTGGAAATCCAAGATTGGACATCCAGTTACTTATGAGAAGGGGGAAATGAAAGGACACAAAGATAGATGTGTACCCGCCCCCCACCCGCTACACCCTTGTTCTGCTCTCTAATCTTTGCACATACCAGAGATTTCGTAAGTTCTGTGAGTACCTGGTTTTCTGCACGTACCAGAGATTTTGTTTTGCACATACCAGAGATTTTGTAAGTTCTGAGGCAAGGTCACAAGACGTGTTTAAGTAAGATAAACTCTTGCTGCCATAAACCTGCTCTCCCGCCTCAAAGTTTGAACCAAAATATCAGAAATGGCGGGAACCAATCATAGTTAGCCAAATCGCCTTGTTCAAACACTAGCTAATCATATATCTGATTTGTATAATAACTCTATGCCCACTTTTCTTAGACTATATAACACTGCTCGGAGCTCAGTGGGGGAGCTCTCCTGCCCGTCTCGTTTCACGAGCGAGGGAGAGTTCCAGGTTCGAACCTGTAATAAAGATCCTTGCTGCTTAGCTTTGACTCTGGACTCTGGTGGTCTTCTTTGGGGAATAAACGGTCTGGTCATAACAAACACAATGCTGTTTTTTAGACAGAAGGACTCCGTGTGTGTGCAGTATGAATGCACTTAGCATTGTATCATGGGGTAAGCCAGAATGTATTTCTTTTAACTTTTATTTTGAGGTAAAGCTGATTCACTGTGTCCATAAGACACTCAGAGAACACTCTTGCCATTTCCAGACAAGCTGAAAGCTGGCACAGCATTAGCAAGTTACTGCTGAGAAAGAGATCATGTGTCCCTCAAAAGCGTGTGCTCCATCAATCCCCCCCAAACTAGGTGGCAAAGCAGATTCATTTTTCTCCTCATCATCTTGCTCCAGTGCAAAGTTCCTCATCCTTAGTGGGGAGAAACAGATGTGCTGATGTAAAAAATGAACGGGCCAGTCACAGTGGCTCACACCTGCAATCCCAGTACTTTGGGAGGCTGAGGTGGATGAATCAATTTAGGTCAAGGAGTTCAAGACCAGCCTGGCCAACATGGTGAAACCCCATCTCTACCGAAAAAATACAAAAATTAGCCGGCTGTGGTGGTGGGCACCTGTAGTCCCAGTTGCTTGGGAGGCTGAGACAGGAGAATCCATTGAATCCAGGAGATGGAGGCTGTGGTGAGCTGAAATTGTGCCACTGCACTCCAGCCTGGGGGATAGAGCAAGATACTGTCTTAAAAAAAAAAAAAAAAGTGTTTTATTTTCCTTACTTTCCTACAACTTCCTCAGCGTATAAAAGAATAGACACAGTAACACTGGAAAGCCAAACAGGAGAGGGTCCCCACCACAGAGCAAAATTGCATGAGCAGAGGTCCAAAACCAAGTTTTTACCTCTTTCCTCTCCTCCCATGAGTACCATTTCACTGGTTACATAATAAGACACTAGGGAATACGGTTGTTGTTTCCTTGGGTAATCTGTTCTCAAGAACTTGCAAAACGGACCTTGGATTACCATGCCACACATCATTTAAAAACCAAGAAAAACAATAGTTGGCTTCCAAATAAAGACAAGAAGATAAGAAAGAAATTAATTTTAAAATTTCAGTTAGGAGCAATAAGTTCGGGACACGCTGATCATACTTAACAGCAATGTACTACCTGCTGAAAGAGTAGATTTTAAATGCTGTCACCACAAAAAATGGTAAGTGTGTGAGGAAATGGAAATGGAATATAATTAGCCTGATTCTGCCACTCCATAGTGTTTAGATATCTATCTAATATATATGTTGGATATATATTGTACATGTTGTACAGCATAAATATACACAATTCAGCCTGGCACAGTGGCTCTTGCCTATAACCCCAGCGCTTTGGGAGGTCGAGGCCAGAGGATCATGAGGTCAGTAGATGGAGACCATTCTGGCTAACAGGGTGAAACTCGTCTCTTCTAAAAATACAAAAAAAAAAAAAAAAAAAAAAAAAAAAAAACCAGCCAGGCGTGGTGGTGGCGGCGCCTGTAGTCCCAGCTACTCGGGAGGCTGAGGCAGGAGAATGGCGGGAACCCGGGAGGCGGAGCTTGCAGTGAGCCGAGATCGCGCCACTGCACTCCAGCCTGGGTGACAGAGCGAGACTCCGTCTCAACAATAACAACAAAAAATATAGATAGATTGATTGATAGATAGATAAATGTATATATATACACATACAATTCTATTTGTCAATTAAACATAAATAAAAATAAATTGATGCAAAGTACATAAATTATTATATTAATAAGAATTCATGTTCTCTTTCCCTTGACGCCACTGAAGATCCTGGTGTCGCCATGGAACGCCGCCCTGCCTGCAGTTACCAGTATTTTAAAAACAAGCCCTACCCAAAGTCTCGCTTCTTCCAAGGCGTCCCTGATGCCAAGATTCGCATCTTTGACCTGGGGCAGAAGAAGGCAGAAGTGGATGAGTTTCCGCTTTATGGCCACGTGGTGTCAGATGAAGTTGAGTCCCTGTCCTCTGAAGCCCCAGAGGCTGCCCGAATTTGTGCCAGTGAGTACATGGTAAAAAGCTGTGGCAAAGACGCTTCCATATCCGGGTGTGGCTCCACTCCTTCCACGTCATCCGCATCAACAAGATGTTGTCCTGTGCTGGGGCTCACAGGCTCAAACAGGCATGGGAGGTACCTTTGGAAAGCCCCAGGGCACTGTGGCCAGGGTTCACATCGGCCAAGTTATCATGTCCATCTGCACCAAGATGCAGAACAAGGAGCACGTGATTGAAGCCCTAGGCAGGGCCAAGTTCAAGTTCCCTGGCCCCCAGATGATCCACATCTCAAAGAAGTGGGGCTTCATTAAGTTCAGTGTGGATGAATTTGAAGACATGGTGACTGAGAAGTGGCTCATCCCAGATGGCTGTGGGATCAAGTACATCCCCACTTCTGGCCCTCTGGACAACTGGCAGACTCCACACTCTTGAGGGCTTCCACTGTGCTGCCCCCTCTTAATACTCATCAATAAATTCTACTTCCTGTCCATCTAAAAAACAATAAATAAATAAATAATTCATGAAAATGTTTGTCCCTAGGCAACCTCAATGCTTTAAGTTGCTCTGAGATCTATAGTTGAACACTAAAGTGTTTAAACTTTATCTCATGCTGTGTATGTCCCAGTCACATTACAGACTAGAAGGCTCTGGCCTACACAGCGAGCATCTAAGAGTGTTATGTTACATTTAGCGTGGTGTTAACCCAAGGGATCCCATGTTCTTCATCAGTGTACTGCCATTTTGCTGAAGAGAAAGAATATGCAATCAATAAAACATGGACAACTTCAAGCAATGAAAGTATGAATGAGCCATTAAATAGAGTACTTTCCTTAAAACTTAAAATGATGATTGAATTGTGTTTGTCAAGAAAGGAAGTTTTGATAAATGGAAAATTGACCTCATAACAATATTTCAAGTTATTATTATTATTATTTGTATTTGATAAAGTTGCTGTGAATTCAAAACACTTTTGGGGACATTTCTTCCAATACTTCCTTTTGTGTCGAAAGAAGGAAAGAGAAAGAGAAAGAACATTTGAAAACTTCAGAAAGTGGAACCTGACAGACACCTCTCTATAGAAAGGTAAAGGAATGAACCCCTTGGAAAGTTCATTCAGCATGTCAATGATGGATTATTATGTTTTCATGTTATTAACATATTAGAGATAGCCTCACACTTCATAAATTAATATCTATATTATTCAGGGTCGCCTTTCCTGTTACTTTTTCTCAGTAATCAACAAATACACTATGCTTCTTTTACTTATTTTAAAGTATTTAAGTGAATGCACTATGCTTTATTTGTTCAGAGTGTATTTATTTTACTGTGCGGCTCCCTACACAGATCCTCAAGACCTGCAATCTCTGGTGCTAAGCTTACACCGTATTTATTTTTTCTCCCCATCTACTTCTTTGTCTATGCAGTTTTCCTATTATTATGCATGGGTAGTTTGAAAACTATCCAAGTATTTTTCAAAGCCAGTTATTTGTCTTATTTCAACACCAGAAATACATGTTGTTATGTGATCTGAATTTCACTATTATCAAAATATTCTTATCCGTGACAGAGAAAAATGGGACGCCTTACAAAATCTCCAGTTCCTCTGTAATATGAACTCTAATACACTGCTGCCCAGTGTCTCTTTTACCCCACAAAGTTATTAATCTCCTTATAGGCAGCAAACTAACTTTCCTTTTACACCCAGGTTTTACCTGGCCTGCAGTTTGTCAACTGCTTCTTTTTAAAAGATTTGAAAATTACCATATACTTTCTGAAATATACATTTTCATAGTTTAAGTTTATTTTAAAATTACATTTGAAATATTAAACTGAAAAAGTACTTATATTAAAATATTTCTCTAACTCCTTTTCTCTTTTGATACTTAACTTTGATTTTGTTGTTCATTTCATCCATATGTTTTGCCTTTCATATAATACATATGTTATTGTACTTCTTAAAAGACCCATTCACTATTGCCTTTAACAATTTTGAATGTTAGATATTTATACATGTGAGTCATGACAATTATTACAGCTTACTATATAAAATACCCATAATCAAACTAAAGCTTTTCAAATAAAAATATAATTCTGATATTAGAACTCATTTCCTTCATATACTAAAACTTCTGGGAAAAGAAAAAGCTGAGTACATCATTATTCCAGCAAACTTACATTTTTTTCAAAGCTTGTTCTTAGAAGACATGCCAAAGATGTTTTGGATTAAAGCTTTATAAGCATTTATGAGGGCTGGGTCATTTTAGGGAAGCTTAAAAAGCAGTGAACTTCAGCATGTTTGCTGAACTTGGACAAGCCACTTAACCAATTAGGATATCCATTGGTAAATCCATTTGGATATCCTTGGTAAAATAAAGCTGGGACTTCTGGCCCTTTTTGAAATCTATTATTATAAAATAAATGAATAGATGCACTCAGTTATTAAAAGAAGGCCTTTTACTTTGAAGAGTACTTTAAATATATAGTATTAGTTTCAATGGGAAATATGCCAATACCATTACTATCCTTCAACATTAACCATAATAACAAATAATCATTGAATTATAAATATTTACATAGAAATTGAATGAAGTTTAATGCATTCTTAAAAGAAGACATACTGCTACTTCAAGTAAAGTCTAATCTAAAATCCCACCCAAAGCAAAGAAAATTACAAATATAACCATGATCTATTGAGCAATTCTAGAGAACTAGGAGCTCTATCATTTAACATTAATATAGGTTGAGAAAACAGAAAAGGGCAAATAAATGTCTTTATCAAATTCCAGTTGAAAAGTATTTTAGTAGCTGTTAATTTTACTGTTAAGTGCAAAAATTTCAGAATACTTAACATCAGCTCCATACATTTTGAAATATAATCACAATATCCCAGGTTTAGGAAAGCAACCATTCACAGTATCTTAGGACAACAGTTAAATACAAATATAAGCCATCTCATTGCCAAGCACTTTATTTTACACTTTATAGCATATATTCTTATCATGAAACAGTCAACAGCTGTTGCCCAGGGGCCTCTGGGCCCCACAGGCAATACATAAGAACATTATGCTAGATTTTTGTAGTAGCCATCAGGCTTTTGCACCTCTCATGCAAATTATGTTTTCATTATCATAGTTCATGTTTAACCATCTATTTCCAGTTACATAAAATTATTCATCATCCTACTAACCAACCCCAAACTACTGCATATGGTCATATTTATCCCCTTAAAATTACTACATATTTTAAATTACTGTAAATCTTGACAACTAATTTGATGACAAATAAATCTCTAACCTAGTAAAAGTAATTGTTCTCCCATTGATAATCCTTTAGCACATTAAAAAGTGAACAAATTCTGATAAGAACAAATATAACACAATAATCCTCTATGTAGACACTATAGTAAATGAAATATTAATATTTTGGCTTCTGTTCTTTCTGTGGTTAAAAATAATGTTGAAGGAGTAACATCAGCAAGATGATGCAAAGGAAGTTTCCAGCACTCCTCACAGAAACATCAATTCAAACAACCATCCATGCATGAAAATACTTTGCCAAGAGCTAAGGAATCCATATGACAGATTACAACGCCTGGGTAAAGTACAGAAATAAAGAAAGATGGATTGAAGATGGGAGTAAGGACACAGTTTCACATTACTCACATCACCTCTCCCCCGAACTTGTTTAGCATAGCACAGTGCCAACAGTGATATCTTCCACATAGAGGAAGAAGAGTGAAGTTAACATGTGACTTTACTGTGGTCTTCACCACCATGCCCCTTCAGGGCCAGCTTTCAGACCCACCCCAGTGCTAGGCTAGCTCCTGCAGCCTCAGGATTCAGGTCAGCCCCTGTGGATGTTGGCCCCATACCTGCCTTCATAGACTGAGCCTCTGGGCCCATCCCAATGGACCTAGACTTCAGTCCTGTCACCATGAACACAGTTACTAGGTCCACCCCAGTGGACCCCAGCAACACACTAGACGCCATGTACCCAGGATCCAGGCTTATACCTGTAGACCCAAGCTTCAGGCTCACTCCTGTGCAATGAGGCAGCAGGCCCATCTACAAAAACCTAAATTCCATGTCTGCCTACTCCTGCAGACCCAGACATCAGACTGGACCTGGTGGACCCAAAAGCCAGGGCTGCTCATCTACTTACTGAGGTACCAGGTCAGCTGTTTCAAGGACTCCAGCAGCAAGTGTACACAGATATCCCAGAAACATCCTGCTCAGAATCTCTACATGGGCTGATTGGTGAAGGACTGTCTTTGCTGAAGCCTGTCTGTAAAGATTAGAAGAGATGTGGCCGGGCACCGTGGCTCAAGCCTGTAATCCCAGCACTTTGGGAGGCTGAGGTGTGTGGATCACAAGGTCAGGAGATCGAGACCATCCTGGCTAACATGGTGAAACCCTGTCTCTACTAAAAACACAAAAAAGTCAGCCAGGCATGGTGGCGGATGCCTGTAGTCCCAGCTGCTGGGGAGGCTGAGGTGGGAGAATGGCATGAACCCGGGAGGCGGAGCCTGCAGTGAGCAGACATCACGCCACTGCACTCCAGCTTACTTCTTCAAATACATAGACCATAATGCAAGACAAAAAAAAAAAAAAAAAGTCAAATAATCAGGGAAATCTGACATCACCAGAAGAGGAAAAAATAAAAGAACCAGTAACTGGCCCTAAAAAATAGAGATGTATGAACTGCCTGACAAATAATTCAAAATAATCCTCTTAAGGAAGCTCAGTGAACTACAGAGGAGAACAAACCAAATAAAATCATAAAAACAATACATGAACAAATTTAGAAGTTTAATAAAAAAAATAGAAACTATAAAAAAAGAACAAAACAGGAATTCTGGGACTGAAGAACATAATAACTGAATAGAAAAACTTCTTGGAAAGCTTCAAGAGCATCCAAATGTTCAACTTACAATGTTACATTCAATATACTCATTGTAAGTTGAAAATATTGTAAGTAAAAGATGCATTTAATGCACCTAGCCTACCAAACATCACAGTTTAGTCTAGCCCACCTTAACTATGTTCAGAACACTTAAATTAGCCCATGCTGGGCAAACTCATCTAACACAAAGCCTATTTTATAATAAAGTGTCGAACATCTCATGTACCACTTACTGCTAGCCTGGGAAAAGATCAAAGTTCAAAATTTAAAGTATAACAAAATTGTGATGGTGTTACACCATTGTAAAGTCAAAAAATTGTAAGTCAAACCACTGTAATTTGAGAACCATCTATACTTGATCAAACAGAAGAAAAAATCAGGGAGCTCAACAGGTCATTTGAGATTTGTCAGATAGCAGAACAGAAAGATAAAAGAATGAAAAATAGTGAAGAAAGACAACAGAAGTTACAGCTGAACATCAAGCAAACAATATATGTATTATGAAAATTCTAGAAGCAACAGAGGAAAAGAAAATGACTGAAAATTTATTTAAAGAAATAATGACAGAAAATTTCACAAATCTGGAGAGGAAAATGAACACCCAGATATATGAAGCCCGAAGAACCTCAGTTAGATAGAATATAAAGAAATCTTCACCAGATATACTATAATCAAATTCTCAAAAGTAAAAAATACAGTGTCATAAAAGCATACTGTAGTTTTGACTCCTCATGAGGGAAGAGAGAGACCCTCTCATATTGTTTTATACTCAGTACCTGTTTTAAGAAAAAAGGAAGTGAAACCAAAGACAGGCAGCCCACGCCAGAACCAAAACCGGGCCTGGGCCTGCCTGGCCTAAACCTAGTAGTTAAAAATTAACAAATTAACTCATGACTTAGAGACTGATGTTATCCATAGATTCCTGGTATTGTATAAAAGAACATTGTGAAACTCCCTGCTCTGTTCTGTTTCACTCTGACTACCGGTGCATGCAGCCCCTGTCATGTACCTCCTGCTCGCTCAAATCAATCATGACCCTTTCTGTGAAATCTTTAGTGTTGTGAGCCCTTAAAAGGGACAGAAACTGTGCACTTGGGGAGCCTGGACTTTAAGGCAGTAGCTTGCTGATGCTCCCAGCTGAATAAAGCACTTCCTTCTACAACTTGGTGTCTGAGAGGTTTGGTCTGCGGCTCATCCTGCTATACTCAGAGAAAGAAAAAGTGACTCTTCACATGTAAAGGAGCCCTCATGAGGACGGTAAGCAAATTTTCCAGCAGAAACTTTGGAAACCAGGAGAAAGTGAGATTATCTTTTCAAAGTACTGAAAGAAAAAGAAAATCTGCCAATAAGTCTACCATACTCTGCAAATCTGACCTTTGGAAATGGAGAGATAAAAGATCTTCGAGAAAAACAAAATCTGAGGAATTTCATTACGACCAGACCTGCCTGACAATAAATGACAAAAGGAGTTATTTAAATTAGAATGAAAGGATGTTAGCCAACAACTTGAGAACATGTAAAAATATAAAGCTCACTGTAAAGATAAGAATATAGTCCACTTCAAAATATTCTAATGAGTCAAGGATGATGTAAAAATCACTTCTAACTGTAGTAGAAAGTTTAAAAGACAAAAGTATTAAAATAACTTTACGCTAATTTGTTAATGGATACGTAGTATACAAACGATGTAAATTGTGACATTAATAACATAAAATGTGGTGAGAGAAGGTAAATATAGTTTTTATATGTAGCCAAAGTTATTATTGGCTTAAAACAAACTGTTAGAACTAAAAAAGGTTTTACATAAGCAACAAGGTAACCACAAAGAAAAAAATATGTGTTGTAGGTACACAAAAGATAAAGAGAGAAGAATCAAAGCATACCACTGCAAAAAAAGAAAAAAAAAAGTCAAATTACAAGGAGAGCAAGAGAGGAGGAAAGAAGAAAAGAAACTACAAAACAATCAGAAAACAATTAACAAAGTGACAATAGTAAGTCAAATAAATAAATATCTGATTTAAATGTAAATGAATTATACTTTCTAACCGGAAGATATAGAGTGACTAAAATGAATGAAAAGACAGTATCTAACTATATGTTCCATACAAGAGACTCACTGTATCTTTAAGGGTACACATAAGCTGAAAGTGAAGGAATGGAAAAAGATATTCCATTCACATGCTAACATAAAGGGAGCACTAATTGCTATACTTATTTGAAACAAAATAGACTTTAAGTAGAAACTGTCACAAAAGACAAAGAAAGTCATTATATAATGATAAAGGGGTCAGATCATCTCAAGAGCATGTAACAATTGTAAATATAGGTGCACCCATTAATGGAGCACTTAAATATACAAAACAAATGTGAAGAGAACTAAAGAGAGAAATAGGTAGCAATACAATAAGTTGACACTTAAAAGAAAAGGCTGTGTAGGGACCAGTCCTAAATGCATAACAGAGACAACTGTCACTCTGCATGACTGTGAACTGTTGTCATATTTAGGAGTCCCAGACCTTGGCATAAATTGGACTTACAACAATACTGCCATATTTTCCAGCAAGTATCACTGGAACAAGTCATTCCAAGTTTTCTAAGTTGAGTTACGTGTACATTGAGCCTTTTATTGTCACATGTAACAGAAAATTCAACTCAAACCACCTTAAGAAAAACAAAAACAAAAAGCAAAATGTAGAATTTATCCAGATAGCTGGTACCAAGAGAGAGTTAACCAAAACTTGCAAGCTTCAATTTTATCTATGTCTTGACTCTACATTGGATACCTTTTCTGTTTTCTTTCTTTTCCTACAGACTTCCAAGTTCTGGTGATAAGGTCCTTGCAAAATGACCAGAAATATACTTTATATTTACAGCATGACTTAGCAGAAAAGACAACTCTGTTTTCCCAATTGTTCTCTGAAGAGTCACGATTGAGTCTCATTGAATTGTACTGGATACCATGTCCTCCAGAACAATCACTGTGACTAATGGCATGCAAAATTTTAATGTCAGTGTTAGGATCATGTTATTTCAACTGGACTCTGTGGAATTAACAGCATCCAATCTAGGAGGACGAACACTTTACCCATACGAAGGCCAATTAAACAGAATGGGCAGCCGGGCACAGTGGCTCACGCTTGTAGTCCCAGTATTTTAGGAGGCCAAGGTGGGTGGATCACGAGGTCAGGAGTTCAAGACCAGCCTGACCAACATGGTGAAACCTTGTATCAACTAAAAACACAAAAATTAGCTGGATGTGGTGGTGCATGCCTGTAATCCCAGTTACTCATGAGGCTGAGAGAGAATTGCTTGAAGCTGGGAGGCGGGGGTTGCAGTGAGCCGAGATTGTGTCACTACACTGTAGCTTGGTTGACAGAGCGAGACTCCATCTCAAAAAAAAAAAAAAGGCATACATTTGTCCAATATGCTTCCTCTTTCAGAAGAAATTGGAACAGAGAATAGAATGGCACTAAACTTTCTAGTGAGTAACAAAGCATCAAGGAATCAAGTCAATAAGGAAACGAATGAGGCAATTAGGTATTGTTGACAATAGCTTCTGTTATATTTTAAAAGGTGTTAGCTATTTTTAGATCAGGTAGACAAATATATTTTTGATTGTTTGTCTAGCTTTCAGTTTCCTGGAGTATAAATCATCTAGGATATTTTAATTTGAATAAGTTTAAAGCAGTCAAAGTTTTTTTTAAAATCAAACATATAAATAACCTTCATTTCAAAGTTTAAAGTTTAAGAAGTATTACACTTGAGCTCCTGTATACTATTTATAAAGAATGACAAATCTTGCTTAGAACAAGCCTATTTTTTTAAGAAGAAATTTGACTTCCAGCAATGCTATCATTATTAAAATCCTGTTTTAAAAGATACATACTACTCTCCACTCCATAATTATTATTCACACTTAATTATGTAAATATATTGTATTAGAGATTCAATGTTTTAATTTTCAATTACCATTTGTTTATAATAAGTTAGCATATGTATTGAGTTTAAATGTAAACTCTACTTTTAATATTATACTTATTATCATAACTAAAAATGCATCATAACTGATACCTTCTGCAGACCTAGGTAGACTTAATGGAAGAGTAGAAGAGTAGTTAATATTTAACAACATTTCAAGTAAATACACATAAAACTATATAATTATCCCTCATCTTCATCTCTATGATTTTTTTCTTTAATCAGTTAACTGTCAACCTTGCAACTTTCATATCAACTCTAAGAAAAGAAGAGGTCGTTGTTCACTCACTAAAGAGCAATGTAAATAATGTTTATTTTACTGTATACAGTGATAGATGTGTATAATTATTTATTTCATTAATTGGTTTAAATATTTCATCCTATTGACCCAGAGGGCATTTTAATTACATGGGAAACCAACAGCAGCCTCTCCCTTGAAAAACAGTAAATCAAAAACAGTATCACATCCCTGGAGGGAAGCCAGAGATTAGTGCCACCCTCAGGGACTTGAAAGACACGGAGAGGTGATTCCACTCCCTGTTCAAATCTCCTGTTTGGCCTGTGCAGAAGACAAATGGATCTTGGAGAATGACGGTGGATTATCATAAGCTTACCCAAGTGTAACTCCAATTGCAGCTGCTGTACCAGATGTGGTTTCGTTGCTTGAGCAAATTACCACATCTCCTGGTACCTGGTATGCAGCCATTGATTTGGCAAATGCCTTTTTCTCCATTCCTGTCCAGAAGGCCCACCAGAAGCAATTTGCCTTCAGCTGGCAAAGCCAGCAATAAACCATTACTGTCCTACTTCAGGGGTATATCAACTCTCCAGCTTTGTGCCATAATCTTGTTTGCAGAGATCTTGATTGTTTTTCCCTTCCACAGGATATCACACTGGTCCATTGCATTGATGACATTATGCTGATTGGATCCAGTGAGTGATAAGTAGCAAACACACTGTACTTATGGCTGAGACATTTAAATGCCAGGAGATGGGAAATAAATCTGACTAAAATTCAGGGACCTTCTTCCTCAGTAAAATTTCTAGGGGTCCAGTGGTTGGGGCCTGTTGAGATATGCCTTCTAAGGTAAAGGGTAAGTTGCTACCTTTGGCCCCTCCTACAACCAAGAGGCACAATGCCTAGTGGGCCTACTTGGATTTTGGAGGCAACACATTCATCATTTGGGTATGTTACTCTGGCCCATTTATCAAGTGACCCAAAAGGCTGCCAGCTTTGAGTGGAATCCAGAACAGGAGAAGGCTCTGCAACAGGTCCAGGCTGCTGCGCAAGTCTACTACTCCACAACAGAGGTAAGGAAGAGTATGGGTGGAACACACGAGATCCCTTAGGGCATCTCTTAGTATTACCATGCCCTGTGATTAAGGTCAATGGGAAACCACAAGAGCCCAATCTGGGCAGGACTACAAATAGCTCCAGACTCTTTAGAAATGAAGGTTTGAGGTCACTTCACCAGGTAAAGAACCATGACTACTGAGGTGCTTGCTGAAGGCAAAAGGAATATAGAATGAGTAGTAGAAGAAAGTAGTCATCAATACCAGCTACGGCCACATGACCAATTGCAGAAAAGAGGACTATAATTATAATGAGTATTTCCTTCTTATTTTGTTAAGAGCATGTTTGTGCATGTGTGCACTTGTACTAACATATCTTCATTTTATTTCCTTTCTTTTTTCTTTGTCATGTGACGTAAGATTTATTGACTTCATATGAGAATTTAAGTGTTGTTAACTTTATGTAATAGCATCTGGGTTGGAGATGGATGTGTTTCAGTTGTATAAAGGATAGCTGTATAATGTTAGGCATAATTATGACTTTATTATTATCTTTATTTGAAGATTATGTGTGATTTCAGGAGGTGTATATGGGTTCAAGTCGACAAGGAGTGGACTTGTGATGGTTATTATGGAATGTCGATTTGATTGGATTGAAGGATGAAAAGTATTGTTCCGGGTGTGTCTGTGAGGGTGTTGCTAAAGGAGATTAACATTTGAGTCAGTGGACTGGGAGAGGCAGACACACCCTCAATCTGGGTGGGCACCGTCTTGTCAGCTGCCAGTGTGGCTAGGATAAAGCAGGCAGAGGAACGTGGAAGGACCAGACTGGCTAAGTCTTCCAGCCTTCATCTTTCTCCTGTGCTGGATGCTTCCTGTCCTCAAACGCTGGACACCAAGGTTTGCCGGTGGCACTTGGCCCTTTGACCACAGACTGAAGGCTGCACTGTCAGCTTCCCTATTTTTGAGGTTTTGGGACACAGACTGGCTTCCTTCTCCTCAGCTTGCAGACGGCCTACTATGGGACTTCACCTTGTGATCGTGTAAGTCAATACTCCTTAATAAACTCTCTTTCATATGTACATCTATGTTATTAGTCCTGTCCCTCTAGAGAACCCTGACTAATACAGAGCTAGATTTAGGACTCATGCTTGGGTTTGTGTGACAATGACAAGGAAGAGTCGTACAATGCAATTTCAGTGGGTTCTCCCAGAAAATCCCTATGTTCTATGTGATTAAAAATTGAATGCAATTTAAAAATAATCAAATCATAATGAATTTAAATATAGTGTTCAGAAATTCTGATTGATGAATATGGATAGTTTGAGGAAGAAGAGATTGGGTCATTCAGCCACTTAATTTTGTCTAGTAGGATAGGACTTGATAAAAGAAAAACTTCAGACAAATTAAATTTAAAGGAGTTTAATTGAGCAATGAGTGATTCACAAATCAAACAGCCCCCAAATCACAGCAGAGTCACATAGACTCCAGCACAGCCACAGTCATGTGGTGGAAGAAGATTTATAAACGAAAAAAGAAAAATGATGTACAGAAATTGGAAGTGAGGTACACAATGGCTGGATTGGTTGCACCTTGGCGTTTGCCTTATTTGAACACAGAATGAACACTCAGCAGTGTGTAAACGGTTGAAGTATGGTGGCTGGGATTGGCCAGGACTTAGCTACTGTTACAGGCACATATTCCTAAGGTAGATTTTTAATCTTCTCTGACTCTTAAGCTAGGTTATGGTTCATCCACAACGACTCAAATATAGAAGTACAGAGTCCTTCTCAGGTGATATTTAGTTTGCTTTAACAGACTGTACACTTAAACTGTACAGAAACCATATCAATTGAAAATTAGTAAAAGTAACCAAGAATATATACTCTGGATAACAATAGGGTGATTCTACCATCTTCAAATAATGCCTACAAACTTATGGGAATAGACAGAAACTACTTTTGGGAAGCTCAAAGCCACAACTGAAAAATACAGATGAGAATAACAGAAAGGCAGATTACAGAATAAGAAAGAACTTTCGAACAACTCTTCCAGTTCAACAATGGAACAAACTGACTGTGAAGTTAATGGCCTTCCCAGAACTGGAAGGAATGGATAAAGAAACTTGTATTTATTAGACAAATATTCTTCTGGTTCTATAATGGGAATGTTAACTGTATTACCTTGCAGAATCCCTAGAACCACATGAAATGCCTAATCTTACCCTCATTTAAATGAGGAAAACAGACTCAGAAGGTTTCCCCAGATCTCAGAGCTAAGAATTGCAGAGAATATGTAAAGCCAAATGTATCTGACTCCTAAGTGTATAGTGCAAAGACTGCAACAAGTAGAAATGGGTTGGGCACCTACTAAAAACATCATAAAAGAGATTCGTTCCCTAGCTGATGACAAGTAGACTAGATGATCATTACAGTCTTTTTAAAGTTTGAAATAGGATGACTTGTTAAGGGAAAGAGGTTTAAGTTTAATTTCAATCTGACATGCAAATTTTTTGCAAGCCTACTCTATTTAACTGCCTCCAGGACTGGTTAATAATATCACTGGTATTACATATAGAATACACAATATACTGACTATTTCACTGGTATTATATATAAAATATATATTACCTGTATTATATATTAAATGTATATATATACAAGATATACATATATATCATATATGTATATATCATGTACATATATATCAGATATATATCACACATATATTTGCTATATAATATAGGTGAGATGTATACTATTATATATAATATATGCTATTTATATATAAATATTTTATATAATATATAATAAATGTTATATATATCACCTGTATTATATAGCAAATATATGTACATAAAATGCACATATATAAACATATATTTGTGTGCATATGTGTACATAAATGTGTGTGTGTGTGTGTGTGTGTGTGTGTGTGTATAATCACTGGAGCTACCCTGCCTGACGTGGACTTTTTGATGGAGGTTAGCATTCTTCCAAGAAAATTTTCAACATAAAAGCCCACTGAGCTTTACTTGCCTAACACCATCTTTCACAGCTTTGTCAACTTCATGAGTAGTAATCCCTCAGCTGAAGGAATGGTCAGAATCAGTGAGCCATTCCTTGTGTAGAAATTGACAGCAAGGCACAACACAGCCCACACTAATTAGGAATATAAAACTCAGCATTCTTACAGTAATTGGCGAGTCTCCAAGTAAGCTGAGGGTTACTGACAAAAGTTGCTTGTTTTGTTTTGCACTCTGTCTCATTTAAAGATGGAAACTTCTCCTAGATATTGCTTTATGGACTTTTGCATATGCATGTGCAAAAAGTATTTTTCTTATAAGCCATTAAAACGACATCATATTTAGCATTAGATTTTGAAATTTCAGTGAAGCATTTCCTTCTAAAACAGTTTACTTGAAATCAAAGCATGCTTCAGGTAACACGTAGCGCAGGTTGTGCTTTGTGAAATGGCATTTCGGTATAAGCCTGAATGATGTGATGAACCGTGTATACAGAGAGCTGGAATGAGCAAAGAAGGAGAGATGAAGGAACTTAACTAGAAAAGGTACCAAATGCTTTAATAGTAGTTGTATTTGTTGTTCAAAAATTAAAACACAAACTGATTTTTATTTTTCTTCTTGAAATATGTTCTCAATGCAAGCAAACGCAACTGTGGAGAAACAAAGAAAAATAAGTAAAAACAGGTTTAAAATGACCGTTTTCAGATAGCATTTCATTTGGTTGGAAGACAGAAAAAAAAAATCATAGAAGCAGAAAGAGGGTATTTTTGTACTCCCCAAGTACAAAAATGAGCAAAGAAGGGAGAGCAAGAATGATTCATGTTTAATAGCAAGTGGAATGAGGCTTTTAAAATCTTTCCCTGCTACTACTCTAACTTGAACCTTCCCAACTGCATGAAATAAGGTAACCTATTTTCTCAATAACCCTGCTATACTTATTTCAATTTGTTATGTAATCTTTTATTTTTCAGCTGCATTTACAACGATTACAGTCAAAGGACACGTCAGTCTTCTAACAGACCTTTATGTTCTCTGTCTCAGTAAATATATTAGAAGTGGCTGTGCTGGTATATCTATCACTTAGGCATATGCGTTCCCAGTCCTCTTTGTCTCCTGCATGCATAATCTCAATTTTCCTTTGCCAGGGAACAGTCCTGCCTTTGGCTGAGTCAGAACATCTGGATCCTGATCTCATGGCCCTTGGAAGATAAGCAGAAAATAAAATTGTCCTGAATTCCCAATGTCTTCCCTAATAAGCATTTTATAAGAGAATTATAGTCTCTTCGGGGAATGGAAAATGATTGAAATGACCACATTCAATCCTAGACTAAAGCTGTAATTCTGATCTGAGAAAGAGGAGCAGGACTGCAAGCAGTTCAGGGGTCCCTGACATTCGTGCTGAAACTGAAGGAGCGACAACAAGAATCAATCAGAAAAAGATTAAAACTTTTGGCACTCAGAAAAAGATTTATCTTGGCAAATTAGCAAATTTTCATCAAATCACTGAAACAAGTCTATTTGGGAAACATGAAATGCTGGATTACAAAATTTTAACCGACCCTCTTTACATGCAAAGAAGAAAACATCCGGTTAGCAGAAATTCCTCTAATGTATCCTCAAGGTTAGAAAATGTGGCTATATAAAGCCGATATTTTTCTGTTTAGAAGAAAAATAGTAAATTATTATAGTAATTAGATAATTTAAACGTCTAAGCTAATCTACTGGTTCAAATTAAACGCACATTCCACACAACTCTCTTTTGCACCGTCAAGCCAGTGACATTTGGGTGGAGAAGCTATCTGACACAAAAAGAGTAGAGACATGCTTCATTTTGTTCTCATTAACTCTTCAAATAATTTGTTAAAACCACATGATAATGAAAAATAATGTACTTTATACATGTGAGTAATCATCTACTACTCCTTAGGTTGTTACCTCCATTCTCTCATGTTGTTCTTTTCAAGAATTTAAAATGATAAAAAAGCTGCAAGAGCAGTAAAAATAATATTTCTTACTCCCTGCACCTAGATTCCCCAATTTCCAACATTTTGCCATGTTTTCTATGCCAGTCGATTTCCCTCTCTCACATACACATGCACACACAAACACACATATGTGTACCTTTTAAAATATGACCACAAATTATTTGACAATTATCCTCATGAAATGTGAGGTTTTTTATTCCCATTGGGACTGTGAAGAACAAATAAGTGGAACTGACAATAGAATAGGTCAGTCAAACACCCTAAGTTTATACTGTGACACCCTAGGCTAGGTCATAAAAAGCCTGATACTTGTGATGACTTTGTAATGTGTTAACTTGGCTAGACTGAACTTGCACTGCATATTCCAGAATTTCCTCTCGTGTGTGTTTCTATTTAGTGTGGAATTAAATAGACATTTCAGGACAAATGAAGATTGTAGGGTTATTTGGAGTAAGGAAGAAAAGGGGAGAAGCCATGTCACAGCTCATAGAGACTTTTCCTGATCTGCTAACTCATCTCACTGACTTGAAGCCATGGCTGTCTGCAATGTCTATCTTCCCCTAGGTCTTCCTTCACTTCTTTGGCTTTCAGACCAGATGTGTGTGCGTGTGTGTGTGTGTCTTTGTCTTTATCTCCACGACAAAAAGGCCCAGCTTCTTCAGAATATACTTGTCAGTAGAGTCAGAGGCAGAACCAACTAGTGTGAATTTCAGTCTGTCCTCATGAGGTTCTAATTAGTGCTTGTGAGTTCTAGCTTGCCTTTGACTTCACCAACTTACATGCATGTTCCCTTCCTGACTTCCAGCTCTGTAGACTTCAACTCCAGCATCAGTTGTAAGATGACAGACTTTATAGAGGCTGCATAACCCACTTCCCCAATTGTGCAAAACCAAATTCTGGTAATGACATTATATATGTATATATTTGAAAAAATCTATTAATTTATGCATAAGTATGTATGCATGTGTGTGTATACATATATACACACACATATACATACACATATATACACACACATATATATACACATATATATACACACACACACATTTCTCCCTCTCTCTTCCTTTCTCTTACTTGATTTAAACAGAACAGAATTTGGTACCAGAGTGGTCCCAGAGAAATAGAATCTTAGGGATAAATTCTCCCCTTAATTAGTTCTGAATTTTCTGGCTGTAATTCTCTGTTTTGAGCATATTAAAGGTATAATGACCTTGTTTCCACTGGTAAAGGGGGACTAGTAGTAGTTCATGACATGCAGTGGCAAATATTTATCCAAAATATCATTTGTAGATACCTGTAATCGAGTACCTATAGAAGGCATGGCTCTGGGTAACAAAGTATTTGCTACATTAGAACATCTAGTCAAAATTAGCAGTATTATGGGTTTAGCTGGTGTATGAGCTTGCTAATGGGTACCATAACAAAGTACCACAACCTGGGTGCAACAGGAATTAAATCTGCTCTATATGACCCATAAACCCTCTAGTAGATAGAACTAGGATCAGTGTCTACAAATTAGAGGACGCCAATGTTTGGCTCAAATAATGAAAAACATTTTTAATGCTCAGAGCAATCCAAGGATAAAATAAGTTGTTTTCAAAGAACAATGAGTTTCCTTACTGAACATCTCCATACTCTGGCTGAACAACTTGAAAAATACAGGAGTACGCTATAATGACGCACATCCAAGCATCATATTGTTTGTGAGCCTTTATAGCTTTTAATATCCTCGTCATTGACTCTGTGGCTAGCAGTTAGTGAGGACAGAGATTTTATATTTGCATCTATAAATCACATAAAGCATCTACAAAATAATGACTGTGTAAAACATATATTGAAATTGGTATTTTGAATTTATGATTTCAAGGTAAATACGATAAAGTTATACATATTATACACTAATTATAATATATCAGGAATATATAATTATTATTTTATCTTTTGTAAGAATGAAAAAGATTCAAAGTAAAATTCTCTCAATCGTGGTATTTGCTTTTATTATAAACATTATTTATTGTATGCATTAGCTATAACCAATATATTGTTGAGCAACAAACTGCACCAAAACGTAATAGCTTAAAATAAACAACATTTTTTTGTTTCTTACTTACCTGTGGGTTCACTGAATAGGTCTGCTGAGCTAGTGAGGCTTAGCTGCTCCCAACTGAGATTGCTCAAATATCTGTGATCAGGAGAAGAGTTGGCTAAAAACAGACTGTCTGGGATAGTTGGAACCATTAGGGTTTGTCCACATGTCTCATACTACAGCAAGCTGGCCTAAGGTTTTTCTTAGGTCTTGGTAGAGTCCCAAGAGACCAGAGACATGCAGGCTCCCCTAAGACCTAGGCTTGAAACTGGCACACCATCATTTCCAACATATTCTATGGGCCAAAGCAAGTCACATTGCCAGTACAGCAAATAGATTCTACCTCTTGATGAAAGATACAAAGTCAAATTGCCTAGGGCATGGATACCAAGAGAGCAGAAAAATGGGAAAACTTTAGCAATCAATCTGTCACACTGAAAAAAATGTTTTGACATGTCCTACTAGGTATACGGCAAGAATTGAACTGACATTATCTATTATATATGTAATACTTAATAATTAACTAATATTGATTATTAAAATTATTAATACAAGAAGTATAAATAGTTAATTTTAGAATGATTTACTTTGGTATTATTTAACTGCTAAATGGTTATGCTTTGCTGTATTTGCAAACTCAGTAGGAGAGCTGTATTGATTTTCATTTGCTGTATAACAAATTGTCTCAAATTTGGCAGTGTAAAAGAACATACATAGATTGTCTAACTATTTCCGTGGATTAGGAACCTGGGAATGGCCTGAGTCTTCCGCTTAGGGTTTCACAAGGCTGAAATTAAGGTGTTGACTGGGGCTGGAGTCTCATCTAAGGTTTTGGATACTCTTCCAAGGCCCTAAAGTCATTGGCAAATTTAACTTCTGTGTGATTATCTTGGTGACCTGCTACTCCAAGACCAGCAGGAGAGACAGTCCCTCACATCCAGACCCACTTTGAAAGGGTATGTCTGATTAGGCCTACTAAATATTCTCCACTTGATTACTTCAATCCAGCTGATTTGGAACCATAATTACATGTACAAATCCCCTTCACTTTTGTTATATAACATAATCATGGCAGTGACAGCTATCATATGTGCAGCTTTCTTCTGTAATTAAGGAAGGGGATAGATAAGGTATATACACGGGGGGGCAGAGTTCTTGGAGGCCATCTTAGGATTCTGCTACCACAATAATTAATTTAGAAGTTTTAATCACAATTTCATTTGTAGAATTCTTCCTGCCTATGTGGTACAGAACAAAGTCAATAAGTTGTTGCCCAACTGATATAATTATTTTCAATGACCTCTTCACAAAATTTTCTAATATCAACAGGCTTTATGGTTTGATAGCCATTAAAATCATTGTCTTACAAAGGGGAATAACAGACACTGGGGCCTACCTGAGGCTGAAGGTTGGGAGGAGGGAGAGGAGCAGAAAAAGTAACTGCTGGGTACTAGGTTTAGTACTGGGGTGGCAAAATAATCTATACAAGAAACCCCTGTGACGTGAATTTTCCAGTCTAACAAACCTGTACACGTACCCCTGAACCTAAAGTAAAAGTTTAAAACATAATAAAACTAGAAGAAAATAAAATCAGTATCTTCAATAAAAAAAGAAAAATCACTGAAATTCTAAGTCTAAACCTTAGCTCTAGTTTTGTTATATTTAAGTGTTTGGGAGATGTTGCTCAACTTATATAATTTGCAGAACTAATAAAATAACACAAGACAAATTAATACATCTATGTTTAGGCCACCTCAGCTGAGGATCAGAAAAGACATCTGCATATCTAATTATTTGAAGGAAGTTTCTACTTAAAAAAATACTTGCTACCCAGGACAGGGGAACAAGAATAAAAGTGTGAGATGTAATGATCAGGAAGAAATGGGGCCACGTTTCCTCTGAATTTCAGTTTAAAGAAGAGTCACAGGAGTGGCAGCTTTTGTTTTTCAGCTACAGGCAAGGTCAAAATGAGATGCAGGGAACTTGGTAAGGGTTACCAGGGCCAGCAATATGGAGTAAGTTCTGGGCAGACTCTGATCCATACCAAAAACAAACTCTGGTCTACCCTTGCTAGAGAGCCCAAAATATTCTCCCACAGGGGCCTTTATACATTTTAGAAGGCCTGGCAGACTTCTCAAATGTGTTTCTGAATTTCTGTGTTGTGTACATGTATGTGTGCATGTATATATTTATGTGTATATATGTACGTTTGCGTATCTGTGACTGCATGTGTATATGCTTGTGGGTTTGTGTATGTTTTATATATTCATGTATGTACATACTTGTTTTTAATCTACAAGTAGAATACCCCTATTCCCCCAGTACTCATTTTGATAAAGCCACACAAAAGTGGATATCATCCTTATAAGCTTCCTGTCGAAGTATCAACACATATCAAATACAAAAAAACAAAAACAAAAACAAAAAACCTCAGCACAAAGTGTTCAAAAAAAGAAATAACATCAGAAGTTGAAGTTTGAAAGCCACAAGTCTAGGAAAACACATATTTTCTTAAGTTGAAGGTTTTGCTTTGTTTATATTTCCATTTTAGTGCTTTTCTTTTTTCTTTTTCCTTTTTTTTTTTTTTTTTTTTTTAACTTAGAAGGATCCCAAAATCCCCTGTGGCAGGACAATTTGCTGCTGAGGAACTTAAGACATTGAGAGGTTAAAACTGGCAGACTGAGAAAAGCTTGTGGCTCCCAGACCTAGTTCTTTGGTTTACCAAGTGGTTTAAGAAAATTGAATTTTAAAAAACTAGGCATGTGCTCTCAAACTTAGCACAATCCTCATCACTCTATCACCTTACAACTAAGAGGTGTCATTTACTGAGGTTTCCTGGCTGTGGCAGGAAGGCATCCCAATGTGTGATCCTTACCTTATGGGACTAAAGATGATGAAGAGACAATTTTCAGGTTAACCTTGTCAATAAAAGTTTGCTTTTCAAATTTTTATTACTCATGAAAATAAAATTATAAAGATGACATATTAGATCCTAAGAGAATAAATATTATTTTTATGTATCTCCATTTTACCCTTCGTTCTTTCCTTCTGTGGTTGAAATGAGATACTTATAAATTGCGCTCTGTGGCAGACAGTTTGCATGTAAGACTCTAGGAAGCACTTCCTTTTCCTCAGGGTCTGATCTTCCATCCAAATACTTAATATCTTTCTGATGATGACTTTGATTTTTAATTCTATGAGAGAGACCGTGCAATTTGAATACTTCAGATGGAAAAAAGTTGCATGTAACCATTTTTAACGCGTTCAGTCTGCCACAGGGGACCAGGTGTTTGTCAGCCCTCTTCTGCTGTTCACAAGGACCCAAGGCTTAACTTTCTGTTCTAAGGTACTGCATGCCAGGAGAGAACTATGGCCTGGCACTGTCAATCCCTTTCACGTATGGCTGAGCTGCCTTCCTCAGACAAGATTGTGAGTGCTAGGCTTCTTTTATCTCTCCTGTGCCTGCTTTGGCAAAGCGTTTTTTCCTGCTGTTTTGTCTTCCTTTTCCCTCCCAATCTCCTAGTTTCATCTTTTTCTGATCATCCTCAACCAGAATGACTAAAAATCCACATAAACTCAAAATGAAATTCTTGTGGCTGGGGGACAAGGAAATCAGAAGTGAAAATGCACGTATTTTAATGTCATGTCTGGGTAAGCAGAGGTGGGGGAGGTGTTGCTGAGCAAAAACATGCATGACAACACAAGCAGCGCCTCCAAAATGGGAAGAAGAGATGTTACGATGCTTGGCACCTGTAAACATGCCTGTGAGTCAATGGGCCACTTTGTAGCTGTCATTCTTTATCTGTTTAAGTATCTTTCACATCCATTGGCACATTCATGATTTCCCTACCTCTCAGCTCACCTGTTTCCCAGGGCTCCCCCTCCCAGGCTCTCTTTGGTTCTGAATGTACCAGCAGTCCCCTAAGCGTGAAACCCACCCTTCTTCTTGTCTGGGTTCTGTACAGTTAAGTTTCATACTTGACCATTCTGCATATATGTCTTTGTTTTTTAAGGTAAAACTGGTGGCATTCCTGACTGAATACCCTTCACTCACAGGCAACATTTTTTTTTCATTAATATGATTGTGTTCTGTGTGTGTATGTATGAGAGAGAGAAAAAAATCATATTAATAGAATTAAAGGCAGTATTTTCAGGTGAAAGAATACACCATTAGAAAAACACTTAAGGAAGAGTCTAGGCGATCCTTGACTTTCTTCAAATGATGTCACGCCCTTCCTTGTTTCCTATTATGCAGGTGTGTAGGGGCAATGATATTTATATTCTTGTCAGACAAAATAAAAAATATATATTTGGCCTCTAAGCTTCTGAGTACTCTGCTTCCATAACTTTATCATTTTGTGAGCATTTGCCTGTGCAATATGTAATAAGTTTGGGTTTGGACATAAATAAACTTCTACATCAACTTTTAACCTAGCTACTCTTTTTCCCATAGTATGAATACCACGGGTATTTGTGTTGGGAAAAAACCCAGGCCGGGCGTGTGTGTGTTTGTGTAGGCCAACCACATGTGGGTGGGATAATAAAAACAAAACCTTAGCATACTGTACCTTGAGAAAAAGGTGGGTCAAGAGAGATAATGTGTGGTATAAATTAAAAATGACCTCAGATGGAAATTTTGTGGAAATTATAAAAACATAAAAACAATCATCTGTCAGCAGAGAGCTTGCTATAATGGTGACCTCTCATTCTTCACATCTTAAACTATCTTCCTATTATTCCAGAACACAACTCACATTTGTGACATTCTTCGTTTATTTACTGTGGAACCATAGTTTTCATAAGGCAAATGGTATTAATTGTGTTTCTGCCAACTTTATAAATTGGGTAAACCTTTTAGGGATTAAGACCATCAAATTGCCAACTATTTTGAGCCCATTTCCCCAATACTTCAAGTTAATTAAAAAACTGTTAAAAGGGAATGATACACAATGCCTTTGTTGGTTTAAATTATTGATCTTTTGTCTCTATCTTAACGAGCAGAGAGGTAGATACAAACTCTTGAGGAGTCTGTGTGGAACAGTGGGAATGAGGAATGTTATGGGACCTTGTATATCTATCTGCTCTGGAAGCCTGTTTCTGGTACATACAGCTAGGTGAATTGGCAAATTACTTAAACGGTCCAGATCTCAATTTTATTAACTGTGAAATCACGTAATAAGATCTAACTTGAAAGGTTGTTAGTATCAAGGCTAATATAACCCTTTGGTTATTATAATTGGTAAGTATATTTCTTAGTATTATTTATTTTTTGGAAAAATTTATTAATTTATCGGTTCTCTGAAAACCACTATAGAACACTTATGAATAGAATTACTTGTGTAAGAGTTCAGCCTGCTGGGAATCATTTGTAATCCTTTAAACACTCTTAGTAGTACCATGCCAACTTTCATATAAAATCGTCATTCTTCCACATGAATTTTTGGGCCACTTTTGGCTCTTATTCTTAATTGAACAGCAGAGAGGCCCTTAACCTGTCTTTGCTAAAGTCATTATTCTTCTTTACAGACTTTCCAGTTTGCTGTACTTACATTAGCCAGACCGTAGGAACTTTTTAATCCATTTCCTGTCTTAGTAAGATCTGATGGTGATGATCCTAAAAATCTGTCCTCTCTTGATAACTGAGACATTGCTTTGCCATTTTACTGAATTCTATCAATTCTACATCTTTATTTAAAGATGGTGTTATGAGCATTTAATGTAAAGATCTTATCATAGCCACTGGCTCAGAATAATTGCTCAAAAACTGGCATATATTATTATTATGACATTATCATCATCATCATCACCATCACTTAATTTCTTGGTTGGCTTTTCTTCTTCCTGATCTATAGTAGTAATGGCCTTCCAAGTATCCATTCTTGATCTTTTAGTCTTTGTCCACTCCGTCCTTTTTATGAAAATCACCCACTCTAGTAAGTTGAACTATCTTATCAAACCTAACTCTCTAGCCCCAAATACTTACTAAGGTTTCAGTTTTCGATTTCTATCTGCTTAAAAGATCTTTACACAAATAGGATATTCTTTCATCATCACAAATGGAATATGTGCACACTCTCCTAGTTGCTTTTCCAAAGTGCTTTATTTGCTTGTGTGCTTGCTTACCACTCCTAGCTAACTTGGCTATCTTCGGTTAATCCTTCTCCTATCTCTGTCAAAAGACACCAAGACAGTATTTTTCTTGCATTTGTCCTTTCATCTTTAGCAAATCAATACCATTGTCTTCTAATTGCCTCCTAATAGAACCTTAATCTGCCATGAAACCTAATTCCAATTCTTCACTGATACTCTTATAAGAATGAGTTCTAATGTCTTTTTTTATTTGCTTGTTTGTTTCAGTGCTTACAAACCTCCCTTATGCTATTCATTTTACATTTAAGTATATCTATGTAGTTTCCAGATTAATAATGTCTGAAACATTTATCTATCCCAACTTTTACTCCCCACAACTACTCTGTATTAATGTAGTTCCAATCAGTCTGGATCCTACTGTGCCAGCTTAAAATCAGAATGAGCAACTATTGATTCTAGAACACTGACCCGTGCTTTGACTCCTTACGTGGAAATTCTTCCACATATTCTCTTTACCTATCTGTTTTTTGTGTTTCCTTCAAGGTAGCTAAATATGCCTTGTTTTATAAAGCTTTTCTTTGAGAGTATGGTTAATTTTGCCACTCTCTTTTCTAATTATCACACCTTGTTAAGTACAACATAGGTTCATTATATGCTATCTCTAATTGTAGCATCATCTGGGGTAAATGCTTTTATGGCCTTATAAAGTGTACTTTTGGTTACTCCCCAAATAGTCTCAATTATCTCTCCCTTCTTTGTAATTCTCTGTGCCAAAATTCAGGCATACCAAAGTTCAGGTTCTTTTAATTATTTTCACCAACTATCACCTGTGGCTTCTTCATATTCAGTATTTGTTTTTCCTCGAATCCATCCTGAACGCTATTGCCAAGTTTAAATTTCCAAAGCTAAAATCACATCATTTAAAAACCCTATTTATAACAAAAGCGACATTCATAGTGGTCTCTTACCTGTTTAGCAAATATTCCCTTTGGATGTGAACCCTGGATCTTTATTTATTGTCCTCCGAATATCTAAAATAACTATGCCAACTGTACCAATATCTAACTCTGGGAATTCCATTATTCAAAATCATGTGTCAGCAGACTTTTCCAGATTTTTAAAATTTTATCCTTTAACATTCTCTGCTTCTGGGATTTGGTCTTTGATTTTGGGATTTTTCCTTAATTGTACTTCTTGTTTAGCCATCCAAACTCTTAAATCAGGATCAATTACAATTGCCTCATAAGAATACTTGGTGTCCAATAATATCCCACCTCAGTTCTTCCTAAATGCTACTGAAGTAATGATTGTGCCAAATTAGACCTTTCCGGTTCCCTTATTTTATTTCCCATTCTGCCTGGCTTCAATGCTTGTTTGATTGTCTGTCTTTTGCATCATGTTGGGCCATGAACAACTCAGAGTCTATGCTTTCATCATGCTCTATTTCCACAGAAGACAGAGATGTACTGTTTAAACTCTGAGAATTAAATATGTCATCATTATCATCATTGCATATTTTCCACACAAATGAATTATATGAGTTCACTTAATACTCTATGTAGCTACAATTAAATAATTTCATCACTAGAAAACATATAATAGATCAACATACCCATTGTTATTTAAAATAAGGTAATCTCTTTAAAAATGTTTGTTGAGCTCCAGATAATGTGCTAAGTATTAAGAGCGTAATGATAAATATGACAAATTTCCCATTGCTGAAGAGCTTAATATAGAGTGAAGGAGACATAGAACTATTGTGCTACATGATAACATCAAAACACATTTTAAAACAGGAAGGTTGAAGGAAAAGTCATGGAAAAGAAAGACAACAGATGAAGTCGAGATGAGTAGATGAAATATTGCTGTGAGTGTGATCATGAAGGATAGGATTTCTTCATTACAATGACGTTCACTGTGGGTGATCAAAAAATATATTTTTAAAGTTCTCCTAAATAACAGTTTTGCATTTTGTCTTATAAAAATTTATCTGCAATGCTCATATGCTGCATCCCCATGCATATTTTGAAGATATAATTCTAACTCCCTTAGTTTTAATTAGATTTGCTTCTTTTGAACATATAAGCTTTCGTTTTCATATTCTACTCATTAAGTTCCTTCGTCAGCTTCTGAAATTGAAAGCATTCATAATTATAAGCTTACTTTGTGGCTTAAATGGCAAGGATGGGCATTTTTCAAATAAAAAAATCATCTGCCTGGATAAATATCAAACCTAGAATTCAATCTCTAAATTACAGGCTGTTTGCAAATCCCTGCATGCCTGTGTGTTCCTCTCTCTAACTAACACCTTTCATAGATGGCCTATGTTTTCCTCTGAAAATGAAATAGAAAGGATGTTTGAACCCACTGAATGGAATGAATCTGTAAAGATGGCATGTTTCATAGGTCAGGACTACCCAGATATTCTAGTGTTTGTTTGAGATCTCAGTTACCTTCTTGAATGGATAAGTAGGTACTAAAGTGAAATTTTGAGATGAGAGTCTCAGATGCCAGCTGGCCTGGATTTGAATCCCAACTTTACCTCTTACCAACAGTGTGATTTTGTGCAAAAGAGTTAAACACTCTGCCACTATGTAGTATGCCTACTTAATAGACTTTTAAGATTTAATGAGTTAGTAACACCTACATTCCGACTCCTAATAATAATTTAATACCTTTAAAATATTTTTATTGTGTTCACTTTTCAAGTTCCTGTTCACTGGATTTATTACTCAGATTTTTCTTCCATAAGTACACAGGTCTCTGGAGCTATAAATAGTTTTCCTGAGTTTTTCTTAGTTCTTTCTCGCTGAGAATTAACTGACACATTTAGAACAATGAATACATCAATATTCCATAGTTCTGTCAGTAAATTGGTTTATTTTTACCTTCCACAGACCATCTTATGGCCTATTTTCTTTCATTCTCTAAGTAAAATGTTAACTTTTGCTTAAAGTCTATTAACTTATTTATCATAGCAGTTATTATTTATACAAGAGTCTTTATTTAACTCTCCTTATTTCTCTCTCTCTGTGAATTGAATGAATTGCCTGAATCAGTGTAAGTTGTCTTCTCTGTATGGTTCATTTAGATCATAATAAACTTTGACTGAATAAATTTAGAAGCAGCAAGGAAGTCAGTCACATTTAGTCTTGCGTAGCAAATAACAAGTCATGGTTCTGCAGTTGGAAGCCCTTTGGCATAGACCAGATAACTTGCCAAAAGAAAAAAATTAAGTTTCATATTTTCCTTGAATGCCTCAGAAAAAAATATATATCTAAGTACTGAAATTCTGCTGTCATATAAACTTAGACATACATGAAAATATGTACATTTCACTTGGAACATTCTAAGTTGTTAATATATAAAAAGATATTTAAAATTTTTTCCTTATTACTGCAGTTCACTAAAGCATACCTATCTCCTTTCTCCAAGAAAAATATTTTCACCAAAAAAGGTTTAACAAAAATGCTGTAGGATGGCAGCACTTTCACGTAATGTGCCAACTCCCTCCCTGTCTTGTAAGCTCAGATGTTTACAGTGCGGTAATCATATTAAACCACAACTCATAAAGTGAAAGAGCTAACGGAAAATCTCACTTGTATTTCTGAAACAAGCCAACTGTTTACACTTACATTTTTAAATTAATAGGTCATAAAGCAGCATCACAGAATTCTGTGTATTACACATATTTTCAGTAGAAAGATGCAAAGCATGTTCCCTTTTTGAGTTTATTTGGAATTAAAAACAAAGCATACTATGTACTTTTTCCATTAGAAATCTAATACAATCATTTCATACTTGAACTTTATTTTGGTAATAAGTGTATACTCATTACTCTTATAAGGGATAACAAAAGATACTAGTGTGTCTATCCCTAATCAAATATTATGGAAGAGTAAGGATTTTTTTCTTTTTCTTTTTTTCCGATGAGGTTTTGCTCCTGTTGCCCAGGCTGGAGTACAGTGGTGCAATCTCGGCTCACTGCAACCTCCGTCTCCCGGGTTCAAGCTATCTTCCTGCCTCAGCCTCCCGAGTAGCTGGGATTACAGGCATGCGCCACCATGCCTGGCTAATTTTGTATTTTTAGTAAGAGACTGGGTTTCATCATGTTCGTCCGGCTGGTCTGGAACTCTTGACCACAGGTGATATGCCCACCTCGGCCTCCCAAAGTACTGGGATTACAGGCGTGAGCCACCACGCCCAGCCTAGGATATTCCACACACAGAAAAGTAAATCTGAAAGATTATATACCAATATGTGAATTGTACTTGCTCTAGGGTACAAAATCATGGGATTTTAGTTTACACATTTCAGTATTCTCAAAATGTTTTTACCTTGAACATATGTTACTTTAGAAATTGGGGTTAATATATAAAAGGATGTTTTAGTAGGATGTTTAAAATTTGTTTCCTTATACTGAAATTCACTAAAACATAACTATCTCCTTTCTCCAAGAAAAATATTTTCATCAAAAAGGTTTAACAAAAAATGCTGTAGGACAGCAGCATTTTCACTTAATATGCCAACTCCATCCCATAAAAGGAGAAGCAATGTCACGCCTTTAAAAATATATTTCATTCTCTCATATTGTCAGAGGCTGTATGCCATCAGAGATATAACCTTAACATTTTAGAGTACTTAGCATCCATTTAAACTATGGTAAAAGTTAATTTAACAACACATCTAACTTTAAATCAAGCTAGATGTGCTTAAAGACAAAACCTCTGACAAAGACTGATGAAAATGAGTTCAGATTTAAAGAAGTGAAATGTATTTATTGTTGGCTGTTCCTTTGAGGACATAAAGACTATTTAACATGTTTTAAGAAAACTAATTTATTTTCAACCGAAATATCCTAGGTTTTGATTCCATTTCTTTCTTCTTAGAATATCTTAAGATTCCACACAGACTCTTAAGTTTGTTTCTCCCTCAAATATCAATTTAGCTATTTCCTCAGTTAGCTGTTTCTACAATATAGTGAAACAATGACATTTGATATTAATTTCTTGCTCACACTTTAGCACATAAGCTCTAGCAGCTCTTTTCCCCTTTGATTTATTTGATATGAGCTTTTCTGAAAGAACCAAATAATGGTGATTGGAAGCACCTACAAGGTTGAGAAAAAGCACCATATTTCCTAAGACCTAGGTTGAAATTGACACAGTGGTACTGGCTACCGTGGGAAAGTGTGTTTGTACTTCCTGTGGAGGTGGCGTTGGAGAGCAGAGAGCAAATTGTTGTGACTAGTGGTTGAAGCTACTGCAGCTATGTCTACTACTGTGCTAGGTGCTGGAGACAGGAGAAAACGCAGTGTCATGTGATAAATGCCATACATGAAAGACACATGAGAATTATTGTAGAAACAGTCGAGGACTTCCATCTTTTGAAAGAGTTGGACAAATCTTTATGAAGTCAATAATATTAGAATGAGGTCGGAGAAAATGTATGAGTTCACAAGAACAGATAGGTGAGGGTATTGTAGTAAGAAGGCACAATACATATAATATGGAAATACAGAGTCACAGTAAACAGTATCACATCAAGAAAACACGTGAAGCATATAAACTGAGAATGTATTTCAAAGGGTAAAGTACCAGGACTGAAACTGGAAAGAAAAACCTAGAGAGGCCTTGACTATAATGTCAAAACATTTGGAATTTATTGTGTGAATTATTATGAGTTACCTTATACTATATAACTATCCCAAAATACGGTGGCTGAAAACAAACATTTAACAGCATAGCAAACTCATTACAAATTTACTGGCTTAACACAACACTAGGTTTTGGTTAATGATTTTGTGCATCAGCCATAGGGACTGGGTTCAGGGAGGGACTTCTCCTGGTCTCACTTGGAACCCTCATTTGACTATGGGCTATGTGAGATCTCATCCTCCAGCAGACTAGCCCAGGCTTGGTTCTGTGGGGAAGGCGGAGATCCCAGGACAGCAGGTGGAATTCTGCAAGGCTCTTGAGGGCTAGAGTTGGAATGTGCACATCAACAGCTTTGATGCTGTATTCTATTGGCCAAAGCAAGTCACAAGACCAATCCAGAGACAATAGATGTTATTTCTTGAAATAATAGTAAGAGCTTCAAAGTCACATTACACAAGGAAAGAAACTAAAAGGAGGGAAAAGTTATATCCATTTTTGCAATTTATCAGAAAGGACCTTTGAATAATTTGATTGGTACAGTGAGTATAAGCTGTGTGCTGGATTTAGATAAGATGATTTCAAATCTCATCACAGGGCCTCTAGGTAACAAAATGATGAAAGAAGAAAAAAAAAAAAAGAAATATGGAAACTGGAAATATGGCCAGGCACAGTGGCTTACGCCTGTAATCCCAGCACTTTGGGAGGCCGAGGCGGGCAGATCACGAGGTCAGCAGATCGAGACCAGCCTGGCTAACACAGTGAAACCCCGTTTCTATTAAAAACACAAAAAATTAGCTGGGCGTGGTGGCAGGCCCCTGTAGTACCAGCTACTTGGGAGGCTGAGGCAGGAGAATGGCGTGAACCCAGAAGGCAGAGCTTGTAGTGAGCCAAGATCATGCCACTGCACTCTAGCCTGGGCGACAGAGTGAGATTCCATCTCAAAAAAAAAAAAAAAAAAAGAAAAGAAAAAGAAACTGGAAACATTAGAGCAACGCTGATTGTCATAAAAAGAGGATAATAGAAAATGTACCTTCCTAAGAGACCCTAAAAACCCATTTTCTTGTTTCTCCTGCTGACCAAGCAGAAAGCACTCCCAGTTAAAAAAAAAAAAATTCTTCATACCAAGTCTCACATGCCAGTAACATAATAATAAAGACTAATTTCAATTAAAGATTATTTTCTTTAAAATAAAAAATCTCAGTGTTAACAGGAGCATTCATTATATATGCATAAACCATAGTTAGTATAAATGGAGAATAGCCGACTAATTTGGGAACAATATAGCTAGCCAGAAGTGGCAGGAGAATGAACCTAGTGTTGAGACACTGATCAGAGTGTAAATTCATTTTTTATTGTTGTTTTCTAGAAGTGGAAGAACTAAGAAAAAGGAAGATCACTATCACCAGCTGAGGCAGGGAGGGGCAGAACCCAGCGCTGCTGAGATCATTTCCCTTTAGATTAGGCCACAGCTGGGTGTCCAGGGGCTGCTCGTGAGGATACAAGTGAGGGCTGGATGGAGCCAATGGAGCACAGAGACCTTGGCCCTTGGCATGATTAGGCTTTTTTCGCAGGGACTTTTAAAATTTCAGTGGTAGTTATTTACTTCAATGAGGCTTTAAAAGACTTGTGCTATTTTCAAGTCTTTTAAGTCTCTTTTGTTTGGTTTGATTTTTCTCTTAAGTATGCCCCTTTGTATACTTTTATATAAAACTACCATGTACTGGGAAGAGCACGTCTTTAGAGTGGTATCCGTCCCTCAGTATAAGCACTGTGTCTGAGAAATTGAATGCTTGTAAGTTGAGCTGAAATATGCTCCTCCCCCATGTGTCTATTGACATGCAATAGATGGGTGGTGGAGTGGATGGAAGTAGGAGATGATGTTAAGTTTGAGGTGTGTGGTCTCTCCCAGAGCAAGGAGCCATAGCAGAGACTGAGAGGGCACGTAGAGCTAGATGCAGAGACTGACACAGGGTGTCTGTAACAAAGAAGGTGGGAGAAAAGTATCCTGTCCTACATGATAGGCTCACCCAGAACAGGGCTTGTCCCCTCATTGTCCCCGACATCCTATGGAAAGAAACAAAACCAAAAACAAGTAACTCACTTTCATAGGAACTTCACGGAATATAAGGCTCTAGTTCTCTATTAAAAATGACAGAGTATGCGAGGTTATTTCATAACCTACCTGCTACACCTTCCTGCTCTTAGAATGTATGAGAAGGTGGATGGGACTAAAAAATAATGCGGACAAGCAAGTTTATGTTTTGCAGTTGTAGCCACATCCTGGAACAGAGTCAGGCTTCTTTGGCTTAACCTGGCCCCCTTCATTCTTCCCAGACCCTGTGTAGCCTGTTTTCAGGTTTTTCTTCTCCTTTTCTTCCTCTCTGAACCCTCCCCTGCATAAGCTCAAGATGGATGTTGGCTGTGTGTAGCAAAACATGCACTTTTCTCTTTGGTAATAATGAGCAGACTAATGAAAAAATAAATTTCAATGATCACAGCAAATAGGATGAGCCGTCACTCATTTTACACATCTGAGCCACCAGATTTCTATTTGTGTAGTTCACATAATCAGAAAAAAAATGTTATTAATACAGAAAATATGAATCAGCAAGAGAATCTGGTGAGGCACATTTTCTCACACACTGAGTAAGCCAGTGAATTCACCTGGTACTTCCGATCCCACTTTCAGACCTGACCAGCCCATTCTCAAGAGCTGTGTCAGGGATTTTAGCTTTTCCTCTTGTAACTTTATTGTTTTAAGACCTGCTCCTCACCTTTAAGCAAACATTTCCACATCCTGCCTAATGTAGACACGCCTTTAGAGATAATAACTGGAAATCACAGCTAATTTGTGTCATCAGTCTTGGTGTTTGAGATATCAACTTATAAAATTTTAGGATACAATAACCAAAAAATGTTAAATATAATTATCATTGGTAAGTATATGCAAATTTTTTAACAGAATATAAATTTTCTTTAAAATATAATAAAATAGGAATTATTTAGATTAATTGTTCTTAAATGGGTTTTTAAATAATTGTATTATATACTTGGTGAATTAGACTACAAAATTATTAAATTATAAAGGCATCTTATCAAATGACATTTCAGCCAGGTTACTGAAAATGTGTCAGACATAGCGAGAGCTTCCAAGCTAAATTATTCATTAAGAATAAGTTTAATTTACACTATTTTCAAGTTCAAATAAAGTACTTGTTAGCTACTAATGGACAGAAGATTGATTTGAACTCAGAAGGCTGTGGGCCCAAAATACATACATCTTCCTCTATACCCTATTGTTTTACTTTTGAAGATTAGTTTTAACACAATGCAGCAGCTGTAGCTATTTTTTAAAGTGGACCATTTCTGAAAATCAATTTGATATGAATTTGATGTTAAGATGTGTCTAATATGCTGAAGGAATATTCCTCTTCTGGAACCCTCTAAAAACACTGTGTTGTGTAATATTTGAAAAAGAAAACCAGGGTTCCCATTTGACTCTATTATTAATTTACTGTGCTATCTTGGGAATACAACTTATTCACTAAAGACCACTTCTGTGTATTACTAAAGAAGCAAAATTAATGAACTCAGTTTTACAATTCAATTTTTATTATATATAGCCGTAGTAGTATTATGCTCATGTTTTGGTTTAAGCATTAGAGTAAGAGAGAAAATGTATTTACGTTTCTGTAACACAGATTTTCTTACACAGAAAACCTATATCTAAACTGAGACTCTTCTTCAGTAAGCAAGAAAAATAGAGGTTTGCATATAAGGGCATGAGTGTGATAATTATCCTAGCTAATTAGCAACACTAAGTTGGGTAGATGGCGAGTTCTGATGAAAGTTGATCAAAGCATAGGTCTTAACAGATTGGAAACTTATAAATTTAATTGATAAACTTTCCAAACATAAAATAATTATTTTATGTTTTTAAATAGGACAATCTACTTGATCACTGTATGGGAAAACCTCTCGTACTCACATACATTATCGCCTTGATATCTTTGTGGATTCATCTCAGATGTATGTGAGGAGGTATCTTCCATTTCTTGATCCTAGCAGTCCCTGTTAATCTTGTTCACCTGTTACCTGAGTTTTGCACAATAAAGGGCATATGTTGATTGCCTTTTCCCGCTCAAGTTGATATTTTCCTGGCTCTTCAAATGCTGAGTAATTTTGATTTGTGTCTTAGACAACAGATATTTGAATGGCATCAGATTGCTCATTAGAAAATGTGAAGACCAGAAGGAAATGTAACAATATTTTCCCAGCTTTATTGAGCTATAATTGACAATAAAAATTGTTTACATTTAAGATATATATAATGTTTTGATGTCCACACACATTGTTAAATGAGGACCACAATCAACTTAATTAACATATCTATCACTATACATAGTTACCTACTTTCTGGGGTGGAGCAATATTTTTAAGTCCTAAAAGGAAAGATTGTCAACCCCGACTTCATGCAGTGAAACTATCCTTAAAACATGAAAGTTAAATAATGAAATTAAGAAAATTAATTGCCAGCAGATCTCTACTAAGAGAATCATTAAAGGACTTTGTTGTTGTTGTTGAGATGGTGTTTTGCTCTTGTTGCCCAGGTTGGAGTGCAATGGCGCAATCTCGGCCCACTGCAACCTCCATCTCCCAGATTCAAGCGATTCTCCTACCTCAGCCTCCTGAGTAGCTGGGATTACAGGCGCGTGCCACCACACCCAGCTAATTTTTTTGTATTTTTAGTAGAAACAGAGTTTCACCATGTTGACCAGGCTGCCGTCCAACTCCTGACCTCAGGTGGTCCACCCACTTCGGCCTCCCAAAGATAGAAAAATCCTGAAAGGTGATTAGCAGCTTCCCAATACAATGTCGGAGTTGGGTGAGGAGGCTCAAGCATGCACAGTAAGAGGCAAAATGGCAGAGTTTAACTGGTATATGACCTTCTAGGGATATTTGACTGGTCAGTGAGGAATGCCTCAAGTGAGCATGCATACAACTCCAGTAAACACACTTCCTATGCTCCACTCCCAAGGGCTAGCAGGCCACTGCGCATGCGGACAGCCCACCCCCAAGGGAAGAATCAGGGGAGAAGTGAGGCAAGATCCCTGAAGCATGCCAAAATATAAAACTCCAAGTCAAAAGGTGAAACTGCGCCTGTGATCTCTCAAGTCTCCTGCTTTACTTCCTTTCATTCCTGCTCTAAAACTTTTTTTTTTTTTTTTTTTTTTTTGAGATGGAGTCTGGCTCTGCCGTCCAGGCTGGAGTGCAGTGGCGCGATCTCGGCTCACGGCAAGCTCCGCCTCCCGGGCTCACGCCATTCTCCTGCCTCAGCCTCCCTAAAGCTTTGTAATAAACTTTCACGCCTGCTCTAGAACTTGGCTAGGGCTCTCTTTCTGCCTAATGCCCCTCAGTCCAATTCTTTCTTCTGAGGAGGCAAGAATTGAGGTTGCTGCAGACCTACGTAAATTGGCTGCCTGTAACATACTGTAATTCCTGGAACAAATGTTAAAAATAACCACAAAAAGACAAAGGACATTATTAAAAACACAGTTAAGGCTGGCACAGTGGTCCACGCCTGTAATCCCAGCACTTTGGGAGGCCAACGCGGGTGGATCACATGAGGTCAGTTTTTTGAGACCAGCCTGGCCAATATGATGAAACTCCGTCCGCTACTAAAAATACAAAAATTAGACGGGCGTGGTGGCGGCGCCTGTAATTCCTGCTACTCGGGAGGCTGAGGCAGGAGAATGGCTTGAACTCGGGAGGCAGAGGTTGCAGTGAGCTGAGATCACACCACTGCACTCCATCCTGGGCGACTCCATCTATAAATAAAAAAATACACAATAAATAAATGAATACACCACAAATTAAAACTGAATGAAAAAGAAAGTTTAAATGATACAAAAGAGGGCACAGTAAGGGAAAAACTTGAATAAATAACAGAGGGAACAAATATAAAATAAATAATAAAATGGCAGTTTTAAATCCAAACATTTTAATAATTATATTAAATATAAATGGTTAAACATATCAAATGAAAGGCAGATTGCCAGATGGAGAAAGGTATATCATGTTCATGAAAATAATAGTCAAAATAAAGCTGGATTAGCTATGTATATTGGACAAAGTGGACTTCAAACAAAGAAAATTGGCTTATCTCTGTATTGGAGTATCACATCATCACACTAAAAATGATCATCATGAAATTACTGATTACTATCCAACCCAAACCATGAAATCAAACTGAGAAATGTGTTTTGACAAGGGAAAAATACATTTTGGACTATGTAAATATCCTCACAAGCATAATACTATTTTTATTAACATCTCCAAATAGATTTTTTCGTAAGAAAACAAAAAAAAATACAAAAAATATTTTTTATGATTAAACCAAATCAAGATTATGTTTTTTATACTTTTCTGAAACTTGTATTTATCAGTCAATAATATAGTATGGAAATGCCTATAATTCAACTGTTGTAGTTTTAATTTATGCTTTTTCAATGGCTTCATGCTCGGAATGCCCTGAAATTTATTCAATATTCCTGTTATAAATGAGTGAGCATTCATTTTTATTTTATTTATTATTTTGCCACAATGAACAATGCTAAAATAAATATCCTTCAACATTTATCTTTTCATACAATTACTTCACTCCTATAATATAGATTCTGAAGACTAGAATTTTGAGTATATAAATTTAATCAAAACATTATAGCCTGTGTTTTTAAAATTTGTTAGTTTTTTTAAAACTATCTATTATAGCATCTAGGTTTTTAAATTCTTCTATTAAGTGATAAGCTCATGGGGCTTTCTGACTTTTTTCCTCAATAGTCCTCAAATGGTCAAACCCATAATTATCATTACTTTACCTTTTAAAAATATTTTACTTTATTTTTAATTGCCACATAATAATTGTACACAGGTTTATGGTACAGAGTGATATTTCTATACATGTATACAATGTATAATGATCAAGTCAGGGTAATTAGCCTATTAATCACCTCAAATATTTAGCATTTCTTTGTGCTGAAAACATTCAAAATTTCTTTCCACACAAATATTAGAAGGGGCAAATATTAAAAAGTAAGACTAACTCAAAGGCACAGGCAACAAAAATAAAAATAGACAAAGGGAATTCCATCAAACTAAAAACATCTGGACAGAAAGGAAATAGTCAATAGAGCACAGAGACAATGCAGAGAATAGGAGAAAATATTTGTAAGCCATACATCTGATGAGGGGTTAATATCCAAACTATAAGGAACTCAAATGCCTCAACAGTGAGAATTCAAATAGCCCAATTAGAAAAGTGGCAAGAGACCTGAATAGACATTTCTCAAAAGAAGATATACAGATGACCAACAAGTATATGAAAAAAATGGCACTTTTAAATCCTCAGAGAAATGCACATTAAAACCACAAAGAGATATCACTTTATAGCTGTTGGAATGCTATGATCAAAAACATGAAACATTAGCGTTGGTGAGAAAGTAGAGGAATGGGAACCTTTGTACATTGTTTCGGAGAATGCCATTATGAAAAACAGTGTGGAGGTTTCTCAAAAGATTAAAAATAGAACTACTGTATGATCCAGTAATCCCACTAATGGGTATACGGTGTATCCAAAGGAAATTAAATCAGCATATTGAAGAGATAGCTACACTCCCACCTTTGTTGCAGCACTATTCACAAAGCCAAGGTGTGGAATCAACCTGTGTTCATCAACAGATAAATGCATAAAGAAAATGTGGTACACATACACAGTGAAATATTATTCAACCTTTAAAAAAGAGGAAATCCTGCTGTGTGTGACAACATAGATGAACCGGCAAGACACTATGGCAAGCGAAATAAGCCAAGCACAGAAAGACAATTACCACAATACCTCACTTACATGTTGAATTCAAAATAGGTGAACTCAGAAGCAGGGTGAAAACTTATAATTAAGTGTTCAATGAAAATACATGAGAACCTATTACATAGGGTTCCTCATCCGGATGCTTCTTACTCCAATTAAAAGGGCGAGAGGGTGTGGGTAATTGCAGAGTCCAGAGTGGGATTTTGGGAACAGGAATGCTGTGCTGGGACTCTCACTATCCTTTCCCACAAAGGCTTGGGGTGCAGACATTGCTTCCTCATCCCAAGCCTAGTAGAGGGGTTCGAATAGGCACACTCAGAAAGCTCGACATGTATTCCCTCCAGTGGGAAACAGATGCTTGACTCATGCCAGAGGAAGAAAACGTATTCTTGGCAGCAGAGTAGGGAGCTGCAGCTGGAAAGGAACTGCACTTGCAGCTGCTGACAGGCAGGTCAAAATGCATGCATCCCAGTGACTGGATGTGACACCTAAAGAAGGATCATTAGCCTGGAGGTCATCCAAAATGATCCCTACCCAGAAGGGCAGCATCCTGTAGTCCCAAGATTACAACAGTAAGTGGCTCTTGGTGGAGAAAGCTAAAGCAGATCGACAGTGGCAAGGCAACAGAGTCATCACTTACATCGTGGAAGCTATAGTCTAAGGAAACCAACTAGTTGCGTTTAAAGAATTCACAAAATACCTTGCAAGAGAAGCCACAGCTTTAAATACCTGCTAGATACAGGACATATGAAGGCTACATGCAGTTGTGCCAGGCAAGGAGGAATGCTCTCTGCCTCCTTTTGCATCTTCTCTCCCTTCATATCATCCTTAGGGATTAGAAGTAGCATCTATCAGCAGGGTTAGGATTGAGTGACAAGAATAGTGAAGCCCACTCCAATTAATTTTTCTGACAGCCACAGCCCTCCTGAGGCTGATCCTAGCTGACAGAGAAATAGAAAGGCAAATTATCTAAAATAGAGATTCAAATAATATATCTTCACCTATCCTTCTTTTTGTCTTCATTTACTCTCTTACCTTCTAAGATTGACTTTCTTTGTGCTGTTTCTTTATAGTTATATCCTTTTTTTTTTTTTTTTTTGAGATGGAGTCTTGCTCTGTCGCCCAGTCTGGAGTGCAGTGGTGTGATCTCAGCTCACTGCAACCTCTGCCTGCCAGGTTCAAGCAATTTTCCTGCCTCAGCCTCCAGAGTAGCTGGGACTACAGGCACGTGCCACCATGCCCAGCTTATTTTTTGTATTTTTAGTAGAGATGGGGTTTCAGTGTGTTAGCCAGGATGGTCTCGATCTCCTCACCTCATGATCCCCCTGCCTCGGCCTCCCAAAGTGCTGGGATCACAGGCAGGAGCCACCGGGATCATAGGCAGGAGCCACCACGGCCGGCATAGTTACATCTTTTCTTTTTTTAGGTTTTTTTTTTTTTAATTTTTAATTGTTTTCTGACTGCCATTGCTTTTTTTTCTTAAAGGTGAGTTTGCTGTAGGGGGAGAAATTTGGCCTGGTAGGAGACACTTGCCAATGTGTGGAGATGTTATGATTATCATAACTAAGGAGGTGATACTACAGGCAACTAGGGGAAAGGGTCATGAATGCTGGCAAATGTCTTAGAAGACGCTCCCTCCTGACACTCTTACCTTATATATCTATGGACACTTTAATTTGCTGAAAAGATGAGACTGTGTTTGCCACTTAAAGTGCTCATGTATTTTATATCATCTAAAAGTGACCAGAAATTCTAGCATCCTCCCCACACTTTAATCTAGTGGTAGAGAAAAAAATTATCCTCTGTACAACTTTAAAGAGACAATAAAAGACAAAAATAAACTCTCTATTAGCTCTAATGAGTCCTACTTGATTAACATACAGATTACAAACACACATTTACTTTCCTTCACCATGATGTAAGAAGTCAATGATTTAAAAAAAAATATTAACGAAACTCTCAAATGTTAGCTAGAGGTAGATAGATAGATAAAAGATAGACATATTTAATATACATATATATAAATACACACACACATATACAAACAGATATTGGTAAGGGGAGTGTCTAAACACTCAAGTCAGTACTTATGCAATGCACAGAGACTGTTTGTATATTTTCAATAGGAGGGGCTCTGTTCCTTGGATTAATATACATACACCCAACCCTCTTAATAACTGCATTTTTTAGAGTTTTACTTGTCTCACTTTATTAGTTACATGAAGCATATTTTTGGAATTTATCAAAACCTCCAAACACTTAATAATTCCCTGGCTTTTTTTCCCAGTTTTTCCGTTATCACTCATTCTCTTCCTGGCAACCCAGCCTGGATCTAATCATCAATCATTTTACCTACATTCTAACCTGGGATCTCTTTCTTTCCATCTAATTCCAGAACCACACCTGCCCTGTTAAAACCTCAAACTCTGATCAGTCTCACCATTTGTTTTCTATGTATTGATTCCCTTGAGGTTGAACATTGCTGGAGAATATTTCATCAGCTTGCTGATTGGCACCACTTCAGCTTATTATTCAACCTCAGCTGCTCCTCAATATTCCTTGGCAAGTTATTTTTGCAAAAGCTTAATCATGTCCTTTATCAAACTCCTAAAAATCTACTAGCATCTAACTAACCACCCTCTCACATTTCATAGCTGTTCTGCTCTTACTTTTTTTGGGAAAAAATTGAGTCCTTCAGTTATACATTTACCCTCCCCAAACCCATTTCTTCACCCATCCTTCTTTTTGTCTTTCTTCACTCTGTTACCTTCTAAGATTGACTTTGTTTGTGTTATTTCTCTATAGTTATATCATTTTTTAGTGTTTTGTTGTTGTTGTTGTTTGTTTTTCCTAACTGCCATTGCTTTGTTTCCTTAAAGCTCAGTTTGCTGTAGGGGGAGAAATGTGGCCCTGTAGGAGAGACACTTGCCAATCTCTAGGGATGTTATGATTATCACAATCAAAGAGGGGATGTTACTGACATCCAGGCGAAAGGGCCATGAAGGCTGCAAATGTCTTAGAAGGCACTCCCTAATGACTCTCTTACCTTGTCATTAATTCATTAAAATTATCATCTAAGTTTTGTTGGATTTAATTACCAATACATAATACACCTTAATTAAATATTTTTATAGAAAGGTAAAATAATTGTAAACATTAAAAAAAGAAGACACATATATTCATCAGGCAAAAACATGAACAGAAATACTTATTTTGTGGCACTCTAATAACATTTTAAATTACAAAAAGAGTCTTTGAGAAATAGAGATTTTCCTTCTTTATGCAGTTGTTTCCCACTCTGCTTTCCTGGTCACCCTTCCCAATTTGCAGAATTATTTATTTGGCACCGTTGAACGTAATCAGTTGAGAAAAACAAGAGCATGGTTTCTATCTCAAGTTTGAGTTTTCCAGGCTCTGCTCTTGCCACATCCCTTCTCGTTTGAGTTAATCACAAGGGTGGGGAACACATACAATTCCCGACTTCAACAATTACTCCTTCTGCCTCACACCCACGGGAGAAGTCTTTACAGATAAAGTAATGATCTGCAGCACACGTTAAATGTGCCTCTCTGACCAACCTTGGGAGAAGAAAACGACAGGAAACAGTAACACTTGGGAGCACTTGTTCATTATAATGCTTTAATAAGTTGATATGCATTGGATTCTGTATAATATATACAAAAAAAAGAGAAAGATTATTATGGTTTAGCTTTTATATTAAAACCTAAGAAGGAAATAAGGAAAAGGGATCTTCTTGAACCAAAAATGTTGTTTATTGTTGTCGTGGCTGTTCAAGAAAATCTTCTCAAATAGTTAATGCACCACGGTGTTTTTGAGCAAGATTGGGACATTTTTTAAGTATTGTTTTGTAAAAGCATAGGTTATTAAATCCATTCAGTTAGGCAACATTTTGAGTGTGTTATTCTCTCTCATAGGCTCCGAGTGTTGTCTTGAAAATGCCTTTTCTCAGCATCTAAAATTGTAAAAGCAGGAAAGCTTTAGCCAGCCTCTAAGCTTGAGCAGATTTCCAAAATCAATTTGTGATCTCTCCTTCTAAAGAACTGAACCTAGATTGCTAAATTCCAGCAAAAAGTCTACTTCTCCTTGTTTAATGCTTTTCTACGTTGTCTTTCCCTTCAGAAACTGTTCTTCCGATAGAGGATACTATTCACAAAAGCATTTTTATTTATTTTGGCATTTTGTATTCATGTTGGTTGATTTTCCAAATATATAGTTCAGCAATTTTTGCTTTAGGTTCCCATGAAAGTTTCCTGTGATTGAACAACGGGTGAATAAAAACAAAATTGTGGGTTATTTTGCATACAGGTTAGACAAAACAAACATTTCGCCAATAAATTGTTCTCTCGATTTTCATTTAACTCCTTGACTAAAATAAAAGATATCTGAATGTTTAGGTTTCCTTCATAAACATAGCTTGTGTTCATATTATTAAAACAATCTCACCAGGCTTTGGTTAGAAATTTACATTCACAGTAGCAGTTGTTTAAAGACAAGAAGTAGAGGTGATATATTGAAGGCCATATATTGAATGCCACAAACGGCATGACAAGATCAAATGACTTGGATTGACAAAATACGTATGTCAAATGCTAAATCATTTGTCCAGGTTGTTGATTATTTAGAGGTTGATGATGCTACTATTCAGTGTACAGCCAAAATTCCTTGCCTTTTTATCTTCATTCCATTCTCCACCACCACCCTCTACACTTCCCCGTTGCCTTTTCACTCTTGCTGCTTTGGAGTAAAATGGGATATCTGGGAATAAAGTTGCTTGCTGATAACTGTATCATTAAATTTTAAACAATTTATGTTCTACTTGTAGATCTACAATCTCTGCAGATAATTTATGTGTAAATTAGTAGATGGATTTTGTAGATTATCTGTCATGCTAGGAAAATTTAAATTGTACTGAAAGCATGAAAAAGTAATCTTATTTGACAAGTAGTTCTATCATCTACATAAGGAATGCAAACCTTAAGTATCCTCTGCATAGAACATTAATTGAATGGTAAATACATTCACAAAACATACATCTGAATGTTTTGACTGTTCCCCTAAGAGTGCTTAGACAACTTCTTGCCCATAGTGCATTCCACACTGTTTAATTGACTGTTTGTTAGAAAACCCCATTGCAAAACGATATTCAATAAAGACATGCAACCCTCTTCAAATGTTTTTACTCCCTGCATCTAATACCTACACCTAACTTTCTTATGTTAATGGACCAATTTAGTTTTAAATATGTATACAAGTAAATTCCTGGCCAGGTGCAGTAACTCAGGCCTGTAATCCCAGCACTTTGGGAGGGCAAGGTGAGCAGATTGCTTGAGCTCAGGAGTTCAAGACCAGCCTGGGCAACATGGTGAAACCTTGTCTCTACAAAAAAGTACAAAAATTAGCTGGGTGTAGTGGTGTGCACCTGTAGTCCCAGCTACTTGGGAAGCTGAGGTGAGAGGACTCCTTGAGCTTAGGAGGCAGAGGTTGCAGTGAGCTGAGATCGCACCACTGCACTCCAGCCTGGGTGACAGAGTGAGACTCTGTCTCAAAATAAATAAATTTCTTCATAGTTTTATCAATTATGACATGGTTTTCGGATGAATCAAGTGTCTCCTCCTTGGGGAAGTTACACAGTTTTCTCTGACATTGTCCCCAGTCTAAGCTAGGAGTCCCTCATATGGCCTGTCAACTATACAGGAAGCTTTAGATGAAAGGGTATGTATCAGTAAAGTTTCAGTGAGGGGACAAGAATCCGTAGGAGCTATATGTTAAAGGATTTATTGCAGTGAGTGGGGTTATATGATCGTGGAGGCTGATTAGGCAAGTCCAAAGTCCATAGAGCAGACCTTCAAGAAAGGATGCTGAAACTCTAGAGCATGAACTAAAGCTTCATTCCACAGGCAGAAATTATTATTATTCAGGGAAACCTCAGTTCTGGTACTGAGCCTTTTAACCAATTGAATCACGCCCACCCAGATAACCTGGGATAATCCCCTTTACTTAAAGTCGACCGACGATAGACCTTAATCACATCTACAAAATGTCTTCATAGCAATACCTGGACTGGTGTTTCATTAAATATTGCTACTAGAGCCCAGTCAAGTTGACATAAAATTGATCATCATAGGATCTCTGTCTTATACCAGCTTTTTATAATAAAAAATGTCAAAAATACAAAAGAGTGGAAGGAAACAGAAAAAACACCCACATGCTCCCTACCTAGAATTGAAATGTATTAACACTTTAGCAAATATGCTCTGTGTGTCTATGTGGGCACATTGGCATGTACTTTTGAAAACTTTTGAAAATATATTGCACACAAATATCACCCTATGTCTCTAAAAACTTTAACATCCATGGCCTAAAAATAGTACATTCTTTTTCATAACCACAATTACATTGTATCTCCTACCAAAAATTAAATAATCTTAGAAAAATCATCAAAAATTGGTTTATATTCAAAATTGTCCCAAAACAAGGAAAGCAAAAGTGAAGAAATGAAGGAAGGGAAAAATAGAGAAAGCAATAATAAAGAGAAAATCCTGAAGTTTCCTTCTAAGATTTAAGGTCAGATATGGGATGCATGTTTTAAAAACATCCCTTATCTTACTGTCTCGGGTATCTAAGTTCAGTGTTGGGCAAGCTGGGTGTGGAGTACATCCAACAAAGAAACAGGATGATGCCTCCAAACCATCTCACATCTCAGAATTTTATAAACTGCAAATTGTTAATATATTACATCTAAATCCAAGATGTGCACTGTAATATTTGGTTCTTTGGATATTCTATATTTATTTATCTGCAATCCATTTGCTAGGCATCAGTTTTTAGTGCCTGATCATATACTAAGCAGTGCAGATAATGAGTGAAATAAGATTATATTTTACTTGGTTTAATTATTTTTATATCAGTGCTACAAATTCATTCTTACATCATCTACTTCAAGAGCAGAATTACTGCAGAAAACAGAGTTGTTTTTTAACTATTTGGATTAACTGAGATTTTAAAAATATCATTCCTGTATTAATGCCAATTTGAAAGGGTGAGAATATTTGGATTATTTTTATCGATAATATGAATATGTTGCATATAACACTGAAAGTTGTACTCCATTTATAATTATATTAATCCTTCATTCAAAAACAAATCACTGAATGACTAGTGAGTTGCTTAATAGATTTCAAAATTGTTGTAACACATGGTCCTTTTGATGAAGAAGAGTAGGCAAAATATTAGGTAAAGAGAAATGGAAAGATTGGATAAATAAAAACATGTACAATTTGGTGACTAAAAAGCACATTTTTGTATCTGCTGGACTGTTTCAGTGGCTTTCTTCACTTAACGTTAATTCTCATAAACCCTCACCGACTTCCAAGCCATGAGTTAGGAATTACTTGGTTAACAATACTCCATCTGGTTTTCCCAGAATTTTGAGAAGAAGTAACACTTAGGCATTCCTTGAAAGATAACAACTTTATACGTGACAAAATTCATTTTCCCCTTCATTCATTTAATTCCACAAAATGTTTACCCACTTATCCATTATATGAATCCAGTTTCAAATAGGATTTGAGGAAGGATTACTTCAAATAATGTTTTCTGAGACATTTTAAAATGGTAATTGATTATATGAGTATTTGCTTAGCTAGAGCAGTTCTTGAGCTGTGGAGAACATCCTGTTCCTTGGAAGTAGTTTCACTGTATAGCGAATGCTTCAGAAAATAGGAAAAAAAATAAACACTCAGAAAATTACTAACCTTGTATGACTTCAAGTCAACTTTGAAATTTTGCGGTGGGAGAGATACAAAGAAACAGAATTTTGTTTGCCTCCTTCAAAATTTGAAAAGTGTATTGCATTTGTTAGAAATTAACATTGAGGCAAAAGAGACCTCCCGTGAGTTTCTGTCTGGCCTTTGCACAATAAATTATGACCTGAAACATGGCCATTAGCAGCATTGGCATAGTAGAGAGACTTTTCCAAAGACTATAAATGCCGAGCCACAGTGTCCCCCCTACAAAATCACACTGTCTTACAGCCTCTATGGAGCTGAATTTACGGAGTTCTTTTTCATCAGAACGTGGAGAAAGCTTAAGAACTAGCTATGTGGGTAAGAAAAGGTGAGAAAAGACGTCCTTGATAGGGCAGAGCTATAAAAACAATCACTTCCACTTAAAATACAGTATATATTACTTTAGTATTAAGTATGCTCCTTATGGGGCTTTTATGGGTCCCAAAGTTTCTGAATTCAGGTCCCAGGCTAATGTTAATGCAGATGCAATTACTTTGATAATTTTTGACTTCTACTTCCTCACTCTTTTGCTATATTATATGCCTCTTGGTCTTCAAAGAGAACTGTAATTGAATCAGTTTAACCCAAATATGTCCCATGTGCAGCTCAAAAGACTTCTTAGTTTTGAAATTAGCAAAGTATTACAAGGATTTTGTACAGAGCTACATTTCCCATTTAAAGACGTTTTCTAGGTCTAACCTAATCCATTTACTGATGGTTTTCACATACTAATTAACAAGAATAATTTCAGTCATTTGCATTATGTGACCTCTCAAGCCCCTTTGGTCAAAAGCTTAGTTACCTCTTTTTCATTTTATCATTATTATTATTTTTAATAGAGACAGAGTCTCACTGTGTTGCCCAGACTGGTCTTGAACACCTGGGCTCAGTCAATCCTCCCACATTGCCTCCCCAAAGTGCTGGAATTACAGGCATGAGCCACCACAACTGTCCCTTAGTTACTTCTTTTTTGTTTTTATTTTTTTGTGAAATGTTTGTGCTGTGTGCATGTGGTGGTGTTGTTATTGTTGTGGTTCTGGGTGTGTGTGAAACTGTTCTTTTTTAAAGAATGGAATCTTCTAAACCTGCAATAAAAAGTTTCAATTACTCTACACAGTGGAAGCATTTGAAATATATTTACAAAATTATTTATCCTAGTAACTATAATCATCCTAATGGTCTTTACATAAACGTTATTTCATTTTATCAAACAATTATTTCTTGTTGGATCATAAGAGAAAGAATATTTTTACATACTTTGAAGCAGTATTTGGTTTTTGGTATTTTCTCTATCAGGAAAAATGTAGTCAGTGAATTATGTCATGAATAAAAGAATGTTTGGTGCCAAGCACCATCTTATTATAAATACCACTATTTTTCATTCTGCCTTGCCATTCATGGCCAAGAAGAAATTCCTTTGCCAGGAAAAATAAATAAATACAGGTGAAAACTGAAGGATAAGAACAAGGCATCTAATACAAGATATTAAAAAGTTAATAATTTGGATTTTATATACATGGAGTATGAAATAACTTTACTATAAGTTGTTAGGATTACAGCCATTAATAAAAGTTGAAAACATTAGAGCAGTAGTAATTTTATCTCTAAAAGCATTCCAGTAGGAACTCTAAATTCTGAGGGGCTCAGTGTCCCAGTGTCTCTTCTCTGTCTGTACTCTCTTTCTCTGGCTAGTCTCATTTATCTCATGTCTCATGTCTTAAATGCAATCCACCAATGAGACCCTCATTAATAACAACCTCTTGCCTGAACTTCAGAAATGTACATCACCTACTTATGTGGCACTTTGACTTAATTCTAATAAGCATATCAACTTGACCTTGTCACCTCCTCAGCCATTTCCCCCTGTCTTGATAAATGTTATCATCATCTGCCTAGTTATTTATCCAAATGCTTAGATGTCATTAATCCTCATTCCTTTTTTCTCTTCATTCTCACTTTTAATCTGTAGGCAAATCTGCGGGCACCTTTACTACAATATATATGCTAACAGTTCACTACTCCCCACTGTCATTACTGTAGCACAAGTCTGGGTCTCTGTTTTGTTTATGCATAGATCCTTACTGGACTTCCTGCTCCAAAATCCAAATAGCATGATTTTCCAAAAATTCAAAATAGATAATGATGTCTCCTTGCTTAGAACCTTCAATAGCTTTCTATTTCACTCACAATACACACTTCTTACGATGACCAGCCTCAAAAGGATCTGGCCCCTACCTGCCTCTCTGATTACACATTATATCACTTTTACTTTGCTCACTGCAGCCACATTGACCTTTTTCCAGGTTATTGAGTGTATCAGGTCGGTTTTGCAGTGGTTGATTTCTCTTGTTATCTCCACGTGGATAATTTCATGATAAAATTAAAATATCAGTTTAAATTTAAGTCCCTCCTATAGCCAGCTTTATTTACATAGTTTGGAGGTGCCCAATGATTACTTTTTGGTTAAATCACCCTCTTTCATTTTTATCATAATATGTACCACTACTTAAAAATATCTTATTTATGCATTTATTTCTTTCTTTTCTGTCTCCCCTTGTATGGAATAACACATCGTCCTTTTTTGGGCCAATATAATTGTGATAGAATCTTACCAGTTCAAGAATGTCAGGTATGGAGGGTATTTTGAAAGTCCACACCTCTACTTTCTTCATCTATAAAAGATGAGGAAATTCCCTTTAACTATCTCACTGGGTTGTTGTGTGAAACAAAAGTGATAAGAAAGATAAAAATAGTGTTGAATAACAAAATTTCTATACAATAAAAAATATTATTATTCTCATGAGGTATGGACCTGGGTAACATCACAGATAATGGGAAGACTTTTCCTATTAGAATATTTTATGATAAACTCGGAACTATAGAACTCTGTGTCCATCATCACTTAATAATTTATCTAAACTATTACATATATTGCTTTATGAAACTTTTTTTACCCCTATAGCCAGTTGACCTCAAGTCAACGCTTAGAATCACCACTCAAATGGTAACCCTTAAAGATGTTGAAATGACTCAACATATTCTATGAGGCATGATCTCACTGAAAGATAAGGCAGTCAAGAGCTTGTTTTCCTGTGCTTTCTCTCTCAAATATGTCTTCACAATCAACCTCACACTGATAAGAAATACCCAGCTCCAACAAAAAGCACATGGAGACAGCTACTGTCCTTAAACATCATCTTCCTCTACATAAATGAGTAAAAACCTCACAAACACAAATAATAATGAAGCTGCCATGTCAGCAATAGGACTTTTGTAGACTGATTTCTACAATGAAATCTAGACAATTAACCTGTCAACTATTTTTCAGATCTCTCTTATTCTAACATAGATTGAGTACTTTCAGACAGTTGGAATTGGTTCTTAACATTGACCTTCATAAGTTGAAATTCCAAGAATGTGAAACAGCTGCCATTTACAGAGATAAGCCTATAAAGTTTTATAAAGCTATAAAGCTGAGAGATTTCAATGTCAAAAAATTGGACTGCTATTAGCAACAATTTAAAAGTTCTGAGCTTTATTAAGTAAACTGAAGAATAAGACATAAATAGAGAATACAAACATAATAATCACCATACTCAGCCTAGCCTTGTGGCCATCGATGATCTTGGATATATTCTACCTAATGATATCTGTGTATAAGGAAAAAGTAGTAATATATATATTCCTGCCACATATACTATTTCATAAGCACATTAGATATATTTTTTGTTTAGATTATCTTATCTCGCATACTTAGAAGTCAAGTGCCAAACTTTTTCTTGCTCTATTCTTCATATTTGTTTCCAAAATTACACTAAGATTACTTAGAATTTTGGACTTCCTGCAATGCATTTTTTAAATCCGCCACACAAATCACTTTAAAATAAAGATAATAATGAAAGAAAGTTGGCGCCACAACTGAGCCCTCAGTATGTGACAAGTATAAATCAGTGGGGACAGTAGTCAGAGCAGCTTTATAAGCACAAATCACGTGCTGACCTTGCATTCCCTCAATTCTATTTCTGCTACTTCCAGTTCCTATTTGAAAGAATTCAAAATCCTGCAGTTGTGCCAGTGTTTATTTTGGTGGTTGGCAATCAAGTAAAATACATTTAACAAGGAAAATGAAAAGTGAGTCTTGTATTATTGGCTCAACTATTCAATCTTGCAAAGATGTATTATATTTTTCTTTGAACAGCCTTGAATGTTTTGGTTTGGTTTTGAGAAAGGGAGAAAAAAATAGGAAGCCCCAAATATTAGTAAGGAGTTTTATTTCAAAATCCTAAAATTTAGAGATTGAACAAGCTATGAAATGTATAGGGAGAAAAAATAATAATTAGTTGAAATCTTAGTTCTATACATAGTGGATTAATTATAAAAGTTTCTCCAATTACTTCCTTTGTGGTACACATACCCTTTGAATGTGAGTTTTCATAATGCAACCTCTCACATCTGCAAGTGTGTGGTGGAGTCTTGACCCAGTTCTCAAAAATGTACTGGCCTTGTGACTTGTTCTGTCCTATAGAATGCAGCAGATGTGTTGCTAGCCCAATTTCAAGTTAAGTCTCATCTAATTCTGCCTATTCTTTTAAAACCTTACTAGTGCCAATGCCATGTACAAAAGTTCATACTAGCATGACAGAGAATGAGAAACTTAGTAGCAGGCAACCTTGCTTCCCCTAATGCTGGAGAAAGCACATATTCATTGACTGCTCAATTCAGAAGTACAAAAGGACATATCTGAAGGGTCATCGCAAGGTTCAGAATTCCTCATGGACTGACCAAGGCTTCTGCTGCAGGAGCATCACACACAGTTCAACTCTGACTAATCCTACTCCTTCCACTTCCTTCCAGGTGTTGTTCTTGAGAGCACTCCCTTATATATACCAAGTAAATGCAAATCTCTATTTTTGCATATGATTTCTAGAACACAGGAAGACAAACTTAGATGCCAAGAGTAGACTTAAAAAAGAGACTATAAAGAGAAATTCGCATCTGTATAATTGGCCAGATGGCTGATAGGTGGAGCACAGACAGCTCCCAGTAGGAAGTACTAGTGCAATTGTTAAACTTTCATTGATGGAAGGAAGTGCATGAATGAGTGCAGCATGATTTCAGAGTTCACGGAAGGTAATAACTATAAGGCTCATAAAATGGATTGATTTTTGCTGGACACGCAATATTTTAGAAAATGAAAACAAAAGCTGAATGTGATTAATTCATTCATTTATAGCTAAGTGTGAGAGTCATAAGGCATTTTAGCAGCACATAAAGAGATCCTCATTTCCTATAGCCATAAGGCAGAAATAGTTGAAGATAAAGCCCACAATTTCATTATAAGAATAGCAGAGCTAAAAGGAAGGTTGTATCCAGGTGCAGTGGTGTGTGCCTGTCATTTCAGCTACTCAGAAGGCTGAGGCACAAGAATTGCTTGAACCTGGGAGGTGGAGGTTGAAGTGAACGGATAACATGCCATTGTACTCCAGCCTGGGTGATGCAGTGAGACTCTTTCTCAAATATAAAATAAAATACAAATAAAAGAAAGGTTGAATTCTCAAAATCAGCAAGTCTGTGAAGTCATGTCAGTGTCCTTATTCAAGAGGAGGAAGACTTTACAAGTTGATATGGGGATATAAGGGCCAATGCCTTGAAAACTGTGAGTCCCCAGATTTTTCCGAACACTCTGGGCCTGCAGAAAAGCTACACTCTTCCCACATGAAGGCCAGCTAATGCCCCTGCACTGGGAGCTCAGCCATATCCACTTGCTTACACATTATCTATGGTTGCTGTCACATTACAACCGTAGAGTTGAATACTTGAGATGCAAAAACTCTGTCTCTCAAATCCTAATATATTTGCTGTCTGGCCAATTTTAAGAAAAACTCTTTTAATCACTGATACAGAGGACTTTGACCTTGATTCTAGGGTCCTGAAATTTCATCACACTCTCCCATTCCAGGAGAAATGATAAAGTGCTGGCCCATTTGTAAGTCACAGTAAATTCATTGGGTAAATGGACACCCTTGAGGGCTATTTCTTTAGGTCCAAGCATGTTTAATTGAAATGATCATATTGGCCTTTGGCATGATCATCAATCTTACTTCTCCTGTAAGGTAAGACCTAGCACAGTGAGGACACTCAAGTGGAAGCCTTGAAACTGCCCAACTATTCCTGCCTCACCAAGAGAGTGAATAAAAAGCAGTATTACATCTTAAGGAGAGCAACATGTATTACTGTCAGTCTTAAAGAAAGACTCTTAAAGAACTTAAATGATGTAGGTATGTTTTTTCTCAATGCATCCATGTCACCAATTTGTCTTCTATAAAATCTAAAGGAATCCTGGAAAAATTCTTCTATGCAATCTCGAGGGATCCTGGAAAACATGAATAGACTATAATCTCAAGGTCATGAAGCATGGTGCATGCATTCTTTTGATTCCTGCGTGTGACTGGTAGGCCTCCCTGGTCTCTGGAGGCAACATATTCCACACTTAAGAAAATAATTCCAACCCATTTCCTGAGTAACATGCAAGTCTCCCAGCTATAAATGGGGCCTGGAGAAGGAATGAATCCCTATCAGGTTCAGGTTACAATGAAAGCAGCCATGCCACCTGAGCCATAATACCTATAGAGTCATGCATTTGAGGTATCTTTTGTGGTGTGGGAGATCAGAATACGCTACTCCAGAATATGAAGGATTGTTGAGCTAAAGGCAATGAAGAAGTAGTTGCAGGAAAGATTTCTGCCCTTTTCTACATGCATAAAAGTAGGACATAGATTCATAAAGACAAAAGGTATAATGTCACTCTTCTACCAGGGAGAACAGAGGTAAAGTTCATTAAAGACAACTTTAGACCTTTACTGGCTTGTATGTGGTACCAGAAGAATCTACACTAACATGGTTTACTAATTAGCCTTTTTTTTTTGAGACAGAATCTCACTCTGTCACTCTGTCACCTAGGCTGGAGTGTAGTGGCATGATCTCAGCTCATTGCTACCTCCACCTCTCAGGTTTAAATGTTCAAGCGATTCTCCTGCCTCAGCCTCCTGAGTAGCTGAGACTACAGGCAAGTGTCACCAAGCTGAGCTAATTTTTGCATTTTTAGTAGAGACAGGTTTTCAGCATGTTGGCCAGGCTGGTCTTGAGCTCCTGACCTCAAGTGATCCACCTGCCTAGGCCTCTGAAAGTGCTGGGATTACAGGTGTGAGTCAGAATTCTCAATCCTGAGACGATGGCCCTGATGGAATGGAGCCCAAAGGCATCATTGAGAGTAACTGGAATGAGATTGTTGACAGCTTTGTTGACATGAACCTCTAGGAGTTTCTCCTCCATGGCATCTATGCCTATGGTTTTGAGAAGTCCTCTCCCATCCAGCAGCGAGCCATTCTATCTTGTGTCAAGGGTTGTGATGTGATCACTGAAGTCCAATCTGGGACTGGGGAAATGGCCACATCTGCCACATTGATTCTGTAGCAGATTGAATTAGATCTAACAGCCACCCAGGCCTTGGTCCTAGCACCCAGTAGAGAATTGGCTCAGCAGATACAGAAGGTGGTCATAACACCTGGAGACTACATGAGTACCTCCTGTCAAGACTGTATTGGGGGCACCAATGTGCATACCGAGGTAATGAAATTGCAGATGGAAGCTCTCCATGTCATCGTGCATACCCCTGCACACATGTTTGATATGGTTAACCAGAGATACCTGTCTCCCAAATACATCAAAATGTTTGTACTAGACAAAGCTGTTGAAATGTTAAGCCATGGATTCAGGGACTAGATCTATTGACAAACTCCAAAAGTTTAACAGCAATATCAAGGTAGTTTTGCCGTCAGCTACAATGCCTTCTTATGTGCTTGAGGTGACCAAGAAGTTCATGAGGGACCCCATTTGGATTCTTGTCAAGAAGGAATAGTTGACCCAAGAGAGTATCCACCAATTCTACATCAATGTGGAACGAGAGGAATGGAAGCTGGACATATTATGTGACTTGTATGAAACCCTGACCATCACCCAGGCAGTCATCTTCATCAACACCCGAAGGGAGGTGGACTGACTCACTGAGAAGATGCATGCTTGCGATTTCACTGTCTCTGCTGTGCATGGAGATACGGACCAACAGGAACGACATGTGATAATTAGCTTTTATCCGCTGTTTATTTGCCTTCCACAGGTTGCTGCTTCTAGAGTCTCAAAGTCCTTTTCTTTTGTCTTAGTACTTATCTAAAAATTTACTGTTTTATTTTTTAAGATGCTGGATATGCAAATAGAAATTCAAAGCCGCCTTTTTGAAAACTACACATTCCCTGGTGTCTCACACATCTATATGAAATATACATGTTAATGAACTTCTGTTTGTTTTCCTTTTGTTAATCTGCTCTTTGTTACAGTGGTCCTTTTTAACTAAGAATTTATGAGGGTAGAAGAAAAATTATTTTTCTTCCCTTACATTTGTGACAAGCCTTAGTCTCAGAACAACAAGAGAGAACCCTGGGATTCTGTATCTAAGTCATACTATCTGTATCTGCATTCAGAAAGCATCTCCCAGCATGTAAAAGGGCTCTGGTAGAGACTGAGCAGCTGAACCTGGCACATCAAGTGACCGTGTGACCAGAACTGCCCATCTTGCACTGTATACATGTTATTTTCACAAGCTCCAAGGTCAAGAAGGCCTAGCAGTAATGCATTTTAAGAAGAAAGCAATATATATGGGATCGGGCACGAAGAATCTCAGAGGGTGAAATTAATCTACACAGCGGGTCGCCCAGACCATTTCATTCTTCCTTGTTGCACCTAGCATCTCTCTTTTGGTGTGGGGGAAATTTCTTATGGCCACGTGACAGAGGAGGAAAAAGGCTGAGTTTGTTTCCCAAGGGCCTCACCTTTGTAAGTGAGTTCAAACTGAAAATCAGTTACTGTACAACAGCGCCACTCATAGATGTTGCAAAATGACTGGTGATTATACATTTACCGATCTTAGGGTGATATAACTCGTCATCCACTTTGCATGGAAATAGAAAGTCCATGGTAGGAGTATGTACAGATACATTTACAGAAGCTAATGGTTTGATTGGTTTGATAGAGCCTTGAAGGAAAAAAGATAGGAAGAACTGGGACATGCAGATGAACTTAGAGTAATGGGAACAAAGTATAAAGATCTATGTATGACATTTTAATGCCTACCAAAGAACATTCACAAAGAAGAGGCACTAACAGTGCAGATTTAACAGCAGCTTATTGACATCAGCCAGCATCACATCTATGCTCAGACACCCTTTTGCTGCAGCATAGACTCAAGCACAGAGTAGTCTTGGTAGTAGAGCTGGAGCCAGGCAGGGCCTGACAGCATGGAATCCCACTCGATAAGGTTGATCTGGCTACTTCTCTAGTAAAATGCCCAATGCCTTAGCAACTGAGATCAACTGTCAGTCTCTAATATGGCACCTTAAAATAACCCACCAGGCATTTAGTAGCAAGTTGCTACCCTTGAACTTCTGCTCTAAAAGGGACATGATTCACCTCGATTATAACTGGCACATATTTTAGTTATTGGCTTCCTTTTCCCAACCTCAAGACCTAAGCCAGTTATACCACCACAAAGTTTACTAAATATTTGAGCCATCACACAGGATTCTGCTTACAATCTCTTCAGATAAAGGCAATCATTTTACACAAATTAACATAAAAGAAGGAGAATACAACCACAAAGTCTATTGGTCTTATCACATACTATATTCCACGACGTGCCAACAACTGTCAGCCGATGGAGCAAATAAATGGGCTTTTCCTTTTTTCAGCTGTATCAAGGTAGCATTGACAAATAAAAAATTGTATATATTTGGCCGGGGCTCACGCCTGTAATCCAAAACTTTTGAGAGGCGGAGGCGGGTGGGTCACGAAGTCAGGAGATTGAGACCACCCTGGCCAACATGGTGAAACCCGTCTCTACCAAAAATACAAAAATTAGCTGGGCATGGTGGCACGCGCCTGTAATCCCAGCTACTTGGGAGGCCGAGGCAGGAGGATGGCTTGAACACGGGAGACGGAGGTTTCAGTGAGCCAAGATCTTGCCACTGCACTCCAGTCTGGGGACAGATGGAGACACTGTGTCAAAAAAAAAAAAAAAAAATTGTATATATTCAAGGTGTACAATGAGTACTTCTGGGTTATTTAGTTAATCTCATATTTTAGGATTATAAAATCTAGAATTATGTAGATGAAATAATTCAACATGGTTTTTCACGATGCGGCAAAAATTGTATATCTATATACAAAAAATAAACGTGAATCCCACCTTGCACCACATGTAGAAATTGTAAAACATCTCCAAGGAAATGTCCAGAAAAAAAAACCCAGGAGACAACCTTGGATTAAGCTTAGACTCAATATCCAGCAACATGGATCATAAAAGGAAAATTAAATATATTGGCATCCAACAAAATTAATTTAAAAAAAAAACAAGAACAATTTGCTCTTTGAATGACACTGTTAAAAAATCAAAGAAAAAGTCACAGTCTTGGAAAAAATATTTCAAAACATATATAATGAAAGTCTGTTATTAAAAATATGTTTAAAAATTTCACAACTCAATAAAAAAATTAAAAATGGGCAAAATATAAAGCTTTATCCAAGGAAATATGTGGACGCACATTAACATATGATATGATACCATACATCATTTTAATTTAGGGAATGCAAATTAAGACTACAATGAGGTAGCAAACATCTGTTAGAATGGCTTTAAAACAAAACTGGCAGTATCGAGTTGCGGTGAGCATGCAGATCAATCGGAAATCTCACACAATGCTAGTGGTAATGCAAAATAACACAGCCAATTTTGAAAATGACACAGCTACTTTTGAAAATATTTTGGCGCTTTCTCATAAAATTAAACGTCCATTCAGCATACAACACAGCAATCCCACTCCTAGGTAGATGTAAAAGAGAATTGAAAGCATATGTTTGTATAAATATCTATATACCCATGCTTATACCAGTTTTGCTCCTAATTACCCAAATGAAAGCCAAATGTCCATCAATAAGGAAAAGATTTATACAAATTATGGTACATCTATACAATGGAATAAAAAGCAGCAATGCAACAACATTAATGATTCACAAATGTATTAGACTAATTGAAATAAACCAGAAGCAAGCAAATGGTAGTACATACAGTATGATTTCACTCATATGACATTTTGGAAAAGGCAAAACTATATGGACAGAAAATAGACCGTTGTTTGTTAAGGGCTGGATATGGGAGAAAGAACTGACCACAAACTTGCATAAGGGAAATTTTTAGATGATGGAAATGTTCTATGTCTTAAATGTAATGACCATTTCTTGATTACATGCATTTATCACAATGCATAGAACTGTACAACCAAAAGGAATAAATTTGTCTATGAGTAAATTATATCCCAATACAAGTAATTTATTTAGTAGCACAAGAAGAACTTAGGACAATTTCTGGCACAAGTAAGTGTCCAAGAAACACTAGCTGCCATTGTTATCATCATCGCCATTATTGAAATGAGAGAAACAGTTTTAATAAGTGAATAGTAAGTTACAATAATAATAAGTTACAGTTTTTATAATATAGGATGAGACAGTAATATAAATTTATTCAGTTTCTTAGTCAAATATTTAAATGGTCAAATGAATAAGACTATAAAAGCACAAATAATCTAAATCTCAAATCTGCATTTAGAAATAACAGTGAATATTATATAGTTTTTTTTACAGTATTCTAACTAAATTTTCAAAACAGATTAAAAGTGTCTGTGCATGCATTTTATTCATGCAATGTTTATTGACCATTTATCATGTGTAAATCCTATGCTATGCCCTGAGACTATTAGTGCTATGACCCTGAACTGAACCTATTAGTTTAAAAATTATCAGTAATAACTTTACTCTTACATAATCTAGTGTATTGTATAATCAAACACGTAAAAGCAGTTAAGTCAAAAATATTCAGAAAGAAAACCAGGGTCAAACTGAAGACTGAATGTATGTTTATAATTTTTATAGGAGAATTTTTCTGTGCTATATCGTTGGTGGAAGTCAAGTCAACTGGAACAATTGGATAAAGTATGTATATAAATAGTGTTCAAGTTAGGAAAAACACTAATGAAAAAGTTTAATGGAAAGTTGGGATCTAGTTATGTTTGAATAAAGAATGTTTCAGTTACTATGGCTACATTACAAATTATCTCAAATCTAGTATTTCAAAAAAATACTATTTTACTAGTATTGGATTCTAGTAAACGACTGTCATGGATTCTGAGGTTCAGCATGGCTTGCTTCTGCTCCATAATACCTAGGGTTATACTTGGAAAGGCTTGCTGGCTGGAGGCTGGAATCTTCAGAAGGTATCTTTGCTCACATGTGTGGTTGTTGACGCAGGTTTTTGGCTGAAACCTAAACCAAGGTGTGGATTAGAACTCCCACAGTGGCCTCTTCTTGTCTAATTCATGTCTTAATAATAGTTGTAAACTCAGTAATAGCATTTCTAAAACCCCAATTTAAAAATGGGCAAAATGTGTTAGTTTATTTAGAAGTATTTTTACTTAGAAGTTTATTTAGAGGGACCTGCACCCCTGGCTCATGACTGGGAAGAACACCTCTGAAGGCTGAATATCTGCATCGAACTTGATGGAGTAAGGATAAATTTTACTCTCCACTGACATCTAGAGGGAGTGTTTCTGGAGAGAAAGATTTGGACTTCTTTCTAGTGTGATGGCTGACAGCAAACATCCTCAGAGAACAAAGTGAATATGGCTAGCATTTTTTATAACCAGACCGTGGAAATGTCATGGCGTCATTTTAGCTTACTCTATTGGTTGAAGTAGTCACAAAAATCTACTCTGCTGCCACAGGTGGGGTTGGGGATGGCAGCACATCACCGTGGGCAATGGAAGGAGAATCAAGATCACATGAACAAGAGCATAAAGGACAGGCCATTTTGGAAGATGCCATCTTTCATAAAACCTGAGTATTTGTCATCGGATTATATGAATATTGATGTAATTAGCAATTGGTGAGTCCCCTTTTGGAAATATAGTAATTGACATCAGAGCTAAGTGAACATTACAAAAGTGGCCTTAAATATTTAGGTCCCCAGCTTAGTCAAGGGTCTCATTAATCATTTTCATTCTATAGGAAAGTTGGCCATTAATATTCAGGTCATATAAGCAAAATCAGATATTTATAGAAAGCCAGAAACTCACTGTTTAGCAGACATGCATTCATAACATGATGTGCTAAGCACTAACTACACCTAGTAAAGACATCATGTTTTCCATATAAAACTACTATATTAAGTACTCTGCTAGCATGAGTATTTTCTTTTACCACACAATGACCTGTATTTTACTTTTGGAGAAATTTTTACTCAGCTTACAAAATGTTAGTTGGATATTTACCACTTTTATTACCTTCATGGAAGTCCAGCTCGACTAATATGCCTTTTGAAGAATGAGCTAAGATGAGGCATTTGATAAATTTCTTACAGCTATTGTTTCCCTTGACATTATTTTTATGGGATCATATTAAACATCACAAAATATCAGTTTACAATGACTGGAAAATCCCATTCCCTTAATAGTGAAGAAGGGTAAAATCTTCCAAAGAGTATTACATATCTCCAAGCACAATATACCTTGATAGATATACAGCATGACTTTTTCTTAATATAGACAAAATTCAGCATATTGTGGCAATAAAATAGGAATGCCAAATGTCTCTTTTGCCAGTATCCTTTCTTGAGGTGGCTACAGTCCCATTCCCGTTTCCCTTTGAAAGAACTAAGTTCAACGTGCACCTAATAGAGTGGTGGGGTTACTCATTAAATCTGTTTTATATTCCAGAGTGTTGGAAGAGTGGGGAGAGAGTAGTTTGGGCTGATGGGATGTTGGTAGAAAAAATGTAAGTTATTTCATTAAAGATCCTTCTTCTCTTGTTCGATGTCCAAATGCAGAGGATTTGTAGAAGACTCCAGGACTCCAGGTGACTCTGAAATACTTAGCGACAGTGGAAGATACTATCTAAGAGGAGCTTGGAGCTTTGGCTCACCACAGGGAAGAGCACCGCTGAAGGCTGACTATATCTGCACTGAACTTGATGGAGCAAGAATAAATTTTACTCTCCACTGACATCTAGGGGGTTGTAGTTTACAGCAGTTGCCACCATGATCAATATAGCTGGTTTTGTGAGACAGAAAGTAAAGTCTGAACAAGTTTATAGCCTCAGTGCAAGTAGCTGAAGAACAAAACCACTAACTCCATGTGAAAAAGGATATCAAGGTTTTTTAAAAACAATAAAAAATGACAGTGTTGTAGACCTAGTTGTGCATCATATAAAATCCTCCCAGACCTACGAGCTTATGTATTTATCCTGTCTTAGATCTTGGCCCTTGCCTATTTTCTAAGGGACAGACATAACGATAACTCAGGGACTTCCCAGGTACAGACTACTCTCCCTGCTCTACCACCAGTAGAAGTTTGGCAGCCACATGCAACGCACTGGCTGACAAGGAAAGACTCACCTTCACATGGTCACACTGGACCATATAAAGGTTATCTGCTTCTTCTGGCTTCCCAGGCTGACCAAATGACACATCCTCGATGTGAAATGTGAATGAGTCAATGCTCCATGGGGCACACTTATACCAATGAGAAACAATATGAGATTTTTCTCTTATTCTCAAAATCTTAGAAACAAAATAAGAAAAAAATAGTTCACCTAAATTAGCAAACTTTTTCCTATAAAGCACCCACATTTTCTTGCAAATAAATACGTTAACCTGGAGAAATGTCACTAACATAAAATGAACTTCTCAATTAATAAATGCCAATTTTGATGTATTTCTAGCACTTTCAAGCTAGAAAAAACGTGAATAGTTTTAAACTGAAGTGTTATACACTTTAGTTTTACAGTTTTATAGTTCTGGTAAATATTTGGCTTCTATGCTTTTAAGTTACCATTGTAACTCTGAAGCCATATTTTGATTTAATCCTGAAAGATTTCAAGAAGAAATCATGGACTACAAAACTTGTATAGAGTAACTCTTTTGTGTTAAGCAAATAAATGCAATGTTAAAAAATTCTGCATTGGACAAAAGTAAAGCAGTTTAGCTTACTCAAATAAAACAAGCTGAATGATGATCAGTGTATTCTTCTATATGTTATTATATCTTCAACCTCACCAGACTTTTGGCTGATAGTCACAACAGTGTGTCCTAAACTTTGTATTATCAGTTTTGATGTTTGTTTTCACTACAACTGACCATAAACACTTCAAGTTATAGACTGTTACTGATACTATTTTTCTTTTTAATTATTAATGTTATGTGAAGTAACTGGTATATAGTAGGGAATCAATAAAGATTAGAGAAATTAACTTAAGAGGAAAAATGCACATTTGAAGCTAAAAATAAAATACTCAGAAAGGAAGTATTATGGGAGATATTTTAAGGACTTGACATTTCATTGATTAAGATTTTTTTTCTTCGTTGTGTAGTATCAAAGATCTTTCAAAAATTACAGGGATATCGACAGAGAAGAACATATTTAGAAACATCACATAATGATTCCAAAATATTATCTTTACTTTTAAGATTTTTTTTAAACTCTGTAACATAAACTTCCATGGGAATGGGATCACTTAAGGATAAGGAACTTTGGATTGCTACAGAGCCATAAATTACAAATTCCAACCAGTTGACAGATTGAGCTTTGAAAAAAAAGAAAAATGCAAACTCAAAAGTTTAAAACGTAAACATGTTGCCCAAAACCATTAAAAAGTCAGTTTGCATGATACTCTCAAGGTTGTTTTTTAAAAAGGCTATTTGTTAAGTAAAGACAGTATTGTTCACCCTTTGAAGCTGATTCCCAAGGAGAAGAGGTGCCCTTCTGTTACTCGCTATGAAAATAAAAATGAAAATGAAAATATAAGGTTTTCTTTCATGCTTAGAGTTGTCCTAGGCCTGTGCTAATGCTTTCTACTGCTTTATTTCTAAAATTTTGTATATAGCTATAGGAAATCTTTTTTTTTTCTTAAGACTTTAATGCCTGGTTATCACACTACTGTAGAATTACTTCTCTATGAGGACCTTATCAGTGGGATTTAGTAGGCAATTCAAGAAGATAGCAAGCAATGAAAAGATTTGGAATTTTTCTGGCTGTGAGATAATCAATGATGTTCTATAAAATCCTGGGAATGATATCATTTTGGAACTACTTGCTCTGTGGTTGTTATTGAGTAATTTTATGACTTTTAGACAAATCACCACATTCATTTATTGATACAAGATTTAATTATAGGGTCCTTGTTTTACACATGACAGCATGCTAGTGGGCTCTTCTGTTGGTTGAGGGGAGAGGAAGTTACAGGCCTGGACATTAAGCGACCTGCAGTTTCATAGAGGAGATGACACATGAGTCCAATTACAAAGACATTGTAGGAAGTTCTAAGAGTCTCACTCAAGGCTCTCATGTCTGCTCTTCTTCTCTACACATTTGTCTTTTCCTCTCTCATCATTCAAAATTTCATCACCCATCCAAGATAGCGTCAGAAGTTCCAGACAAATACATTCCATTTTAAACTACAATTTTCCTGTTTTCAAGTTACTCTGTTACTGTTCTTCCACTGGAACTCTTTCTCCACTTCCCTTGAACTTATATCTCATTGGATCTCTCTACTTTTTCTTTACCCACTATTCTTTTCTCCTTATTTTTCATCCCATCAAGCTTAGATTTCATGATCCAATCTTTAATTACTTGGAGAATATTTGATCTTTCTGAATTCTCCTCTTCCAAAAACTCTGGCAAAACCCCAAACCAGTTATACCCACTTTCTTTTTGCCAGCACACATAAAGCTGAGTGTTGCACATAGGTATCAATATGAAGTTACCTATTTCAAACTCAACAGAGTTCAAGTAAGTTGATTATATTACATAATTTTTCTACTAGGTAGCCTAGAGCCCCCTTCAAATTCGTCTTGCTCAAAAATAACACTCCCCCTGGGAGAACATTTCCCCCTGTATGTTTCTCATCTCATTTTATGTCAACCCCATCTACCTAATTACCTAAGCCAGAAATCTATGTGTCACTCTTGATTGCATTGTCTCTCTTACTTGACAATTTCAATCAATCTCAAGGTTGAGTCAATTCTGGTAGATGTATCCACCCCTTTTTCTAAAACTGCACTGTTACCTTTTGGTCAAGCCACCATCATATTTTGCATAGGTCATTGGAACAAACTCTTAATTCACCTCCTTACTTACAGTCTGCTTTCTTGCCAATACTTTTTAATATGTTGAGTCCTCAGTAACATTTGAAAAACGCAAATCTGATAATTACTTCCTTGTGCTAAAAAGAATTTAATACTTTCCCATCCCATTTAGGAAAATGTTGCATCTCATGAACACTTACAAGCACTGTATCCTTTGGCCACACATAGTTATTCAGTATAATTTCTAATTGATGTCTCCCCGCTTTGCAGTCTATATCTGGCAATGCTGAATTTTTTTATTTTTATTTTTAAATTTAACTTCTTGGACAATACTTCATCATTTCTTGCTTCTGAAATTTTTCTTTAGCTTTCTTTTTGACTAGACAGTGCTTTCTTCTTCTTCTCTTTGTTTAACTAAATTCTATTTACCCTTTAGATTCATGAAAGTTTTCTTGAAACATATGGTCTTCATGTCATTATACCAAACATACTTCCAAATTCTTATGTAATAGCCACATAATCCACTAGACCACTGGTTCTGTGAAGGCAGAAAGTACATCTAATCTGTCTCAGCCTCTGTCTGGGATTTGCAGGGTATTCAGTGAATACACTGAAAGAATGAATGATGACGAAATTCTTACAGGGAAGTTCTATTCATATGATAGAATGGTTGGAAAAGTGGGTTAATACCTTTTAATGATAGCAGTGTAATCAAAGATATTAAATACTACAAACATTAAAGAATAGTAGAGAATGTTACTAAGAACGATATACCAACAAACTTGACAGAATAAAACAAATAGACAACTTTCTCAAAAAATACAATTTATCAAAGTTAACAATAAGAAAGAAAATCTGAATAATCCTAATCTCCATTAAGGAAATTAAATTTGTCACCATAAAGAAAGTTCCAGGCTGAGATAGTTGTACTGATAAATTCTGTCTAAAACTAAATAAATAAAATCAAGGTTATACACACATTTTCATTAAAAAAAGAGGAGGAGGGATGATCATTTTATAAGGTCAGCCTAATACTACATGAAAAGGTGAGAAATACCTCAATGAAAAAGAAAATTACAGACCAATGTCAGCCATGATTGTATTGTTATGAGTTGAATTGCGTTCTATTAAAATGCATGTTAGAATTCTAACCTCTAGTGCTTAAAAAGATCTCAAGGGATTTATTCTGAGTAAAAAAAAAATCTAAAAATATTACACACTTCAATATTCTATTAATACAACATTATTTTCTTTTTTAATAGCTTTATTTTTGAATTATAATTATGTATAATTATAGGAGACATAGTCAGTATGCATCTATCATATACAGTGTGAGATGATTGAATCAAATATTAATATATCTAGCATCTTAAATACTCATTATTTACTACTCCTATTTAACTTCAACTTGGATCTTTTGACTGACATGTCGTCATTCTTCCTTTCAATCTCACCCCTGCCTCACCTCCAGGCTCTGGTAACTGCTTTTCTACTCTCTGCTTCTATAGTTAGATTGTTTTAGTTTTGCATATAAGTGTGAACATGCAGTTTTCCTCTTCTGTACTTGGTTTATTTCACTTTGCATGATGTCTTCCAGGTTCACCTATGTTGTTGCAAATGACAGAATTTCCTTCATCAAAGCTGAGTAGTATTCCATTGTTGATAAATGCCACGTTTTCTTTATCCATTCATCTGTTGATGGACATAGGTTGAGTCCATGTCTATTATAAACAATACTGTGATGAACATGGGAATGCAGATATCTTTTAGATGTACTGAATTTAAGTCTTTAGAATATATACCTAGAAGTGGGATTTCTGGATCAAATAGTAAAATTTGTTCTCTATTTTTTATAATTTTGTCATTTCAAGAATGCCATATTTTTAGTTTTTTGAAGAATTTCTATTACAGAAAACTGTATAGAGGTTCCTCAAAAACTAAAAATACAACATTATTGAAATGAAAAAACAATGGACATGAAGAACAAATTTTTGTTCTCTAGGGTTTAGGGATCTTAGAGGTGGAAGGGGATAGATGAGACTATAAAGAGGTCGCGCTGTACAGATCTTTGTGTTATCTTAATTGGAGTGGTCGTCATACCAATCTAATATAGTGCTAAAATGAAAACACTCTATACACACATTGTATTAATGTTAATGTTCTGTTTTTTTATCATATAGAGTTCTGTAAGATGTAACCTTTGGAAGAAACTCTATGTAAGTTAAATAGGACTTCTCTGTACTATCTTCCCAACTTCTAATGAATCTGTAATTATTTCAAAACTAAAAAGGTAAAAGTAGTATTTATTGCAAAGAGCCAGTATTTTAATTCATTGTGAATGAATACTTCGGAAAAATATGATCAAAATAAATTACTAGAAAACTAAAATTAAACAAAGATACATAAACTGCAAACCCTTTTTTTAGAATCAGGAATCTCTCTCCATTTTTATAAATATAATGAGAACAAATATGGTATATGAAGAAAATAATTTCCAAAAGACTATATATTTTTATTAAAAGTATATACAGAGCCATCGATATTGAGAATTGCTAATATACTATTTGTCTTTCTGCAATCTCAGCTAAACAAAATGTATAAGTGACATGTGATTTCATGCAATGAAAAACTTATTTTTGACACTTTGAGACTACTTTGTATAAACACATTTAAAGATTTTGATACGAATAAATGCAAACAGTTCATTTCTTCCCTGTTAACATGTCTAGGCCAGGTTTTATTCACAACATTCATTTATTCATAATTATCTGCACTATTTCTAGATTCCTGTTTTAGTGACACTCATTGTGCCCAAAACAATCTGCAGAGTTGTATTGTTAGAAACAAAACAAGAGCATTTAAATTAATTTCATCTAACTCACCATATTTATTTTTAACTGATATCCAAAAATGAAGTGATGATGTACTTTAAAAACATATCTTCAGTGATTCCACCAGTAGCTAGTTCCATAAATTTATCCTTTTTATTACATTTGAATTATCTTTCAGTAAGAATGGTGTTCAGATCCATGCATTTCTTATGTGTGAAACATTTTTGGTAAAAAATAAAATAAAATTCCAAACCTTTGGTTAAATGTTTGGTGATAACCTTTTGAAGGTGTTCAACAACAACATTATCACCTACCTCATTGGTAACTGTTATTAGCTTGCCATAAAACTTGTAAAAACTAGATTCTGTAAATTCTCAAAGTTTCATTTTCTGTCATTGAAAAAACTTGTTTTATTTCTACAATACCTAGAAATATTAACATCATTAAATACATACAAAATATCAGATAAACAAGTTACCCTGGCTATCACTGAACAGCTTTAAATTGTTGGACCAAACTGATTTCTTAAGAAGTGAAACATTAAAAGTGTGTTCAATAATTGAAGTGCTTTCCACAGAACTTTTGCTCTCCATGAATTTCATGGTTCTGTATGTAATAATGTGACTTTATAATCGGCTTCCATATTATTACTTGATACATAAAATAATCTTGAATTTAGTGTATTGGCATTTACTTAATCCACAGAATGTTACCATGCTATCAACGACTTTTTAAAGCTGACATTTAATGCCATGCAAGAGTTTTTTGATAAAGAAAACTGTGTTGATTTGCATTTTTTAAAAAGCACCATATCTGGGCAACCATTCAAGAATGTTTTCTGTGATAAATATTATGCCACGGAAACATGTACAAGAGATGTAATCTCTAAACTACACCAGTTGACGGTTCATATCATAGAGTTCGGATCTAGTCAGTTTACATGAGCAATGAAGAAAAAAGTTATGTAATATCAATGTAAATTGAAATTGGACTACACTAAAAGAATTTCCATGTCAGTAGTATCAGTGCATTAGTATAATCACAATGAAAAAAACACTTCACTAGTTTTAATTGTTCAATGAGTTGATCTTCTATGTCATCACTCAGCTCCTGAGCATAAAGTGTTATTGCAAAGTGGTATTTGATTGACTTCATAATACTAATTCACACTGCATTTCCAATCAAATATCTTTAATACCATACTTCACTGTCTCAGCAATTGTATATGTTTTCTCTAGTCTTAGCAACCCAAAGTGCTGTTTTACAATAAGACACATAGCACCAACATTCATATGTGAAATGCTGAGCATCTGCTTCTGTAGGCTTTTGAATTCAATACTCTTACACAAAGAATGTGGTTTTGAAAATTTATATCTTTTATGTAAATACCACATAGGTGTTGATTGTTTCATCCCTTCACTATACAATGCAACTCCACAAATGATGCACCATAGTTTTAGCATAGTATTATCAATTATGGTTAGAAAACTGATCTCAATATACTAGGATACACACTTCTAAGTAAAACAAGTATGAACTCTTTTTGGTCTTTAGCTTTTCTCCATTATTTAACCTAAAATGTCTGTAGTTGAGAATCTACGCCTTCTCGTAACAAGCCCAGAGAAACTTATTTCTGTCCGTGTTAATTAGCATTAAACTTAAATAATGTAAATTGTATTTTCTTAGTATAACTAATAACATTAAATTACAATTTGAAAAACAGGCATCATTAAAAAGTAAAGTGCACCTAAATTTTTTTTTTGTAGCATCCAAAGGCTTATATTTTCTCAAAATTTTACATACACTAGGGTTATAGTGCACAAACTAACCTTAAAGTGTCACCTGTTGCTATGTGGTTCTACTGCATATGACTAGCATACAGCTTAGAGCATATGTGATCCACAATTAACTGTACCATACCCTGGTCAGAAATAATCCCATTGATCAGAAACCTATATGGTCTGGCAACGTGAAATTGCTGCAGATATTCTGAAACACTTCCTCTCAATTTTTATATTTATCTTGCCTTAGAGCTCTCCACTAACGCCAGTCCAGGAGATCATGCACTGAGCAGGCCAGGTCTAGAGGGCAGAGCAAACATTTAAAAAATGCTGCAAACATGTTAGCTACATATTATGATATCAGTATAAAGGAAACATACAGGGTGATGGGAGCAAATATTATAGCAATCCTGCTTACATCTCAGGGTCAGGAAAGTCCTAAGCAAAGATGAATGGGTTAGGGCAGCCTTCTAGGCAGAAAATGAGGAGACATCAAAATGCATGTGCTCCAGGAATGGAAAAAAGCCTATAGTTGCTCTAGGTTGTGAGACAGAGGAAAGGCCCAGGAAGTGGACAAGAAGCAAAAGAAGAACCCAGGCATTGTGTACCATAATAATGAGGCTAGATTTGTCCTAAAGTTTGAGAGATGACATTAAACAAAACACAGCAGGTTGTGGTTGTGAGGGAAGATAATCAGATTTGTCCCACGTGGGCCTGATTGAAGAGAACTCTGTTGGAAAGAGCCTGGGGCCCAATGTTCCACTGACTGTAAAGCATAGTGGGTGGGAAAGAGACCAAAGAGGAAGCCCCGTTTTTAAGTTCAGGGGTGTATGTGCAGGTATGTTACATAGGTAAACTTGTGTCATGGGGATTGTATCAACTATTTCATCATCCAGATATTAAACCTAGTACCCATTAGTAATTTTTCCTGATCTTCTCCCTCCTACCACCCTCTACATTGAAGTAGTCCCCTCAGGGTGTATAGCTCCCCTCTGTGGGTCCTTATGTTCTCATCATTTAGCTCCCACTTATAAGGTAACATGTGGTATTTGTTTTTCTCTTTCTGTATTAGTTTGCTAAGGATAATGACCTCCAGCTCCATCCATGTCCCTGCAAAGGAAATGATCTTGCTCTGTTTTATGGCTGCATAGTATTCTATGGCATATATGTACCACATTTTGTTTATCCAGTCTATCATTGATGGGCATCTAGGTTGATTCCATGTCTTTGTTATTATTAATAGTGCTGCAATGAACATATACATCCATGTATCTTTATAATAGAACAATTTATAGTCCTTTGGGTATATACCCAGTCATAAGATTACTGAGTCAAATGGTAGTTCTGTCTTTAGGTCTTTCAAGAATCACCACACTGTCTTCCACAATGTCTGAATTTATACTTCCACCAACAATGTATAAGCAAACATTCCTTTTTCACTCCACACCCTCGCTAGCATCTGTTCTTTGCTTGTTTGTTTGTTTGTTTGTTTGTTTTTGAGATGGAGTCTTGTTCTGTCACCTAGGCTGGAGTGCAGTGGCATGGTCTTGGCTCACTGCAACCTCTGCCTCCTGGGTTTCAGCAATTCTCCTGCCTCAGCTTCCCAAATAGCTGGGATTACAGGTGCATGCCACCATGCCCGGCTAATTTTTGTATTTGTAGTAGAGACAGGGTTTGCCATGTTGGTCAGGCTGGTCTCGAACTCCTGACCTCAGGTCATCCACCCGCCTCAGCCTCCCCAAGTGATGAGATTACAGGCATGAGCCACCATGCCCCACCTTGATTTTTTAATAATAGCCATCCGATTGTTGTGAGATGGTATCTCATTGTGGTTCTGATTTGCATTTCTCTAATGATCAGTGATGTTGAGATTTTTTATATATATATATATAATTGTTGGTCACATGTATATCCTCTTTGGTTCTTTTGGTTTCATATGAATTTTGAAATAAATTTTTGACAATTTGTTTATACTGTGTGTGACCAGTTGTGATTGGAATATATTGTAGAAACTCAAGTAAATATCTTCGAATGACTCAGTGAATCGATTTATTTGGGATGCTTTAAAAACAGTATAACTTTTTCCTAATGCAGAATGTCCTAGTAGAAATAAAAAATACAGTATATCAATAATTCATAGCATTCCCAAGAAAGGATACAAGTAATTGTATCAAGTAAAATGATAAACTAATGCAAGTCTTAATGATGATGCCCAACATCAAGTCATTTTTAAGAATCACAAGCAGTGTAGCAGTATTATTGCTGATGCTTTAAAGCTGAGCCATTTTTTCTTAGATATTTATAGGATGACTTTGTAGGTAAAATACAGGAGTAAATACCTGCGCTAGATAGTTTTATTTCACAGTTATTCATTCTTCCTTTCCTGTAAGAAAATTATACATTGTTGCTCATTGACATCAGGCTTAGGGGCCTCTTACGGACAGACTATATATAGTCTGCTCTATTGATGTTTGACCTGACCATGTGATGTGCTTGGAGTAAATGTAGGCAAGATGTATATTGTTTTTGAGAAGAAACTTTACGAGGTACTAATAAAATTTCTATGCCTATTTGTTTCTGTTTTCTGTATGGGTCCTGGAATAAAAATATATGGATGAGGATTGCAGCTGACTTCAGCCTACATGCAGTTTGAATATTAAGTAAGTGTTGATTTATTATTGTAAGCCTCTGAGATTACATGGATTGTTGTTTCCCCAGCAAACCTGGCTAAACCATTCCAACTGCTACAATTTGACTAAATAAATGTAGTATGTGTGGCAGAGACTTCATCCTTATTTGTTTATTGCTGAGTTTTCAGTTCCTAGATGTTACTAGCACACAGTTATAACTCAATGAATATTTCTGGATGAATTGAATTAATAGAATGGTGAAAGGAGAGAATAAAATAAGAGGATAGGTACCTTCATTATGGGGCACATTTTGAAAGTCAATTTAGCAATAGAAAATGAAGCTAGATATAGAATGAGGTCACATTGAGAAAAGCTAAGAATATCAGTTGAGTCAGATTTTATGCAGTACAAAATAATTCAGAATTGTATATTTTTAGCAGATTTTTCATTATTCTTCAACTCACTTTAATCTGTTGTCTCCCTCTACTAGTCCCCCAAATGTCTTCTCAATGTATATATTTAAGGTTTAATCTTTCTTGACATTTCATCAGCTTTCAAAAACGTTTACCACTAACTTTTTCAAAGCAACTTGTTTCTTCTAAAATGCCACACATCTGCTGATTTTTCTATTTACTCCCCTATTCTCTTCGGGCATTAAGCATTGACATTTCATCCTAACTCCTCTTCCTTAGCAGTCCATACTCGCTTTCTGGTTGACTTAATATGTAATCACAGTTTCAATCCTACCTATTCAGGGATAGTGGATACAATATCACTTCTAATATTTAGCTCTAGCCTGAGCTATAGGTGAATGATGTCTATCTTTGGCAACTGAAACTAGTTTTCTTTAAAAGACAAAGGCAAAGTCAAAGATATTATACATTTTTTAGAGATTGCATAAAATGAGTTGTTCTGATAAAATGATAGAGGTAGAATCCAAATAAGAATAAGTTGAAGAATTAACCTGTGATGAGGAAACGGAGGATAAACACAGACATCCTTGATGAAGTTTGTGATGGGATACAGGTTGGCAGCAGTAAGGGAAAGTGAATATTTTTCAGTTCAAGTACATTTCACATTTGCATGATTGGTAGCAAAAAATAAATACATAAAAACTATCAATAGCTTTTATAAGAGGTAATTATTATGTTAGAGGGCTAAACACTACAAAATTGGCATGCATATTAGATTTTCCCCCAATTTGATACTCAAAAAAAAAATTTTTGCCAAGTTGTAAAAGTAAACATTGTATTTATGGGTTTGTTATTATTCATAGATTCAGTATACTGACTGCCATTCATTAAGCCACTTGAACATGTAACTAAGGCCTCCCCAAGTTTAAAAAGCATAATTATGAGGTACAGAGTAACATATAATAGTATATTCTATACAACTCTTTCCATCTGGAAATGAACATCTACATTTACATGCTTGAGATACTTGCTGGGTGTGATTGTCAATTTTATGTTGACTTGGTGCCTAGACATTGCTGTGAAAGCATTTTTTAGATGTAATTAACATTTAAATTAGTAGCATTGGGGGTAAAGCTGATTACCCTCCATAATTCAATGGACCTTATTCAGTAAGGTGAAGGCCTTAAGGGAAAAGATTCAGCCTTCAGACTCAAGACTGCAACATCAATCCTTCCTTAGGTCTCCAGACTATTGGTTCTGCTTCTGTGGAGATCACTGACTAATACACTGGGATTCTCTCACTTTGCAAACACAAATGGGAGGCAATTTGGAAGGGACTTATAAGACTTTTAAGACACAGGCAATGTGGTAGTAGTTCTATTCACTTAATGAATATTCTTTAAAATATACTTTCCAATATATATTCTCTGTAGCATTAATGATATATTCCACAATATGATTAAATTAAAAAATAAAAATTATTTTAAAAATAATTTCAAAATAAAATTTAAATTCGACATTCAATTTCAAGATGAATATATAATATACAATATATAAACCAACATCTATTTATTTCATTTATGAAATCAATTCCAGTTGCCCCTCTGTATAAAACAGATGAGGTCTTATAGAATCTCAGGTATGACATTTTGGCCATGTGTGCTCTAATTTTCCTTCCTTCCTTCCTTCCTTCCTTCCTTCCTTCCTTCCTTCCTCCCTCCCTCCCTCCCTCCCTCCCTTCCATTGCTGCTTCTGCCTCTGCCTCCTTCCTTCCTTCCTTTCTCTCTTTCTTTCTTCTTTTCCTTTTTTTCTTCTTTCTTTTTTCTTTCAATTTTTTTCTATTTTTAAAGTTACTTTGGTAGGCCTCTTTAGAGATAATCTTTAGAATATAATGAAATATGAAATAAAAATAACGTTTAATATTCTTCATTGAAGGTAAGTAATAATTGAATAGTCTCTCACTATATTTTCTTTACCCCTTTTCTACAAAACTATGTAATTCTGTTTATCAATCCCTCAGGTCTTGCTTTGAGCTAGATGGTAAGATATTTACTACTCTATAGAATAAACCTTAATATTTAGCTTCTAAATATCAATTTTTAAGCCAGCTTGAGGACAGCCCTTTAGGTATATCTAATGCAAAGAAGTTCAGTAACATTGTAGTTAACTGGGAAAAGGTCATCAGTGTGCCTGGCATTCTTGTAATCATTCTATGTCATATGGTTTGGCTCTATGTCCCCACCCAAATCGCATCTCAAATTGTCAGGGGAGGGACCTTCAGGGAGGTGATTGGATCATGGGTTTTTTTTTTTCCCCATTCTGTTCTTGTGAGAATGAGAGAGTTCTCATGAGATCTGATAGTTTTAATAGTGGCAGTTTTTCCTGCGCTTTCCCTTCTCTTCTGCTGTCATGTAAGACCTGTCTTGCTTCCCCTTCCCCTTCCACCATGATTGTATGTTTCCTGAGGCCTCCCCAGCCATGCAGAACTGTCAGTCAATTAAACCTCCTTCCTTTATAAATTACCCAGTCTCAGGTATTTTTTATAGCAGTTTGAGAATGGACTAATATATAATGTAAGTAGATCCTCCCCACAAAGGGCTGGCAAAGGACCTTTTACATAAACAAAGGGTTAGACAGGAGCCTTGCCATAAGTCTCTTCATCTTAGCCATCAATGGTCCAAAACTGTTAAAGGAAAGGAGAAAACTGGTCCCAGAAATGATTCCGTTTCATTCTTATTCTTTGTTAAACTTGTTCCCAAACTGAATGTGAAAGCCAACAACTGAAAGCCCCAATCATAGTTTCCACCAAAAAGATGCCAGTTTTGACAGTTCCTCTCATCTCCTGGAAGCATCTGATTTAGACGGCTCCATTAGTAGGTCAAGTGATGTTTAAATAACACTGTCCCAGCTGCAAATTGATTCAGTTTACTTTTTAAATCTCCGAATGTTTTTGTTGCAATAGAAAGTTTGGGGACCAGGCGTTCGCGTTTGTAATCCCAGCACTTTGGGAGGTCAATGTGAATGGAGCCCAGAGAGTTCAAGATCAGCCTGGGCAACATGGTGAAACCCCATCTCTACAGCTTAGGAAACAGAGTGAGACATTGTCTAAAAAATGTAAAAAGAGAGAGTTTGTAATTTCTAACTCTAATTTTTAAAATTATGTCAAGAACTGATTTTAAAAAGAACAGATTAAAATGGAAATGGAAATACATTACTATATTATTACAAGTGTACACATGTATCTGTAACAGTTATACTCTGATAATGAAAGGCAAGCTCTTAGTAGAAATAAAATATATTTCTATTACGTAATTACTTGCTTTTGTTGCTTCCTGTGGAATTCAAAGTGAGTTAAACAAATGAAATGGCTGAATCATTGGCTTGCTTTTTCTATGCAGAATTTAAGAACTAAAGCTTTGTGATGATCAAATATAACATTCTGGACTTCATTACATTAAACAGTCTAATACACATTTGGTTTTACATTTATTAAAATGAATTTCCTTTAGACACTTTGAATTTGCCTTCTCTGAGATCCATTTATGAATTAGGCTGTTTGGCCAATGACTAGATATCAAGGAGTGAATGAGAGAACTGTTCTCATTTGCTTCAGTAAAAATTCAGCCACATTCTTTGTATGGGGTTGATTTGTTTTCCAATTCTAATTCCCAGTCACTCCTCATTGGTCTTTCAAAGACAGACATTTGTGTAAATGACAATATGCAATTATTTCATAAAAAGTAACATATCCTTCCAAATGTTTATTAATGGCTTTGAATTGTCTTTTGTAAATGTTTTGGATTTGTCATTTATTTTCCTCAAAAAGCTGTAATGAGGAAAATAGATATCTATATTCGAAGTCAATTCCCAATTGAAACGATGTAACTTTTTAGTCCAGGAATATACCAGGTTTAACTACTTTCACATCAGATTCAAGTTGCATTCCTATATTTAAGGCCTTATTACAAACAAACATGTGTCCAGGCAATACTGATATTCTCCTGCAACATTGAAATGAGATCAAAAAAATAAAAATTCTTATTCTATTTCAAATTTCATCTTAGCAAAAACAGTAGCAGAATGGAATAATGTCCAAAATCTAGTTCCAGGTGCAATTATTATATGTTTCTAAAATTTGCAGAAATGAAAAGACTATTTTGAGCCTTTTAGAATAGATCATTATGATTCCACATGGCTAGCACTGACTTATGCTAAAGGCATTATAACCTGTGATATCATGTGAAAAACAAAATAATTCCAGCCTTCACACAAAATGTTTCTGATGTCATTGACCTAGGACTGTTGCTTATTGTCTGTAAATGATCATTTGCTATAAATGTATTTATGCTAAATTGAATTATTTAATGTTAAAAATATTCTACCTGAATATATTTTAATACATTAAATATATTCTTTATAAGTAACATAGATGGTTATTTACTTACAATAGGATTATGTCCAATAAAGTAATCTTAAAATGAAAATATAGTAAGTCAAAACGCATCTAATAAATCTAACCTACCAAACGTCATAGCTTATCTACACTAGCCCACCCTAAACATACCCTTCACATCTACATTAGCTTATGATTGGGCAAAATCATCTAACAGTAAGCCTATTTTATAATTAACTGTGCGATAGCTCATATAACATATTGAATACTGAATGTGACAAACAGAGTGATTGTATGGAATCTAATGAATGCTTATCACTTTTGTACCATCATAAAGTTGAAAAATTCTAAGCCAATATTATAAGTTGGGGACTGTTTGTATTTATATTAAATATTATAAATATTTAATGGAATAAATGCTTTGTGAACATTTTAGAGTAAGTTTGAATTACTGTTTCTCTGAATGACTTGTTTTGAGTAGATACAGTTATAAACTGCCATAAAAATAGATCTTTTACATGCTAACTAATTGCATATTTTTTCAAGTAAAATTATGGTAACCAATACTGTGGTTAAAATACTCTTGTGTAATCGAAAGAAATGAGCAAAGACCCAGTTAGTCGGGCCTATGTGTAATGCGTACTGCTGGCTTGGTCAGATAATTTTTTAATAACTTTAAAATAAAGTAAATTAAGCAAACAACAACAAAAACAACTAAATTTGACATTCAATATTTAGACCTGCTATCTCTGACTTTAACTTTTTTTTTTTTTTTTTTAGATGGAGTTTCACTCTGTCGCCCAGACAGGAGTGCAGTGGTACGATCTTGGCTCGCTGCAACCTCCGCCTCCCTGTTTCAAGCAATTATCTAGCCTCAGCCTCCAGAGTAGCTGGGACTACAGATGTAAACCACCATGCCCAGCTAATTTTTGTATTTTAAGTAGAGATGGGGTTTCACCATATTGGCCAGGCTGGTCTGGAACTCCTGACCTTGTGATCCGCCCACCTCAGCCTCCCAAAGTGCTGGGATTACAGGTGTGAGCCACCACGCCTGGCTTGACTTCTAAAAAAATAAAAACTAAAATATAATTTAGTATAGTTTAAAATCAATTATCTGCCCTGATGGTGACATATTTCTTCAATGAAAATCAAACAATTAATAAATTATTCATTCTAAATGTTGTCTTTAGCTAATTTATTTTGTTAAAAGTGTTTTCATATTAAGCTACAGATTGACTGCTTTTCTCACTGTTCTCTTGATTTTATAAATGTAGTCTCTTGATTTTATGAATATATATTTCCCAGATTTTCTAAGAGATTGCCAGATTATGAACTCTTTACCCACATAGAATTCATGCTGTTTAATTTCTTCTACATGGGTATTTGTTTAGTATGTACACAGTGGTTGAAATAAGCCTTTGTGTGTAAAGAAATGCATTAGAAAAAGATTTAAGTGAAGATTTTCAATGAACAAACTCGTATGGGTTCACAACAAGCCTAGTAACCTCTTAAGAAAGAATCTACTAAGTCTTTCAAAAGTTTTGATTATAAGGCTAAATTAATGATTGAAATTTAATTCTACACATGGCTAAATAAAACTGTTAGCCAGACAATAATGGGGCTATTTTTCCCTGTAAATCCTTCATATCTTTCTAATAATGTACTGTGTGAAAAGTTTTAAAAATTTTGTTAGAGAAATTACAGTGGTACTTCAGTTGAACTACATGTATGTGTATAATTAAGGCGACCCAGCTTTTATTTTAGTAATTTAACCTTCATGAGTAATGCATTTGATGCATTTCTATGAACTTTCTCATTATGTAATATTAAAAGGATATCCTCAGCTTCTTTTATAAAATTGTCCATAAAAGAGTATAGAGAAATAAGATGGTACAGATAACTATAGTAAGAGTTTAGTATAACAGCTAAACACAGTATTTGAAGCTAGCCCGCCAAGATTTCAATCACACCCAGATTTTGCTAGCTCTGTGATTTGGATTAGGCCTTACCCCACCTGGCCTCAGGTTCCTCATTTGCACAGGGATGAATAATAACAGTACCCACCTCAGAGCCATTATGAAGACTGCAGTAGTTAATGTAGCTGCCACGCAGGAGGCAGCCATAATCATATGCCACAATCACCAAAAATATGGCAGTGTTTCCCAAATCTCACTGGCTGTGGAAAATTGCTTAATGTGAAAGAGAGGAATAAATAAGGAGGATAATTTTAAAAATAATAAAAAGCACTAAAAGACAAAAGTGAAAATGATATTTCTAGAGTGAGATAGTATGAAGATTTTAGCACTCAAAACAAGTAAGACAAAAATAGTACTTGTGAGTGCTTTCAGCAAAAGTTGAAATTGGCAGCAGCAGAAAGACAAGGTAAAAATGTGTTTAAGTTGGAGTTCCCTCAGATTTGATGAGTATATAAGATAGAAAACATGCTCCAGTGAAAGGCAGGAGCATGATAAGTAGCCTAATTACACCAGCATAATCTGACTTGCCAACTGGCATTATTCTTTTTTCTTAAGAAATTAATAAAATTGGCCAGGCGCGGTGGCTCAAGCCTGTAATCCCAGCACTTTGGGAGGCCAAGACGGGCGGATCACGAGGTCAGGAGATCAAGACCATCTTGGCTAACACAGTAAAACTCGTCTCTACTAAAAAATACAAAAAACTAGCCGGGCGAGGTGGCGGGCACCTGTAGTCCTAGCTACTCGGGAGGCTGAGGCAGGAGAATGGCATGAACCCAGGAGGCGGAGCTTGCAGTGAGCTGAGATCCCGCCACTGCACTCCAGCCTGGGCGACAGAGCGAGACTCCGTCTCAAAAAAAAAAAAAAAAAAAAAAAGAAATTAATGAAATTACAAATAAGTTGATTCTTCAGTATATTTGTTTTTTATGTTTCATATTCAGGTTTGGTTGCGTGTTTGGAGGGGGCATTAAACATCAGCTGCTCCATTCTGACAACAACCCTACAAAGTAATTAGTATTATTCTCCTCATTTCACAAAGGAAAAAACCAAGTCTCAGAGAAGGAAAGTAACTTTCATCTTAAAAACAGTGGGGAAGAGCTGGTTTGTATAATGGTCAATTTCAAATATTTGAACAGTTTAAAAGATCGGGATGCAAAAATATCTTATAGGCTATTTATTTAGGAGAGAAATGTGTTCTGTTCCTTGCTGCAGTGTAACTGTTGAAGGGCATATGACAAAAAAAGAAAAACATTTTGACACTGAGGTAGTTTTACTCTGTTTTTATAATCCAATTCCTAAAACATACTCACATGTATAATGTTGATGATGTGATCTCAAGAAAATGATTTAGTTTCTTGGAGCCTTTATTCTGTTATCCATAAAATGACAAGAATATTTACCCTTGAAAATTGATATGATTATGAAGATGAAGTTACATGTATCAACCAGCTAGCACACATCAATAGTTGTCGCTTAATAAGTCAATGGTATTCTCCTTCAGTCTATTATTTTTTTCTTATTACCTGCAATGTTACATGCTTATCTGAAGTGCTCCCTTACACTTCTGTTACATGTGGGACATTGTGACTTGAGAGATTTATGTGCTTGTTGCAACATCTCTGTTCATACATTTTTACTCCACAAGCTCAATTTGATATTGAACCACATGGTTGTAGGATGTATATGCATGAATGGGCATATATCTTCTTGACTCTTTGCATGACATAATACATATTTTTTCTCAGGTATTTAATGTAATGGCTATTGCTTCCATGTATTTTCAGCTAAAATATAAGTCTTCATCATTTTTTTAAAAAATTATGTTAATTTTATTTACACAACAAATAACTGAATATATCCTCCCTGTAAAAATACTAAATTTTTAAATTAACATACATAACCTGCACTTTTAATAGATATTATTTTTAGAGTAATTTTTCGTTCACTGGAAAGATGAGATGAAGGTACAGAGATTCCCTACATAACCCTGCCACCATACAGGTACAGCCTGCCTCATTATCAACATCCCCAACCAGAGTGGTACATTTGTCACAGCTGATGAACCTGCATAGACACATCATCACTCAAAGTCCACAGCTTACATTAAGTCTCGCTCTTAGAGTTGTGCGTTCTATGGGACAAATGTATAGTGGCATGTACCCACCGTTACTGTATCATGCAGAGTACTTTCATTGCTTTAAAAATCCTCTGTGTTCCACCTATTCCTCCCTTCCTCCCCTTAAATCCCTGGCAACCACTATTCCTTATAAGGTCTCCATAGTGGTGTCTTCTTTGCCAAGAATGTCATAGAGTTGGGATTATACAGTATGTAGCCTTTTCAGATTGGCTTTTATTTAGTCTTTTCAGGTTTAGCAATGTGCATTTAAGTTTTCTTCCTCCATGTATTTTTGTGGTTTGATAGTGCCTTTATCACTGAATAATATTTAGTTGTCTGAATGTACTTCAGTTTATTTATCCATTCTTCTACTGAAGGACATCTTGGTTGCTTGGGGAATTATGAATAAAGCTACAGTAAATCTCCATGTGCTCCACATGTTTTTGTGTTGACATAAGTTTTTAACTCATTTGGGTAAATATCACGGAATATGCTGGGTCATCATCTACATTTTATTGTCAGTTCACTAAAGGCATAATAATCTTAATTTTCTTATACACAGAATTTAAGTTAAGCTAAAACACTCATTGGTAAGAATTTGAATCTTCTAATAAATAGTGGTTTCTTATCAAGTTTTTAAATCAGGAATGTAATCATTCATTTCATGATATTGCCTATAACCTGTACTTTGATTTTAATTAACCTTTTGCAAAAAAGCATAATGACATAAAGTGACATTTTAGATATGGTAGTGTGATAAGAAGAAAAAAGAAAAACATTCACAACCAGTTATTGCATGTCTACTATTTTCCTAGCATTTTCAAACAGATGTATATAGAAGTTTAATAATCTGATTTCTCTTCTAGAATGAAGAAGCTTAGGGTTAGGGAGGTTGAATAATTTGTCATAGGTAATACTACAATTCCATCTGTCTGACCGCAGGTTCATTTTCTTTCCAAGACATAATATTCACAACTTTGAAGGGAGGAGATTTCTGCTCTATTTGTTTATCTCAGCTTTTTTCCACAAAGAGTTTTGAAACCACAATGCCCATGTGTGTATCTCATGTGTGTGATGTTTCTCTGTGGAAGTTCAGGGTAGGACTACAAATGATTTCATAATATGCAAGTCCAGAATATAAACCATATGGCCATATTTTATGTTGCATAAATAGATCATGTTATCTCTACACAACCGTAGCAGTACATGTGTAATTACATATTCACACAGTAGTCATGACAGTAATGGTCTTTGCCCCAAAACACAGAAAATCGTAACAATGCAGCTACTCAGAAGTAATACGTGACATTCTTTTACATTTTTGCTCATAATAGAAATAGAATTGTAAAAATACAGGATTTTTGGAAATTAAAAACTGTGTTTCAAATGCAAAGTATATTTATAATAAGAAAGACTACACCAATGTTTTTCTATAAATGAAACATACTATGTTTAAGAATGTTTTCTTAGCTATGCCCTGTAATTTATATTTTCTCAAGTGTTTATCCAAAGTTTCTCTGCTACTGCAGTAAACATGCTTTGTTAGGAATAACAAATGCTGCTACTCTTTCACTGTTTATAATTTCCTGTAGCATTCAAATTTAGAGTTGCTTGAATAAATAATCGCTAATGTCAGAAATATTTGTTAAAATGCCTTCAATTTTAGCTAAGAAAAGAAAAAGCTCTCCTAAGATAAAGAACAGTTCCAATACCGATAGGTAGGTAGGTGAGGAAGAGATCTCTTGGAAAAGTCTTACCCCTGGTATTACTCTCAGTGGATGGAACTTAACTGACTTCACTTGTGAAAGTGAAAGGATATATATCAGATCCAGCAGTGGCTGTGATGACTACAAATTACGAAGTAGAAAATTCTTCCAACAACATGAGATTTTTGTTTTTCTAAATACCCTGTTCGATGCCAGAGACAAGTGATAGATATTAGATAGGGAAATAGATTCTTTTTTGCGAGGGGACGTGTTGCGGGGGACAGAGTCTTGCTCGGTCGCCCAGGCTGGAGTGCAACTGTGGGATCTTGGCTCACTGCAGGCTCTGTCTCTCAGGTTTAAGTGATTCTTGTGCCTCAGCCTCCCAAGTAGCAGGAACTACAGGCGCCCGCCACCACACCCAGCTAATTTTTTGTATTTTTAGTAAAAATGGAATTTCGCCAGGATGGCCTTGGCGGTTCACGCCTGTAATCCCAGCACTTTGGGAGGCCGAGGGGGGCGGGTCACGAAGTCAGGAAATAGATAATCTTAATAAAGAAATAAAAAAAAATTGGGGGCGGAGCAAGATGGCCGAATAGGAACAGCTCCAGTCTCCAACTCCCAGCGCGAGCGACACAGAAGACCGGTGATTTCCGCATTTTCATCTGAGGTACTGGGTTCATCTCACTGGGGAGTGCCGGATGATCGGTGCTGGTCAGCTGCTGCAGCCCGACCAGCGAGAGCTGAAGCAAGGCGAGGCATCGCCTCACCTGGGAAGCGCAAGGGGGAAGGGAATCCCTTTTCCTAGCCAGGGGAACTGAGACACACAACGCCTGGAAAATCGGGTAACTCCCACCCCAATACTGTACTTTAAGCAAACAGGCACACCAGGAGATCATATCCCACACCTGGCCGGGAGGGTCCCACACCCACGGAGCCTCCCTCATTGCTAGCACAGCAGTCTGTGATCTACCAGCAAGGCAGCAGCGAGGCTGGGGGAGAGGCGCCCGCCATTGCTGAGGCTTAAGTAGGTAAACAAAGCTGCTGGGAAGCTCGAACTGGGTGGAGCTCACAGCAGCTCAAGGAAACCTGCCTGTCTCTGTAGACTCCACCTCTGGGGACAGGGCAATAACAAACGCAGCCGAAACCTCTGCAGACGCAAATGACTCTGTCTGACAGCTTTGAAGAGAGCAGTGGATCTCCCAACACGGAGGTTGAGATCTGAGAAGGGACAGACTCCCTGCTCAAGTGGGTCCCTGACCCCTGAGTAGCCTAACTGGGAGACATCCCCCACTAGGGGCAGTCTGACACCCCACACCTCACAGGCTGGAGTACACCCCTGAGAGGAAGCTTCCAAAGCAAGAATCAGACAGGTACACTCGCTGTTCAGAAACATTCTATCTTCTGCAGCCTCTGCTGCTGATACCCAGGGAAACAGGGTCTGGAGTGGACCTCAAGCAATACCCAACAGACCTACAGCTGAGGGTCCTGACTGTTAGAAGGAAAACTATCAAACAGGAAGGACACCTACACCAAAACCCCATCAGTACATCACCATCATCAAAGACCAGAGGCAGATAAAACCACAAAGATGGGGAAAAAGCAGGGCAGAAAAGCTGGAAATTCAAAAAATAAGAGCACATCTCCCCCGGCAAAGGAGCGCAGCTCATCGCCAGCAACAGATCAAAGCTGGACGGAGAATGACTTTGACGAGATGAGAGAAGAAGGCTTCAGTCCATCAAATTTCTCAGAGCTAAAGGAGGAATTACGTACCCAGCGCAAAGAAACTAAAAATCTTGAAAAAAAAGTGGAAGAATTGATGGCTAGAGTAATTAATGCAGAGAAGGTCATAAACGAAATGAAAGAGATGAAAACCATGACACGAGAAATACGTGACAAATGCACAAGCTTCAGTAACCGACTCGATCAACTGGAAGAAAGAGTATCTGCGATTGAGGATCAAATGAATGAAATGAAGCGAGAAGAGAAACCAAAAGAAAAAAGAAGAAAAAGAAATGAACAAAGCCTGCAAGAAGTATGGGATTATGTAAAAAGACCAAATCTACGTCTGATTGGGGTGCCTGAAAGTGAGGGGGAAAATGGAACCAAGTTGGAAAACACTCTTCAGGATATCATCCAGGAGAACTTCCCCAACCTAGTAGGGCAGGCCAACATTCAAATCCAGGAAATACAGAGAACGCCACAAAGATACTCCTCGAGAAGAGCAACTCCAAGACACATAATTGCCAGATTCACCAAAGTTGAAATGAAGGAAAAAATCTTAAGGGCAACCAGAGAGAAAGGTCGGGTTACCCACAAAGGGAAGCCCATCAGACTAACAGCAGATCTCTCGGCAGAAACTCTCCAAGCCAGAAGAGAGTGGGGGCCAATATTCAACATTCTTAAAGAAAAGAATTTTCAACCCAGAATTTCATATCCAGCCAAACTAAGTTTCATAAGTGAAGGAGAAATAAAATCCTTTACAGATAAGCAAATGCTTAGAGATTTTGTCACCACTAGGCCTGCCTTACAAGACACCCTGAAGGAAGCACTAAACATGGAAAGGAACAACTGGTACCAGCCATTGCAAAAACATGCCAAAATGTAAAGACCATCGAGGCAAGGAAGAAACTGCATCAACTAACGAGCAAAATAACCAGTTAATATCATAATGGCAGGATCAAGTTCACACATAACAATCCTAATCTTAAATGTAAATGGACTAAATGCTCCAATTAAAAGACACAGACTGGCAAACTGGATAAAGAGTCAAGACCCATCAGTCTGCTGTATTCAGGAGACCCATCTCACACGCAGAGACATACATAGGCTCAAAATAAAGGGATGGAGGAAGATTTACCAAGCAAATGGAGAACAAAAAAAAGCGGGCGTTGCAATACTAGTCTCTGATAAAACAGACTTTAAACCATCAAAGATCAAAAGAGACAAAGAAGGCCATTACATAATGGTAAAGGGATCAATTCAACAGGAAGAGCTAACTATCCTAAATATATATGCACCCAATACAGGAGCACCCAGATTCATCAAGCAAGTCCTTAGAGACTTACAAAGAGACTTAGACTCCCATACAATAATAATGGGAGACTTCAACACTCCACTGTCAACATTAGACAGATCAACGAGACAGAAAGTTAACAAGGATATCCAGGAATTGAACTCATCTCTGCAGCAAGCAGACCTAATAGACATCTATAGAACTCTCCACCCCAAATCAACAGAATATACATTCTTCTCAGCACCACATTGTACTTACTCCAAAATTGATCACGTCATTGGAAGTAAAGCACTCCTCAGCAAATGTACAAGAACAGAAATTATAACAAACTGTCTCTCAGACCACAGTGCAATCAAACTAGAACTCAGGACTAAGAAACTCAATCAAAACCGCTCAACTACATGGAAACTGAACAACCTGCTCCTGAATGACTACTGGGTACATAACGAAATGAAGGCAGAAATAAACATGTTCTTTGAAACCAATGAGAACAAAGATACAACATACCAGAACCTCTGGGACACATTAAAAGCAGTGTGTAGAGGGAAATTTATAGCACTAAATGCCCACAAGAGAAAGCAGGAAAGATCTAAAATTGACACTCGAACGTCGCAATTAAAAGAACTAGAGAAGCAAGAGCAAACACATTCGAAAGCTAGCAGAAGGCAAGAAATAACTAAGATCAGAGCAGAACTGAAGGAGATAGAGACACAAAAAACTCTCCAAAAAATCAATGAATCCAGGAGTTGGTTTTTTGAAAAGATCAACAAAATTGACAGACCACTAGCAAGACTAATAAAGAAGAAAAGAGAGAGGAATCAAATCGACGCAATTAAAAATGATAAAGGGGATATCACCACCGACCCCACAGAAATACAAACTACCATCAGAGAATACTATAAACACCTCTACGCAAATAAACTGGAAAATCTAGAAGAAATGGATAATTTCCTGGACACTTACACTCTTCCAAGACTAAACCAGGAAGAAGTTGAATCCCTGAATAGACCAATAGCAGGCTCTGAAATTGAGGCAATAATTAATAGCCTACCAACCAAAAAAAGTCCAGGACCAGATGGATTCACAGCTGAATTCTACCAGAGGTACAAGGAGGAGTTGGTACCATTCCTTCTGAAACTATTCCAATCAATAGAAAAAGAGGGAATCCTCCCTAACTCATTTTATGAGGCCAACATCATCCTGATACCAAAGCCTGGCAGAGACACAACAAAAAAAGAGAATTTTAGACCAATATCCCTGATGAACATCGATGCAAAAATCCTCAATAAAATACTGGCAAACCAGATTCAGCAACACATCAAAAAGCTTATCCACCATGATCAAGTGGGCTTCATCCCTGGGATGCAAGGCTGGTTCAACATTCGCAAATCAATAAACATAATCCAGCATATAAACAGAACCAAAGACAAGAACCACATGATTATCTCAATCGATGCAGAAAAGGCTTTTGACAAAATTCAACAGCCCTTCATGCTAAAAACGCTCAATAAATTCGGTATTGATGGAACGTACCTCAAAATAATAAGAGCTATTTATGACAAACCCACAGCCAATATCATACTGAATGGGCAAAAACTGGAAAAATTCCCTTTGAAAACTGGCACAAGACAGGGATGCCCTCTCTCACCACTCCTATTCAACATAGTGTTGGAAGTTCTGGCCAGGGCAATTAGGCAAGAGAAAGAAATCAAGGGTATTCAGTTAGGAAAAGAAGAAGTCAAATTGTCCCTGTTTGCAGATGACATGATTGTATATTTAGAAAACCCCATTGTCTCAGCCCAAAATCTCCTTAAGCTGATAAGCAACTTCAGCAAAGTCTCAGGATACAAAATTAATGTGCAAAAATCACAAGCATTCTTATACACCAGTAACAGACAAACAGAGAGCCAAATCAGGAATGAACTTCCATTCACAATTGCTTCAAAGAGAATAAAATACCTAGGAATCCAACTTACAAGGGATGTAAAGGACCTCTTCAAGGAGAACTACAAACCACTGCTCAGTGAAATCAAAGAGGACACAAACAAATGGAAGAACATACCATGCTCATGGATAGGAAGAATCAATATCGTGAAAATGGCCATACTGCCCAAGGTAATTTATAGATTCAATGCCATCCCCATCAAGCTACCAATGAATTTCTTCACAGAATTGGAAAAAACTGCTTTAAAGTTCATATGGAACCAAAAAAGAGCCCGCATCTCTAAGACAATCCTAAGTCAAAAGAACAAAGCTGGAGGCATCACGCTACCTGACTTCAAACTATACTACAAGGCTACAGTAATCAAAACAGCATGGTACTGGTACCAAAACAGAGATATAGACCAATGAAACAGAACAGAGTCCTCAGAAATAATACCACACATCTACAGCCATCTGATCTTTGACAAACCTGAGAGAAACAAGAAATGGGGAAAGGATTCCCTGTTTAATAAATGGTGCTGGGAAAATTGGCTAGCCATAAGTAGAAAGCTGAAACTGGATCCTTTCCTTACTCCTTATACGAAAATTAATTCAAGATGGATTAGAGACTTAAATGTTAGACCTAATACCATAAAAATCCTAGAGGAAAACCTAGGTAGTACCATTCAGGACATAGGCATGGGCAAAGACTTCATGTCTAAAACACCAAAAGCAACGGCAGCAAAAGCCAAAATTGACAAATGGGATCTCATTAAACTAAAGAGCTTCTGCACAGCAAAAGAAACTACCATCAGAGTGAACAGGCAACCTACAGAATGGGAGAAAATTTTTGCAATCTCTCATCCTACAAGGGGCTAATATCCAGAACCTACAAAGAACTCAAACAAATTTACAAGAAAAAAACAAACAACCCCATCAAAAAGTGGGCAAAGGATATGAACAGACATTTCTCAAAAGAAGACATTCATACAGCCAACAGACACATGAAAAAATGCTCATCATCACTGGCCATCAGAGAAATGGAAATCAAAACCACAATGAGATACCATCTCACACCAGTTAGAATGGCGATCATTAAAAAGTCAGGAAACAACAGGTGCTGGAGAGAATGTGGAGAAATAGGAACACTTTTACACTGTTGGTGGGATTGTAAACTAGTTCAACCATTATGGAAAACAGTATGGCGATTCCTCAAGGATCTAGAACTAGATGTACCATATGACCCAGCCATCCCATTACTGGGTATATACCCAAAGGATTATAAATTATGCTGCTATAAAGACACATGCACACGTATGTTTATTGCAGCACTATTCACAATAGCAAAGACTTGGAATCAACCCAAATGTCCATCAGTGACAGATTGGATTAAGAAAATGTGGCACATATACACCATGGAATACTATGCAGCCATCAAAAAGGATGAGTTTGTGTCCTTTGTAGGGACATGGATGCAGCTGGAAACCATCATTCTTAGCAAACTATCACAAGAACAGAAAACCAAACACCGCATGTTCTCACTCATAAGTGGGAACTGAACAATGAGATCACTTGGACTCAGGAAGGGGAACATCACACACCGGGGCCTATCATGGGGAGGGGGGAGGGGGGAGGGATTGCATTGGGAGTTATACCTGATGTAAATGACGAGTTGATGGGTGCAGCACACCAACACGGCACAAGTATACATATGTAACAAACCTGCACGTTATGCACATGTACCCTACAACTTAAAGTATAATAATAATAAATAAATTTAAAAAAAAATCTACACAGAAAAAAAAAAAAAAGAAAAGAAATAAAAAAATTTCGAGACCAGCCGGCTGACATAGAGAAACCCCGTTTCTACTAAAAATACAAAAAATTCGCTGTGCATGGTGGGCGCCTGTAATCCCAGCGACTCAGAAGGCTGAGGTAGGAGAATCGCTTGAACCCAGTAGGCGGAGGTTGCCCTGAGCCGAGATTGCGCCACTGTACTCCAGCCTGGGTAACAAGAGCAAAACTCTGTCTCAAATAAAATAAAATAAATAAAAAATTAAAAACTGAAAAAAAAAATTTTTTACTAGTTTTGTGAGATTATAAAAATACTACATTTTAAAGTCAAATGTGACAAAATGAATAATTTATCCAGTAGATATGTTAATAAAGACACCAAACATCAAATTCTCATATTGTTTACCTAAAAAAGGTTACTTTTTTTCTGAAGGACATCAGTAAAAGGGTAACAGATTTGAATGCATTTGAGAGTCCTTTGCCCATGTTTGGATTTGTTTACAGCAAATGCTGACACGTTTGGATAGTGAATTGGTGATAGGTAAATGAGCACTGAGCAAAAGTTTTTGCCTATTTAGTAGTAAATAATGCTTTATCTTTTTTTTTTTTTTTTTTTTTTTGAGAGGGAGTTTCGCTCTTGTAGCCAAGGCTGGAGTGCAGTGGCATGATCTTGGTTCACTGCAACCTCCGCCTCCCAGGTTCAAGCGATTCTACTGCCTCAGCCTCCCCAATAGCTGGAATTACTGAATTACTGGCACCTGCCAACATGCCCGGCTCATTTTTTGGATTTTGTATTTTTAGTAGAGAAGGAGTTTCACCATGTTGGGCAGGCTGGTCTCGAACTCCTCACCTTAGATGATCCACCCACCTTGGCCTCCCCAAAGTGTTGGGATTACAGGCGTGAGCCACTGCGCCCAGCCGTTTGATCATTTTAAAATTATATATTACTGGTAATATCATGGAATGATTTATTTGATAATGCCATTCAACACTAAAAATAAAATAAATATTTGATAAAATATTTCAGCAACACAACCCTATGAATTGGGCATTATTTTCTTGTGTAGGTGCATATGTTTGAAAAAGAGCTCTTATTTTAATTTTTGGTTTTTAAAATTTTTATTTATCATTATTATTACTATTTCAATTGTGGGGGGAACAGGTGGTATTTGGTTAAACTGATCAGTTTTTTAGTGGTGATTTCTGAGATTCTGATGCATCATCAAAATCTGATCCATCACCCAAAATGATCCATCACCCAAGCAACTTACATTGAACCCAGTGTGTAGTCTTTTATCCTTCATCCCACTCCCATCCTTCCCCCAAAGTTCCCAGAGACCATTATATTATTCTTATACGTTTGCATCCTCATAGCTAAGTTTCCACTTATTAGTGAGAAATTATGATGTTTAGTTTTCCATTCCTGAGTTACTTCACTTAGAATAATGGTCTCCAACTTCATCCAGGTTGCTGTGAATGCCATTACTTTGTTTCTTTTTATGGCTGAGTAGTAGTCAAGGTATATATAAATAAACCATATTTTCTTATCCACTTGGTTGATGGGTATTTAGCTAGGTCTCATATTTTTGCCATTGTGGATTATACTGCTATACACATGCATGTGCAAGCGTCTTTTTTATATAATGACTTCTTTTCCTCTGGGTAGATACCCAGAAGTGGAATTGCTAGGTGAAATGGTACCTCTATTTTTACTTCTTTAAGGATTCTCCATACTGTTATCTATAGTGGTTGTACTAATTTACATTCCTAAGAGCAGTGTGAAAGTGTTCCCTTTTCACCACATTCATGGCAACGTATACTATTTTTTGATTCTTTAATTATGGCCATTCTTGCAGGAGTAAGTTGGTATCATATAGTGGTTTTGATTTGCATTTTGTGATGTTGAGCACTTTTTCATATGTTTGTTGGCCATTTGTATATCTTCTTTTGAGAATGTTCTATTTATGTCCTTAGCCTACTTTTTGATGAGTATTCTTCTTCTTATTATTTATCACTGACTTGTTTTAGTTCCTATAAGATCCTGGATATTAGTCCTTTCTTGGATGCATAGCTTGCAAAAATTTTCTCCCACTCTGTGGTTTGTCTGTTTACTCTGCTGATTATTTCTTTTGCTGCACAGAAGCTTTTTAGTTTAATTAAGTCCCATGTTATTGTTGCATTTGCTTTTGGGTTCTTGGTCATGAACTTTTTGCCTAAGTCAATGTCTAGAAGAGTTTTTTCAATGTTATCTTCTAGAATTGTTATGGTTTCACGTCATAGATTTAAGTCTTTAATCCATCCTGAGTTGATTTTTATATAAAGTGAAAAACGAGAATCCAGTTTCATTCTTCTATATGTGGCTTGTTGATTATCCCAGCACCATGTGTTGAATAGGGTGTCCTTTCCCCACTTTATGCTTTTGTTTGCTTTGTTGAAGTTCAGTTGGCTGTTAAGCATTTGGCTTTATTTCTGGGCTCTCTATTCTGTTCCATTGGTCTACATGTCTGTTTTTATACCAGTAGCATGCTATTTGGGTGATTACGGCCTTATAGCGTAGTTTGAAGTTGGGTAATGTGATACCTCCAGACTTGCTCTTTTGGCTCATTTTTGTTTTGGCTATATGGGCTCTTTTTTTGTCCCATATAAATTTTAGAATTGTTTTTCTCTTGTTCTGTGAAGAATGATGATGGTGTTTTGATGTGAATTGCATTGAACTTGTAAATTACTTTTGGAAGTATGGTCATTTTCACAATATTGATTCTACCCATACAGAAGCATGGAATGTATTTCCATTTGTTTGTGTCATCTATTATTTCTTTCAGCAGTGCTTTGTGTTTTTTTCTTGTAGAGATATTTTGCCTCCTTGGTCAGGTATATTCTTAAGCATTTTATTTTATTTTTTGCAGCTGTTGTAAAAGGGGTTGAGTTTTTTATTTGATTCTCAGCTTGGTTGCCGTTAGTGTATAGTGGTGCTATTGACTTGTGCACATTTATTTTGTATTCAGAAACTTGACTGAATTCATTGATCAGATCTAGGAGCTTTTTGGATGAGTCTTTAGGGTTTTCTAAGTATACAATCACATCATCAGCTAACAGCAACAGTTTGACTTCTTTACTGATATGAATGCCCTTTATTTCTTTCTCTTGTCTGCTCTGGCTAGGACTTTCAGTACTATGTTGAGTAGAAGTGGTGAAAGTGGGCATCCTTTTCTTGCTCCAGTTCTTGGAGAGTGATTTCAACTTTTCCCCATTTGGTATAATATTGGCTGTGGGTTTGTCATAGATGGCTTTTATTACATTAAGATATATCCCTTATATACCAATTTTGTTGAAAGTTTTAATTATAAAATGATACTGGATTTTGTCAAATGCTTTTTCTGCATCCATTGAGAGAATCACATGGTTTTTGTTTTTAATTCTATTTATGTGATGTGTCACATTTATTGACTTGTGGGTGTTACATCATCCCTGCATCCCTAGTAGGAAACCCACTTGATCATGGTGGATTATCTTTTCGACATGCTGTTGAATTCAGTTAGCTAGATTTTTCTTGAGGATTTTTTCATCCATATTCATCTGGGATATTGGTCTGCAGTTTCCTTTTTTTGTTATGCCCTTCCTTGGTTTTTGTATTAGGGTGATACTGGCTTCATAGAATGATTTAGGGAGGATTCCCTCTTTTTCTGTCTTTTGGAATAGCGTCAATAGGATTGGTACCAATCCTTCTTTGAATGTCTGATAGAATTCAGTTGTGAATCCATCTGGTCTTGGGGGCATTTTTTTGTTGGTAATTTTTAAATCCCAATTCCAATCTTGCTGCTTGTTTTTGTTCTGTTCAGATTTTCTGTTTCTTCTTAGTTTAATCTAGGAGGGCTGTATATTTCCAGGGACTTATTCAGCTCCTCCAGGGTTTCTAGTTTATGCACATAAAGGTGTTCATAGTAGCCTTGAATGATATTTTGTGTGTCTGTGGCATCTGTTGTAATGTTTTCCATTTTGTTTCTAATTGAACTTATTTGGATATTCTCTTTTTGTTTTTAGGTTAATCTCACTAATATCATCTTAAATTGTATGAGTTTGGTGCAAAATTAATCACGATTTCTGCCATTAAAAGTAATAGCAAAAAGAGCAATAACTTTTGCACCAACCTAATAGCTCCCCAAACCCCATATGTCATGTGAGGGACCCCATTGGAGGCTATTGAATCATGGGGGTGGGTTTTTCTCATGCTGTTCTCATGATAGTGAATAACTCTCTTGAGATCTGGTGGTTTTGTAAAGGGCAGTTCCCTTGCACATGCTCTCTTGCCTACCACCATGTAAGATGTGCCTTTGCTCCTCCTTCACTTTCCACCATGATTGTGAGGCCTCCTCAGCCATGTGGAACTGAGTGCTCTAATCTTCATTATTTCTTTTCTTTTTCTGTAGAGTTTCGGTTTGGTTTGTTCTTATTTCTCTAGTTCCTTGAGGTATGAGCTTAGATTGTTTATTAATGCTCTTTCAGACTTTTTGACATAGCTATTTAATCCTATGAAGTTTTCTCTTGGCACCACTTTTGCAGTCTCACAGAGATTTTGATAGGTTGTGTTGCTATTACCATTTAGTTCAAAAAAATTTTAAGTTTTTGTTTTGATTTCATTGTTGACTCAATGATTATTCAGGAGCAGATTATTTAGTTTCCATATATTTGTATAGTTTTGAGGATTTTTTTTTGGAGTTAATTTCTAATTTTATTCCACTGTGGACTGACAGAGTACTTAACATAATTTTAATTTTCTTAAATTTATTGAGACTTGTTTTGTGGCCCATCATATGGTGTATCTTGGAGAATGTTCCATGTGCTGATGAAAAGAATGTATATTCTGCATTTGTTGGGTAGAATGTTCTGTAAATATCTGTTAAGTCCATTTTCTAAGGTATAGTTTTAGTTCATTGTTTCTTTGTTGACTTTCAGTAAATATCTGTTAAGTCCATTTTCTAAGGTATAGTTTTAGTTCATTGTTTCTTTGTTGACTTTCTGTCTTAATGACCTGTCTAGTGATATCAGTGGAGAATTGAATTCCCCCACTATTATTGTGTGACCATTTATCTTATTTCTTCATTCTAGTAGTAATTGTTTTATAAATCTCCGAGCTGCAGTGTTAGGTGCATTTATATTTAAGATTGTGATATTTTCCTGTTAGGCTAATCCTTTTATCATTATATAATGTTCCTTTTTGTCTTTTTAAACTATTTTTTAAGTATGTTTTGACTGATATAAGAATAACTGTTCCTACTTTTAGTTTCTATTTGCATGGAATATCTTTTTTTAACCCCTTTACCTTAGGTTTATGTGAGTCCTTATGTGTTAGGTAAGACCCTTGAAGACAGCAGGTAATTGGTTGGTGGATTTTAATCCATTCTGCCACTCTGTGTCTTTTAAGTGGAGCATTTAGGCCATTTATATTCAATGTTCAAAATATTTTGAATGGTAATTTGATGATTTAATTGCAAAAGATTCCAAAACATATGGATCACATTTTCCCAGTTTTATTACAGTCCCATTGGGTTTTCAAATAATGAGAAAAAAAAAAAAAAAACTTACAAAAAGAAACGTACCCAAAACATGTGAAAAATAGCTTCAGCATTTCAACACACTCAAAATCAGCAGGATTTGCCCCTCCCAAGTATGTAAGTGACCTAAGTCACAGTATTTCTGTATGAGTACATATTTTCTTTTTGTCAATGTGTTAAACATCATCTATTAGGCATAATAACATCCAGTGATTATTTACACATTCTTAAAAAATAATTGAATAGTAAGTTGTAGAAAACACAGATACACATACCAGCCTTCTAAATTTCTAAAAGCACTTGAGAAAACAAGGATGCTAACAATGACAACTCAGGAGATTTGACCAATCAGGTTTTGTTTGGTTGTGGTTGTTTGCTTTTTAAAATACCTGTCAAAGAGAGGAATGGGCTAGATAAGAAAATGTTACCAATTCCCCACCCTTTTTATTTTGAGGTGAAATCTCACTGTCACCCAGGCTAGACTGCAATGGCAGGATCAGAGCTCACTGCAGCCTTAATTCACTGGGCTCAAGAGATCCTTTTATCTTAGCCCCCAAAGTGGCTGGGACTACAAGCATACACCACCATGCCTGGCCAATGTTTTAGTTTTTGTCAAGATGAGGTCTCACTATGTTTCCAAGCTGGGCTTGAAATCCTGGGCTCTAGTGATTCTACTGTCTCAGCCTCCCAAATTGCTAGGATTATAGGTGTGAGCCACCCGGCCTGGACTATTTTTTTTCCCCCTTAAATTCTCTTAAATAAGAGTACAAGTATGTAAAATTAAGTTTCAGATTCACGCTATTTGAAAATGCGTGACTGACAAATGCACTTAAGTTTCAAAAATGTTCCAGACTCCATGAATAACATGTTGAAAACAGTGTTTTTAATAAATTTGAAGAAAATGTGCATGTTTTATCTTGAATTTGAGAGATGAGCAATTTTTTAATCTCCACCATGTTTTCTTAGAAACTATAATTAGCTAGACATAGAATATCCAACAATCTGTGGTTTGCTTTCTTGAAGCTTGAACTAATATCTTTTTACAGTCTCTATAATCTCTGCGATACTTTTAATCTTCCCTGTCCAAATTATTTTTTGTTGTCTTTGATTCTTCATTTCTCTTTAATTCTCCACTTCCAGACATGCTTCAAGCCCTATCAATGTTCTAGATTTGAGTATTTATTATTTCCTTTGCACTCCCTCTGTTGTCATTTTAGCTTTGCTTCTCATCCCTTTATACCTAGATTATCTCATTATAGCATATCCAAATGCCATGATTCACCCCCATTTCAAAGTCTTTGTTCAAGATGTTTTTCATTACTCAAAATCTCATTCCCTGCCTCTCAAATGATTCCACATATCATAATCCTAGTGATTAAGAGAAGTGGTGGTGAAACAGTATCTTTTCACTTATTTTGGAACACATGAAATTATTTTATTCGTTTTGTGATGCTTCTTTAAATTTTAACATCATGCTGAGTAAATACAAGAAATATGCATATAGGATTTAACTTTCAACTTTGGACAGTTTCAGAATCTCTGCTGTACAATTGAACATAGATATTGCCATGTATATTTTTTAAGCAAACAAACTGGAATATATAAAATAGTTTCCATCTAAAGAATTTCAAAGTAAATTTAACTGACCACAACATTTGTTGTCACAACCAGACAAGGTAAGAGCTTTGGCTAATTTAGGTCAACTAGAAATAAAATAGCTGTTACAACAATTGGAGAAATACTTTGTTTTTGCTCTGCCCATATTATTATTTCTTTAAATCAAGGGTTTATGAAAGATATTAGTGGCAAGCATTTCAAATAAATATTTTATATTTGTACATCATCTTAAACTAAAGCAATGATTAAATACTCGATTTTTTTTTTTTAGAAAACTTGAAATGCTTTAAAAATTGTTTTAGAAAGCTTTAACAGTTATGTAAATATATTTTCTACCACCTTCTAAAACTTACCCAGATTTCTGAGATGTGGGTGTAAGTATTATCAGGAATACTAACTGCTATCTACATATGCCCTCTGCCAATAACCTCATCTTTGAGTATACAAATTACTAGACTCTGAACACAGCTTCAAAGCTTCTTTATTTTCTGTATTTCAAATTGAAAAATGACTACACTATTTTAAACCATTCATAACAACTATGGCAGCTTTTATTATTATTTTTAAGCAGAAACATGAGTCAGTCTGATAATAACCATAGACGAATGAGGTAAGGCTGACATTTATTTAGTAATATTATTGAAGAAAGACTAGCAATGGTACTTTTCATCTGACAAATATGTTTTATTTTTTGTTTTTGTTTTTATTTTTTACAACATCTGTGCAAGAACCTCCAACAGTGAGAGGTTTATTTGGACTGTAATATGTCTTCTAAGATTCTGTTATTCTCTGATTGTACTGAAATTCTTTTAAAATGAACAGCACAAAAGGACCAAACACACACACAACACACACATACACAACACATAAGATTAACAAGCATATATCTGTATGTTATTTTAACTACTGTGGAAGTAAAGTTCTTTCCAGAAAACACACAGTCAAAAGAATGATGCTATAATTTCTTTCAATGAATTCAGTATTCTAATAACAAATCTAAAGAGACTCTATTAAGAAATTTTTCTTAATATTAAGGGTCTATCAAGAAGTCTATTAAGATGGTTTTTCAGAACACAGTACATAAAAATCGAGTGTACATTATTGCATGTGCACACATGCACATATTCACTCTCATACCAAAAGTCTTCAGGGATCACATCATGGTTTTTATGTGTAGTCTTCTCTGTCTTGCAGTTTCAGTGTCATTATTTTACAATATATTCTGTTACAGAAGGAAGAACATAACCTGGGTCATTGATGGAATGGAATAATTGGCATGTCAAACTAAAATGCATCATCCAATGTAAAGAAAGATGCTTATTAACAGTAGGAAAGTGATGCAACTTCTTTCCAATTGGATCCTAATGAAAAATGTAAGATATGCAGTATTTTGGAGGATTTATTATGAGTTAATTAGAACATATATATTAGGAGTTAATAATAAGTAACTCGAAAGGATTTACAGTCACAGCCCTGTGACTAGCTGTGAATACTAAAGTTCAGCAACACTAATCTCAAAGGAAATGGTAGCAGAAGGAATCTAAGTTGTCATTGTGATGAAATAAAATAGTTGCAATTGCAGTAGGACAATTAGCTAATATTGACTTTTGCTCTAGAAGCTGTCAGATCTTTGCACAGAAACAGCTGGGAATGTTCTGTCAGGGAAGCATGGGAGAAACATTTTACTTGGGTTGAAATTCAAAAGCTTGATATTTGCTAAAAACGTAAGAGCCATATGTTTACTTGTGAGTCAGACAAAACTAAACATAACTTTTTCAGTGTATTCTAAAATGTTTTCTTTCATCACACATCTATTAAGCATTTACAAAATGGTAAGCACTGTACATTCCCAAAAGTGCACAAATTACACACCCACCCTGCTGTTTTGGAAACTGCAGTCCAGAAAACATTGAATTCATCATTTAAAGGTTTTTATAAGAATGGCCAAAAAAAAAAAAAAAAAAAGGCCTCATTGGTTGAGTAGGCTAACTGCTTTAAAAACAGATCCAAAGAGATAGAGGTGGAAGCAATGGAAGTTTTGATGCCATTACTATTTTAATCTTGGGCAAAGTCTTCCGGTTGAGGGATTTGCTTTCATCCGTGCTGACATTCATGTACCTAGGCTCCTTTCACTCTGCTGTTCCATCATCCCATTGGGCCTCACTGTCATCAACAATCAGACAGCAGAAGTGAAGCACCCAGTTCAGAAAGGAGTACACCCACTTCTGGAAAGCTTTGGTCCTAAACTGGCACATACCACTTGTACTTGCATTCACTCAGGTCCAGTAGCTACTACACATAGCAACAAAGGGGGCTGGTAGGGGTTGGGAAGACAGAAAATATAATGACTGGTTTGGCACTACTTTCCAGCTACAACTTTATAATATGAATGAGGAGACCAGAGAACAGTGAGACATCTCTACAATATGAGCAAAACAGGTAACAGCATTCATAAGCAACTCCAAGCTTAAAAATACCTTAATATACAAAATATTATTAGTGTTTCACATAGAAAATGTATCCTCTGACAATGTTTAGGCTCATCACAAGGAATATTTTCTTTAGTAAATATCTGTTTAGAGACTTGGATAATAGTGTCTTCTTCAATCAAGGATAATACCAGCACTGAAAGGACTATTCAATAAATGAATGTTGAAGCATTAGATTATTTCATTAATATTAGCGAGAATCAAGCAATTACAAAAATTTACAGTGCCGAACTCAATCGCTATTGTCATTTTATCATTTATTTTATTAAAGACAAGAATATATTTATAATCAAAAGTACTTGGCATTGGATGTTTCCAGATTATCAGTGGCATACTATATGGTAAATAGATTAGTTTTCTAGAAACCTGTGAGATGAAGTGTGGAGAATGATTGGAAAGAAAAAGTTATAGAATATAAATAATACATCTAGAATTATATCATAGTTGCCTTGCTTCAAGCTCCCAGAAATCTATACTAAATGTACCCTTTTCCCATTCCATCTTCTCTTTTAATCTTACCTATCTGTTTAAATAATACTCATCTTCATAAATATATGGGTCTCATAGAAAAATCATAGAATCTCTCATAGAACAATTAGATGTCTACATGGAGTACAAGTGGTACATGTGGTGAAATAAATGAAGTCTCTTTTATGGTGGACACTGCTATCATTCCATTTTGTATGGGTCAAATAAAATTTTATTTTTTCAAGGAAGAAATGTCCCAGGACTGAAATTTTAAGAGGCAAAAATAAGAATGGTCTCACTATCGTTTCTTGTCTCCCCTCACCACTACACCTTTATTTGCATCTTGGGGCGATTATACAAACTTATTCCGGACAAAGAGACCTGAGCAGAAATCAGCAGAGAGATTGGCTTGAAGTGGCTTGAAGAGTATAATTTTACTGTCTCACAGTTCTGGAGGCCTGAAAGTCCAGCATCAAGGTGTCCACGGAGTTGTTTCCTTCTGAGGGCGGTGAAGGAAGGATATGGTGCAGACTTGAAGATGGCAATTGTCTCCCTGTGCCTCTTTGCATCATGTTTCCTCTATGTGTTCTGTCTCTGTGTCCAAATTGCCTCTTTTTAATAAGGGCATCAGTCATATTGGGTTACTCCTTAATTTGTAAAAACCCTATCTCTGAATGGTGACATTCTGAAGCACTGAGAGTACTACGGTCTAAATGTTTGTGTTCCCCCCAAATTCATATGTCAAAATCCTAAATCCAAGGTGATGGTATTAGGAGGTGGGGCCTTTGGGGTGATGATTAGATCATCCCCAGACTCCAGAACTGTGAGAAATAAATTTTATTGTTTATAAGCTATCTAGTTTATGACATTTTGTTATAACAGCCCAAAAGAACTAAAATAGGAAACTCCATTATCTTTTTGGAGGGTGACACAATTCAAACCAAGACAGAACACAAACATGATACTGAAGCAAAGTAATTATCTTATAATGAGGCAACCAGTATGAGAATGAAATCCAACAACAGAACAGGATATGGCAGTGGGCAGAAAACTAGAATGAGGATCACTAGTGGTACTAGAAAGTAGCAGACTATGTAACAAACCTGCACGTTGTGCACACATACCGTAGAACTTAAAGTATAATAAATAAATTAAAAAAAGAAAGTAGTAGACTACCTATGCTTACTGCAAAATAGGTTTTACTGAAATATATTTCCAAAATGAGAAATATACCAATGTCTTGTTAATAGAGTAAAAGTTTAGTATTTATTTCAGAAATTGTTGAAATACTTAGAAAAACCAAGATTGGTACTTTTACAGGCATATTTTACTTTATTTGTTATAGGTGTGTGTGTGTGCTAATCTGAAAATGAATGCATCTTCTTATATTTGTTTTCAAAATTGATTTATATTTTCACATTTACTTAATTACAATGTTGCTTTATAAAAGAAGCCATTATTTTTAGGTATTTGCAAATTTTACTTTGCTGAAAAATGTGATTGAGCAAACAAAACGAACAAAAGACACACTAACTTCTTCATGTACAAATGGAACAAAAACACTACAGAAATATGGTCTCCCAGTGGTTTGTAAAGGATTTGATCTGTGCCACAGCATATTAGATTATAACCCTCTAAACGCTTTTGTTCCTGTTCTTATTATTTCAATGCCATGTGAATATTTAGCTCAGTCCACATAACTATAACAGACAAGACAATGCCATTGCTCAATGATGTTTCTTTAAAGATTTTCAGTTTCACAGCAGGCTTAATGTTTGTTGTTTATGATTTTTTGTCTCCCATGTTGAAATAAGTGATGTTACTGCTATGCAATGAACCCCTCTTCATCGTACACATTCAATTCACTCCCTTGGTTCTAAGACAGAACACTTGCTGTCTAACTGGGTCTTCATGTTTGCATTTCCTGCCTTGTGCAGGCAGTTAACCACATTCTTTTCCTATTTACATAAGCAAATGATTACTATTATGTAAACAGTTTAACTTTTAAATACTCAATATGTTCCATTAGATCTATTACTAGACTCATTTTACATATTCTTAAAAACATTGAGATTTTAAAAAAGAGATATTCGATTAGGGAATCATTTTAAGGCTAACCAACAATATACAGACAAAAATTTTATATAACAAAAAGAAAACACAAATCACTTTTCAATTGGAAAAACCTGAAGAAGAGTAGCAATGGAAGTTTCTATCTATAGATTAGTCATTTTAATGGGAATCATGGTCTCATAGACCAAATAGAAATTGATGTAAATTGGTGTAAATGTTTACAGACACACAGCTGAATATACAGTAAAGTATCAAATGTCTCATTGTTTGAGTTTAAACAATATATTAAAGCAGTAAAAAGACATTTAGAATTTTTACTTTGGAAAGAATTTAAAAATTCCTCTTTTCTGTCATACTGTCCTCTGGTTTAAAAGCAATGGCACTTTCTTATTCCTCTCATTCCTTGACTTAACTTGGGATTGATATAAAAATAATAAGACGTTGGTTTGGAGGAGAAACAGTCATTCCAAAGGATGGAATCACGGTGAAAACCGCTTTAAAGAAAGCAAAGCATTTTCTAAACTTTCTATTAACAAGCATTATTAACGTGTTGTTAAATTCTTGATGTCAAAATAATACCTGAGAGTAAGTATTTGATAAAGCAAATTATTCATGAGTGCTATGTATATTTAATTTCATTCAAATAATTTGAAATAATCACAGTATACAAATAATTCAAATAAGATATTTCTCACAATAATTATATAATAATACTACTATATGGCTGGAAAGAATTTTAGATATCATGCAAAATGCTTTCCCACACAACTCAGGAATCTCTTTGATGTCCTTTTCTATATGCAGTTACACAGGGTCCTTTAATAGTCTAGCCAAAGAGGATTTTGATATAATGTCAGGGCTACCGAGTTACTTTCTGAACAATTCTGTTTGTGATATAGATGTGCTTAACAAACTTTGCTCTTCTTAATTTCCACTAGATTTACCTTGCTAGGTCTTCCACTTGTTTACCAAATAAGTTTAATCTGTCACAAAAATGCAAAATGCCTTCACTCCCTATTTGACTTTATGTCCCCGAAGGGAAGAGCCACTGTTTATTCATCATCATATTGTCATGACCAAGCCCATAATAGATGTTCAATTATTATTTGTAGAAATAAAATGAAGAACAGCTCTTTACATATTATTCTAAAGTTGTCATCATCATAACCACATAGCTATATACTATCATAATTTATGAGAACAATTTGTTGTCATTAGCTGCATTCTCCAAAATTCTGTTTTGCAGTTAAGTCAAACCTCTCTTCCTTTCTCCCCTTTTCATTTGACCCCTTAATCTTATTTGCACTAATCTGACTTTCCTATCCAAGCTATTTTAAATATTTTCAGAAGTTCTTACTTTATATTTTATTAGTTCAAATTAAATTATCTTTGAAAGACATTGTATTCAATGTCCATTGCCATGCTGACTGATATAGTAACTTCTAGGCAGTGGCTATCAAACACTTGGAATGCTACTATTTCAAATTGAGATAGGTTGCAGGCATAATGCACAACATATTATGAAGGCATATAATCAAAAAAGGAATGTGTAATATATTGTTAATAATTGTATTGATTACAAATTGAAATGAATTTTTGTACATATTGAGTAAATAAAAATATGTTTCTTTAATTTTACTTGTTTCTTTTTTACATTTTTGATGTGGCATTTAGAAAAATTTAAATAATATACTTCATTTTCGTGGATAACACCTCTCTGAAGGAATTGCTGATAAAACATTACATTGAGAAATAGCCATGATCGGTATTCATGATTTTTGTTGATCTACTATGAAGCTGTAAAGAAGCATCAGTGTCTCTCATTATATATTATTTCAAAGAATTGTCTTTCCTCTGATAATCTAAATTGCTTACAAATAGTGCCAAGGCCTGTTTTAATCTTTTTGCCAAAGACTGGGCTTTTCAATGTTCTCACTGACGGTGAGTTCTTATCAAAGATCTAGACAGGAAAGATTTCACAAGTCTCTTTTTCTCCACATGCCTTCATTTGCCTTCCTGCTGCTGCTTTCTGCATTTGTACCAACCATTTGTTAATCCTGTCAATTTGCTTTTCTGAATGATATTCATGGCTGTGTTATATGAAAACATTAGTTTTTAAATATAAAATAAATTGTCATTAGCATGTCTGAATAACATCCTGTAAGTACAATAAATACAATAGAGGCTGGGCCCGGTGGCTCATGCCTGTAATCCCAGCAGTTTGGGAGGCCAAGGCAGACGGATCATGAGATCAGGAGATCGAGACCATCCTGGCCAACATGGTGAAACCCAGTCCCTACTAAAAATACAAAAATTAGCTGGGCATGTTGGCGCATGCTTGTAATCCCAGCTACTTGGGAGGCTGAGGCAGGAGAATTGCTTGAACCCGGAATGTGGAGGTTGCAGTGAGCCAAGACGGCGCTACTGCACTCCAACCTGATGACAGAGCAAGACTCTGTCTCAATAAAAATATTATTACAACATGATTATTAAGAAGTAAAATATTGCCACTCTGGAATAAAATGCACATCCTTCCTATTATAATATTTCCATTCCAAGAACTATGTTTAAGGTCAATGTTATATCAATTACCAGTGCAAGGGCAATGTAGAGTCAAGATAGTACTAATTTCCCAATATTCTGTGATGATTCTATTAAATTGTATTTCAAATGACCTCACTATGTCAAACACTTAGAGAAAATAAGCAGAAACTGTTTAATGTATTTACTATTAAACTACTAGCTATGCTTTTAAAAGAATTATGCCTCAGTTTTAAGATTTTTGGCTCCCAAGTTAAACAAAAGTAATATAGTATTGCTGCCAAACAGAATTCTTCTAGAAATGCAGCTATAGAACAAGCTTTTCTTTTAGAGAATTATGATCTGCAAGAATAAGTGTATCCCTAAGACTTCAGTCAGTCATGCAAGTATTAGCCTATGACATAATTATACTTTTATACTTATAATTATAAATTATACTTTTATAATTATACTTTTGGCTAATTCAACACAAAGTATTAGATAAATACCTTCAAAAAATCTAAAAGAGAGTCATGGTGAAAACATAGCAAGGTCATATTGGTTGTTGCAGATTGCTAGAATAGTTATTAATTGGTCCCCCCTTGATAATGAGTACTTGGTAAAGTGAGATAAAAGATAAATTCTTCTTGTGATGTCATTTTAGGTCATATAATCAACCTTCAACATCAATGAGAGTTGAAACATATCTGAAGTTTGAAGTAAAGGTTGCTTCTACCTGGTGCTACCAACAGTAGCCCAGTTAAATAAAATTTCTTTAGATTTTATTTTCTGTCTAATATTTACTATTGCCACATTTTTTATTTAATTTTTTTATTATGTGTGCCCTGATTATTTTTCATTCCCATTACTCTTACTTTTTTCATTTGAATATTCAAAAGATTTCACTTTCAGTAAGTTGAGGCTAACCTAGACTTCCCTTCACATCTATTTTCAGAATATTTTATTCCTAGAAATCATTACATAATTTCACATAATTTGACATAACCAAATACTGCTGCAGCACTAAAATTTATCAGCTAAAAAATTAGCCCTAAAATATTCGCCGGAAACCACATAATAAAAAATGTAGTTATACATTTATACACACACGCACACACGCGCGCACACACACACACATCCATTAGGTTTCTTTTCAACTGATTATTCTATGAAGTGTGAAATGTACAGATTTGGGGCTGGATAAGGTTATGGAATGACTTTAATAAATAGGTAAATGTTCAACTTTAAAAACAACAGCAATAGTAGGGAAAACTATTTTATTCATTCTTAGAGGACGTTTGTTTCTGTTCCTAATGAAAGGAGAGTTTTGAAAAATGGAGCTATTCTTCTGTAAATAACCACAGAGAAATTAAACTTTAAATATACGACCCTCACATGATCGTTTTAATATGGGAATCGACTCCTTAAAAAACTCCATGTGTAATTTCCTCAAGATCACTATTTTATGCATCTTCTAGAACTGCAATTGCCTGTGTCCTGGAGCTTTCTCTCCGGTGTCAATTTAACGCCTTCAAATTTTCTAACATTATGTGTGAAAGATAACATTTACTTTTTTTTTTTTCACTTTTTAAACAAGCTGTTGTATTATCATGATGCCACTTTTGAGATGTTGAAATATGTAAAATGTAACAAAACATTTCTAAACTTTTCCTCATTAATTTGGTGTTTGACTTTCTACCACACCATTGTTTTACAAATGCAGATTTGCAAATGAAAAAAATACCCATTGTCTGAAAAGAAAAAATATCCATCGTGTTCTCAGTTATGTTTCTAACTACGAACAGAAAGGATAAATTATTTCTTTCTGAAATCCAAATGACAATCATTTGGGAAAACTAGAGCCTTGCCCTAAGGAAAGTAGGTCAGCTGCTTGAAAGAATATTACTGGCAACTGAGGATTTGGCATCACTTATATTCTTCCTCCATGGAAGACAACTTACTAGAATGGAATGTTATCCTCTAATCTTTATAAGTTTTGGAAATGTATTTAGAGTCTATCGTGCATTATTAGATATATTCAAAGAAAGATGAATTTTCTAATTTCAAAAGCCTTTGGTTTATATTTTCCCTGAATTTCAGTTTCTCCAAGGATTTTTAGAATGTTTTCCTTTGTAGACTGTGCCCTTTTTCTAATATGTAAGGTATTCAGGTCACTGGGCATGTCTTTTTCTTTTTTTTTTTTTTTTTTTTTTTTGGTCTAGCCTTTGTATTAAATGAAGTTTCCAGTAGCTACTGTAGTTAATACAAATTTGCCAATTTTGAATCAACTATTATCAAAAATAGAAGACACCTTCGTGATTTCATTTTATTAACAGAATGCCTTCTCTTTGAGAAAAGCTCTATGAAACTTTAAATTAGGATGCATAGTCAGGATAGATAGGTAGGTGGATAGATAGATAGATAGATTAGATAGATGATAGTTAGATAATTATGTTTATAAAATATATGAGGAACAACTATAATAGTCTGTATTTTCATTTTTATCTAATTCTTTCAAGATACAATTTACTTTCACCTTGAAGGTAAAAATCAATTAAATAATTACAATGAGCATATTTTACAAAGATTGGAATTTAGATGAGTTAATAGAGAAAAATAATATTACTTTAGATAGATCAGTGAGTGCCAAGCTTACAGTCAATACTCAACCAACATTTGCTAAATGGAATGAATGTAAAATTGTGTCAGGTGAAATCTTGAAAGAGGTCTTTTGTCTGAAATAATGTTGACATAGTACTTTTGAAGGGTCTTATTGCTAATAGCAAACTCTCAAACAAAAGTTAATTGTTTGGCTTGTTCAATGAGGTCTGACTAACAGAGAAGATTGTAGCAACACAAACATTTCAACTTTGGCTGTATCTTGCTTTAGTTTCCTCCTGGAATATGTGGTTTTATAAAAGAAATGCATTTTCTACAATGAATATGTATTATTTTTATTAAAAATATTTTGAAGATTAGGCTAAATGATTGATTACATTTAAAGTTAAACATTAGCAAGAAAGGCAGTAGTTAGGATGAAAGTACAATTATTTCAGGTCCTCTGAGAAATGAATAGGGAAAATAAATAAAATCTGACATTTACAAATAAATATTTCCTAATGCACGTCCATGAATTTAACATGTTAAAATAATTAAACTTAAAAACAGTTATACTGAAAATATGTTACTAAGCTTGAATACAAATTGACCTTATGTTTTTTCAATTGTATTTTTTTTGGAATGTAACGTTTGTTGTTTGCATTGTGCTTATGCATGCTGTGATGATTAATACTGAGTGTCAACTTGATTGGATTGAAGGATATAAAGCACTGATCCTGGGTGTGTCTGTGAGGGTGTTGCTAAAAGAGATTAATATTTGAGACAGTGAGTTCGGGAAGTCAGACCCACCCTTAATCTGGTGGGCACAAGCTAATCAGCTGCCAGAGAATATAAAGCAGGCAGAAAAACATGAAAAGGAGAGACTGGCCTAGCCTCCCAGCCTACATCTTTCTCCCATGCTGGATGCTTCCCGTCTTCGGGCATCAGACTCCAAGTTCTTCACTTTTGGGCCTTGGATTGGCTCTCCTTGCTCCTCAGCTTGCAGACATCCTAATGTGGGACTTTGTGATCATGTAAGTTAATAGGTAAGAAACTGCCCTTTATGTATCTCCTATTAGTTCTGCCCCTTTAGAGAACCCTGACTAATACAGATTTTGATACCAGAAGTGGTTCTAGAGGAACAGAATATTAAAGATGGAGTTCTTTCATTGGATTTTGGGTTTCTGGAGGTGGCTACTTAATATGATTAGACAGAAAACTGCTAACAACTCTACTACTAATAGTATGGAAAACACTGATAGTCTTTGGCATGAACTGTTTAGAGAGCTATACATAATAAATGCATTTGACACTCCTGATTCACTGCTTGTGAGAGGCAAGGAGTTTAGTGATTTTATGCATAATACCTTTGACCATATATAGAGAATCAAGGAACATAGGGAAGCTGATAGGTTGCTCCTACATTCAGTGGACAAAGTGATGAAAGAAAATGATGAACTCAGAGCTTCTATCTCCTGTAGAGAATGAGCTGAAATTGTCAGAAAACAGACACAAGTTCTTATAATGTGAGGGGCTGAATTGCAATGAAAGGTGCATGTGCAACCTTTCCAGGTGTCTACTGTTACAGTGTCTAGAGGGCATTGATTGGAAAAGAATGGGACCCTGAAACTTGGAATGGGGATGTGTGGGAAGACCCTGATGAAGCTGGGGCCACTGAGTTTGTAAATCCTGATGAACCTTTCTGGAAACATCTTCTCCATCCCTAGTAGTAGCAACATCCCCTCCCCGACCCATGCTGCTATCATCCTTTCCCCCTTTGTCTGAGGAGATAAACCCTACACTGCCTGAGGGAACAGTTGCCAAGCAAAATAATGTTGATTCTCTTCAGGAGCCACCCCCAACACCCCTGTTTTCTTCTAGACCTATAACTACAGTCCCAGCAGGCCTGGGTGAGTAGGTGAGGTTGAGAGTGTGACCCATGAGGGTCACAAAAATAACTGTTTGATTTCTTTAATTATATAAACAGAAATCTGGAGAACAGGCATGAGGGTGGATATTAAGGGTATGGGATAATGGTAGAAGGAACATAGAGTTGGATAAGGGTGAATTCATTTATTTGGGCCCACCAAGTAGGGAATCTGCTTTTAATGTTGCAGCTCGGGGAGTTAAGAACAGTTCTAATAGTTTATTTGCTTGGTTAGCTGAAATATGGATTAAAAGATGACCCACTGTGAATGAGCTGGAAATGCCGGATCCCCCTTGTTTTAATGTAGAGAGGGGGATCCAAAAGCTTAGGAAGATTGGGATGGTGGAGTAGATTAGTCAATTTAGACCTACTCATCCCAGCTGTGAGGATCCAGAAGATATGACCTTGACCAATGCCTTGCGAAATAGAGTAGTGAGGGCAGCACCTGCATCTTCGAAGAGCCCTGTAATTGCTCTTTTCCGTATGTCAGATCTAATGGTGAGCACTGCAGTCACTCACTACAAAATGTAAATACAATGTGAATAACTGGATCTCGAGGTGGCAGGGGCCAAGTGTCAGTACTCAACCATAAAAGGCAAGGTGGGAGTAGCTACTGTAATGGACAGCAGAGGCAAAGCAGCAAACAGAATAGTCTGCTTCATATAGAGCTCTAGCATTGACTAATTAATCACAGTGTTCCTAGAAGTGAAATTGATAGGAAGCCTACTGCATTCCTACTTAATTTATGCAAGCAGAAAACTTCTAGGTCGAATGGACAAAAGACTAATTTGAATTACAAAAAGAGAATTCCAGCCCTCAATCAATTTCAGACTTGAGTCAGTTTACAGACCCAGAATGGCCTGAGTGAAAGGGAGGCCGGTCTCCTTGTGGAAGGACCCCACTACATTACCAACAATTTATGCATTGAATCTTTCTCCCTTCCTTACCCAAGGTGGCCTCCAGCCTTTTACCAGGATAACTGCACTGGGGAAAGGAAAATGATCAGACATTTCAGGGACTACTGGACACTGACTCTGAGCTGACGTTGATTCCAGGAGACCCAAAACATCATTGTGGTCCTCCAAATAAAGTAAGGGTTTATAGAGGTCAGGTAATTAATGGAGTTTTAGCTCAGGTCCAACTTACAGTGGGTCCAGTGGGTCCCTGGTGTCATCATGTGGTCATTTCCCCAGTGACCGAATGCATAATTGGCATAGAAATACTTAGCAGCTGGCAGAACCCCCACATTGGCTCCACGACTGGTAGGGTAAGGGCCATTGCCCTGGTGGGAAAGGCCAAATGGAAGCCATTAGAGTTGCCTCTACCTAGAAAAATAGTAAGTCAAAAACAATGTCACATTCCTGAAGGGACTGTGAAGATTAGTGCTATCATCAAGGACTTGGAAGATGCAGGGGTGGTGATTCCCACCACATCCCTGTTTGACTCTCCCATTTGGCCTGTGCAGAACATAGATGGATCTTGGAGAATGACAGTGGGTTATCATAAGCTTAACCAAGAGATGACTCCAATTGCAGCTGCTCTACTAGATGTGGTTTCATTGCTTGAGCAAATTACCACATATCCTGGTACTTGGTATGCAGCCATTGACTTGGCAAATGCCTTTTTCTCCATTCCTGTCCATAACGCCCAATAGAAGCCATTTGCTTTCAGCTGGCAAGGCCAGCAATATACCTTTACTGTCCCACCTCAGTGGTATATCAACTCTCCAGCTTTGTGTCATAATCTTATTCAGAGACCTTGATTGCTTTTTGCTTCGATGAAGATATCACACTGGTCCATTACATTGATGACATTTTGCTGACTGGATCCAGTTAGCAAGAAGTAGTAGCAAACACACTGGACTTATTGGTGAGACATTTGCATGCCAGAGGATGGGAAATAAATCCGACTAAAACTGAAGGACTTTCAACCTCAGTAAAATTTCTAGGGATCCAGTGGTGTGGGACCTGTTGAGATATTCCTTTTAAGGTGAAGGAGAATTTGCTGCATTTGGCCCTTCCTGCAACCAAGAAACAGGCACAATGCCTAGTGTGCCTATTTGGATTTTGGAGGCAACACATTGATCATCTGGGTGTGTTACTCCAGCCCATTTATGGCATAACCCAAAAGGCTGCCAGTTTCGAGTGGGGTCAGAAACAGAAGAAGGCTCTGCAACAGGTCCAGGCTGCTGTGTAAGTGACACTTGGGCCATATGACCCAGCCTATCCAATGGTGCTTGAGGTGTCAGTGGAAGATAGGCAAGATGTTTGGAGCCTTTGGAAGACCCCTACAGGTGAAACACATGGAAGGCCTCTAGGATTTTGGAGCAAGACCCTGCCATCTTCTGCAGATAACTCCTTTCCTTTTGAGAGACAGCTCTCAGCCTGTTACTGGACTTTGGTGGCTTGAGAATCTTAGAAAGATAACGGATAGGCCGGGCACGGTGGCTCAAGCCTGTAATCCCAGCACTTTGGGAGGCTGAGATGGGCGGATCACGAGGTCAGGAGATCGAGACCATCCTGGCTAACACGGTGAAACCCCGTCTCTACTAAAAAATACAAAAAACTAGCCAGGCGAGGTGGCGGGCGCCTGTAGTCCCAGCTACTCAGGAGGCTGAGGCAGGAGAATGGCGTAAACCCGGGAGGCGGAGCTTGCAGTGAGCTGAGATCCGGCCACTGCACTCCTCGACAGAGCGAGACTCCATCTCAAAAAAAAAAAAAAAAAAAAAGATAATGGATAATTTAATTATTAAAGATAATTTAATAGAAAACAAACAAATGGATAATCCTTGGAAACGCCCAGTTAAGTTTTGTAGTTTCAGTAGAGACAGGGTTTCACCATGTTAACCAGGCTGGTCTCAAACTCCTGACCTCAAGTGATCCGCTCACCTTGCTCTGCCAAAGTATTGAAATTACAGGTGTGAGCCACGGCGCCCAGCCTGAATTATTTATTTTGATGGCAGTGAAGACATCTGGCATAAATCTAGGAATGGAAAGTAGAATACTGTATTTTCTTTAACAAAGTGCTTTGCATACAATATTTTCAAAATGAAAAGGCATTAATTTTTCTTCATAAACTGAAAACCTATATGTGAAAACACAAATACATTACTATAGATATACAATCTGCTCTGAAAGTAGAGTATCTGTGTACATTACATTAGCCATAGTAGTGGAAACTACCATACTAAATTAAGGAATTCTGTAAAGAGATCTTTCTGACAAAGACACATGCACACGTATGTTTACTGCAGCACTATTCACAACAGCAATGACTTGGAACCAACCCAAATGCCCATCAATGATAGACTGGATAAAGAAAATGTGGTACATTTACACCATAGAATAATATGCAGCCATCAAAAAGAATGAGATTATGTCCTTTGCAGGGACAAGGATGAAGCTGGAAGCCATCATTCTCACCAAACTAATACAGGAACAGAAAATCAAACACTTTAAGTTCTCACTCATAAGTAGGAGTTAATGAGAACACCTGAACACAGGGAGGTGAACATTACACACCAGGGCCTGTCAGGGGTTGGGGGATAAGGGGAGGGAGAGCATTAGGACAAATACCTAATGCATGTGGATCGTAAAACCTAGATGATGTGTTGATAGGTGCAGCAAACCACCATGGCACATGTATCCAGAACCTGCACATAACGTAACAAATCTGCACGTTCTGCGTTATGTATCCCAGAACATAAAGCAAAATGAAAAATTAAAAATTAAGAAAAAAAATAACAATTCTGCTAAATTTTTTAAATGATGGCATACTTAATGAAATACAATCATTCTATGGACTCAAATCAATGATAAGCCTTTGCATAGTTCTTACTTTTGTTTTGTACAATTATATTTTTAAGTAGCTCTGCCTCATTATTTTATACTTTAGTATCAATTAAAAAAATAGTTCAAGGCCATGCTGAGCAATTTTGTGAGCCCCCATCTATAAAAATTTTAAAAATAAATAAAAACAAATACTATTGCATGATAGTAGAACATATTTGACATAGACTATTTATATAACCTATTTTATTTATAGCCTATTCAATAATACCATAATTTTAGGGCTTTTTTCCTGTGATGGTGTATTAGAGGCTTTTGGCATACCTCAGCCACCTGGAAATAGTGAAATAGCACATAAAGATTAATTCTGTGTCCTTTAATTCAAGAAGGAAAACGGAAATTCACTGGACTAGCAAAGGATACCCCAGGTACCAGAGAGGAAAAGGCAGGCGAGCAGCCTCTGTGACAGTGTTTGGCTGATAAAACTGAATGAAACTCCAATACATGAGGGGCCAGCAAGTCTTCCTCTGCAAATTGCCTTTCCAATAGGTATTCATGTAGCCCAGGCCAAAGCCCTGGAATTAACTTATGGAGAGACTTGGAGACACTAAGAGAGAAAGACACTAGAAAAGGCTATAGGTATTTTCCCAGATTTATGATGGAGAGGAGGATGCTAATTTTAATCTGGGTTCATAAAAAGTCAGTCATTGATTGGAGACCTGGCAGCAAAGCTGCACAGGCATTTTAGTCTTGGGCTAGAGATTGGAGTGCTCGCTCTAGAATGAACAAAGGGTCTACACAGCCTGAATTGAGTGGCTAGTGTGGAAAGCACCCAGCACTAGGCAATGGAAATGGACTCTCTTCTTCACAGTGTTGTAGTGGGAGGAGTTGCTGAAACTACAATTTTTCCTAGTTGATGAGACTTGCAACCAAGGACTGCTTTACAACCTAAAACCGGTCTCTGTGTGTCATTGATGGGTGCCCTAGTCTATTTCCCTGAAACGGTGTTGTAGTGAGGCCCTCTCTGCTCAACACCCAGGCAGATCTCCAGATATTCAGAGCACCAGCTCATCTGGTTAAGCATCCTAAGCCATCCCACCCTGACTGTACAGAGATTGTGGTACAGTAGAGGGTCCTCTCCATACCACACCCAGGCAGATTTCCAGGCATCTAGAGCACCCACTCTCCTGGATTAGCAACTTGAACTGTCCCTCTCTTCCCATTAAGAGAGACTATGATGCAGCAGGGCTGTCTCCACCCTGTGCCCAGGCATATCACCAGGCATCCAGAGCACTCACTCACCTGGTTCAGCAGCCTATATTTTCCTACCCTTCTGGTCTAGAGATCTTGGTGCAGCAGTGCTTCCTCTGCTCCAGGCCTGGGCATATTTGTAAGCATTTTGTGCACCTCCTCACTTGGATTAGCTGCCTGAGCTTCCCCTCCCCACTTTCCTGCAAAGATCTTGCTCCACCACTGGTTATTCCACTCCTTGCCAGAGGACGTATTTCCAAGCAATCAAAATACCCTTTGTCCCAGACTAGTGGCCTAAGCTGCCTCTTTCGTCCCCTACAAAGAACTTGTTGCAGTGACGATTTTTCCACTCCTTGCCAGGACACAGTCCTCGGCATTTTGCACACTTGCACAGCTGGATAGGAGCCTGAGCCACTCCTCCCTTCTCATGAAGAGGTCTTGTGCAGCAGCACACTCTCTGCTCCATTCCCAGATATATCTCCAGGCCTTTGGTGCACCTGCCCCCTAAGAATAAGAGCTTGAGTTGCCATCCCCTTTCCTCTAAAAGAACTTGGTAGAGCAGCATTCCCTCTGCTCCATACTCAGATATAACTCCAGGCATTTGGCATACCCACTCCCACAGATTAGGAGTACGATCTGTCCCTCCCTTCTCATGCAGACCTTGCTGTGGCAGCAGTTTCTCTATTCCTTCTCTGGCTATATTACCTGGCATGAGGACACCTGCTCCCCTACAGTAGGCACTCAAGCCACCCCTCTCCCCTTTTTTCCTGCAAAGATCTTCTTGCAACCACAGTTTATGTACTCTGCATTCCTTGGGCATATTTCCAGGCATTTGGTACCTTCACTTGCCCATATTTGGAGCCTGAGTCACCCCTCCCTTCAGGTGCAGAGATCTTGGTGCAGTGAAGCTTTCTGTGCTGAAAGGCCAGAAATATTTCCAGGAATTTGGAGTACCCACTCTTCTTGATGCAGTATTTAGGCCATACTCCCCTACCTGTGCAGAAAACTTGGGGCAGTGGAGGTTTTCCAACTCCATGCCTAGGCACACTTCTGGGCATTTGGTGACTGTGCACTGGAATCCCCCCATCACAACCAGTGTTTGTGCCTGCTATTATGAGACATGAGGCAGGCCAGCACAGTCTGGCCCTGCCTACCTTGGTCCCCTACTCTGGAGATAAGTAGCGAGCTCAGACCCCTGTGAATTCCACAGATCAATCCATTGTCTTGGGCAACACAGAGCTTCCCATAGTAAACAAGGATCAAGTATTAGTGTACGCCCATCCACATTGGCTGCAGCCAGTTCTAACACTTCAGCACCACCCACTGGCATGGAGGTTGAACACCACAAAACAACAGAAAATCTGCTGACACAAATGTATAGCTCTGGAAAATGAGATAAGCTTCCTGAGCCTACTCACATGTCTAACACAATGCTATGACAACAAACATTTGGGAAAGCCATGATACAAAGGCTTCTATAACTAAGGAGTTTTTACAGACTCTTTACCACTGAAAACTCCCAGAAACAAAGTAAAAAGACCCTATACAACATCACACATTGTAGACACCTCCTCAAGAAGGGAAAAAGTCCTTTCCAAAGTAAAGCAAAATCAAAAAATATGAAGGAGAGACAGCTTATCCAAATGTAAAAGAACAAGAGGAAAAAACTCCAAAAGTATAGGAAAAAACAGTGCTACAACACCCGCAAAGAGGAGCACTAACTCTCTAGCAATGAATCTCAATCAAAATGAAATATTTGAAATACCAGATAAAGAATTCAAAATACTGATTTTAAAGAAAATAACTGAGATCCAAGAGAAAACTAAAACCAACATAAAGAAATCAGAGAAAAAGTTCAGGACATGGAAAAGATGGAAAAGGAGGCAGGTATCATTAAAAAAAGAGAAAAGAATTTCTAGAAAAAAAAATTACTGTACAAAGTACAGTTGAGTGTTTTAACAATAGGCTAGACCAAGTGGAAGAAGAATTATAGAGTTAGAAGACAGGTCTTTCAAATTAACAGTCAGAAACAATTTTTAAAAATTAAATAAAAAAAGCCTTCAGGATATATGAGATTATGTAAAACATCCAAACCTACAAGTTATACATAATTACATAATGACAGAGGAAGAAGAAGACAAAGAAGAAGAAGAAAAATGTATGAAAAACCTATTTGAGGAAATAATTTAAGAAAACATCCCTAGTCTTGGGACAGATTTAGACATCCAGATACCAGAAGCTCAGAGAATTTCTGGAGATACATTGCAAGAACTTCACCAATGTAAATAGTCATCAGACTATCTAAAGTCAAGGGGGGGGGGCGGTGGGAAACACTCTAAGAGCATCAAGAGAGAAGCGTCTAATCATTTAGAAATCCCATTAGACTAAGAGCAGAAGTCTCAGCAGAAACCCTACAATCCAGAAAACATTAAGAGCCTATTTTTAGCCCACTTAAAGAAACAAAAAAGCCAGCCAGGAATTTTGTGTTCTGCCAAATTAAGCTTCATAAATGAAGGAGAAATATAACATTTCCCAGACAAAGAAACACCAAGGGAATTTGTCACCACTAGACCAGACCACCAACAAATGTTCAGTCTACACATGGAAATGAAAGAATGACACTCACCATCATAAAAGATGACATAAATGCAAAGCTCACAGATAACATAAAGCAATTACACAATTGAAACCATAAGGCAACCAGCTAACAACACTGATAAAAATAAAATCTCACCTATCAACATTATCCTTGAATATAAATGGCTTAAATGCTCCACTCAAAATATGTAGAGTGGAAACTGTAAAAAACAAAACAAAAGAAGACAAATCAAAGAAAACAAACAAAAATCCCAGAACTCAACCCTCTGCTGCATATAAGAGGCAAACTTACTGGCTAAAGGCAGCTGCAGACTCAGAGTAAATTAGTGGAAAAAAGATATATAAACAGAAAACAAAAGTGAGCAGGAATCACTATTCTCATTTCAGATTAAACAGGCTTTAAACCAACAACAGAAAAATAGGACAAAGAAGGGTATTATACAATGATAAAGGTTCAATACAACAAGAAAATTTAAATATCTGAAATACATATGTACCCAACACCAGAGCACCCAGATTCATAAAACAAATAGTACTACATCTAAGAAAACAGTATTGTATTTATAGCAATACAATAAGGGAGGACTTTAACATCCCAATGACATCGCTAGACAGAACACTGAGGCAGAACATCAACAAAGAAACCATGGATTAAACTGTACTATAGACCAAATGGACCTAATAGACATTTAAATAACATCCTATCCAACAACCACAGAATATACATTCTTCCCACCTCCACAAGGAATATTCTCAAAAATCAACCACATATTTGGGCCATAAAGCAAGTACCAATAAATTTTCAAAAGTCTAAATCATTTTAAGTATCCTCTTGGACCACAGTGGAATAAAATTAGAAATTAATAGTAAGAGGAAGTTTCAAAACTACACAAGTACAAGGAAGGTTGCTCCTGAATGACTTTTTGGTAAACAATGAAGTTAAAGCAGAAATTTAAAAAATCCTTGAAATGAATGAAAATAGAGACACAACATACCAAAACTTCTGAGATACAGCAAAAGAAGTACTAAGAGTAAAGTTTATAGCATTAAAAGCCCACATAAAAAAGATAGATCCCAAATGAACAACCTAATGTTGATCCACATTATAAACTGTAGAAACTATAAAAACAAGAATAATCTAAACCCAAAACAGGCAGAAGAAATAATAAAGAGCAGAACTAAATGAGGTTGAGACTAATAAATTGATACAATGGATTAATAAAACAAAAAGTTATTTTTATGAAATGATAAAAATTGACATATGGTTAGCCAGAATAGCCAGGAAAAAATGAGAGAAGATTCAAATAAGTACAATCAGAAATAAGGAAGGGGACATTATAACTGATACCAAAGAAATGCAAAAGATTTTCAGACTGTCATGAACACCTCTATGCACACAAAATAGAAAGCCTAGAAGAAATAGATAAATTCCTGGAAACATATGACCCTCCACAATTGAACGAGGAAGAAACATAAATCCTGAACTGACCAATAACAAGTAAACAGAATAAGAAATAAAAAAATCTTTCAACAACAACAACAGACCAGGACCAGACAGATTCACAGCTGCATTCTACCAGATGTGCAAAGAAGAGCTGGGACCAATGTTACTGAAATTATTAAAAACAAAAAACAAAAAACACATAACTAAGGAGGAGAGATTACTCCCTAACTCATTCCACAAAATCAGTATCATCCTTATAACAAAAATCAGGCAAGGGTAAAAGAACAACAACAAAATAGGCCAATATTCCAGATGAATATCAATGCAAAAATCCTGAATAAAATACTAGCAAACTGAATGCAACAGCATATCAAAAAGATAATTCATCACAATCAAGTGAGTTTTACTCCAGCAACACAAGAATGGTTCAACATCCAGAAATCAATCAATGTGATTCGTCACATAAACAAAACTAAAAACAAAAACCATATGACCACCTCAACAGAAACAGAAACAACATTTAATAAAATTCAGCATCCCTTCATGATAAAAATCATCAACAAACTAGGCATTGAAGAAATATACCTCAAAATAACAAGAGCCATCTATGACAAATCCACAGCCAACATTATATAGAATGGGGGAAAGCTGAAAGCATTCTCCTTAAGAACGAGAACAAGACAAGGATGTCTGCTCTCACCATTGCTATTCAACACAGTACTGCAGTTATTAGAGCAATCAGGTAAGAGACAAAAATAAAAAGCATCTAAATTGGACAGGAACAAGTCAAATTATCTCTGTTCACTGAAGACATAATCATACAAGCAGAAAACCCTAAAGATATCTCCAAAGGACTCCTAGACTTAATAAATAAATTCAGTTAAGTTTCTGGACACAAAATCAATGTAAAATCAGTTGCATTTCTATACACCAAGAACGTTCAAGCTGAAAACCAAATCAAGAACTCAATTCCATTTACAATAGCCACAAAACAACAACAACCTAGAAATACATTTAACCAAGGAGGTGAAAAATCTCTAAGGAAAAACTATAAAACACTGATGAAACAAATCATAGATGATACAACCAAAAATATTCCATCTTTATGGATTCGAAGAATCAATGTCATTAAAATGGTCATACTACCCAAAGCATTCCACAGATTCAATGCAATCTCTATCAAATTACCAACATCATCCTTCATGGAATTGGGGAAAAAAGGTCTAAATTTCATATGGAACCAAAAAGACCCCAAATAGCCAAAAACAATCCTAAGCAAAAAGAACAAATCTGAAGGCATCTAGATTTGCCTGACTTTACTGCTGGACTTCAAATTTTACTTCAAGGCTACAGTAACTAAAAGAGCATGATACTGATACAAAATAGATACACAGATCAATAGAACAGAATAGATAACCCAATACAAAGTCACATATCTACAACCCACTGATCTCTGACAAAACTGACAAAAATAAATGACAGAGAAAGAACATCCCGTTCAATAAATGGTACTGGAATAGCTGGCTAGTCCTATGCAGAAGAATGAAACTGGACCACCTATCTCTCATCATATACACAAATTAATTCAATATGGATGTATTAATCTGTTCTCATGCTGTGATACAGAAATACCCGAGACTGGGTATTTCTTTATAAAGAAAAGAGATTTAATGGACTAACTTTTCCACATGGTTAGGGAGGTCTCACAACCATGATGGAAGATGAAGGAAAAACAAAGAGACATATTACATGGCAGCAGGCAAGAGAGAGCATGTGCACGGGAACTCCCTCTATAAAACCATCAGATCCCGTGAGACTTATTCACTATCATGAGAATGGCACAGGAAAGACCTACCCTCATGATTCAATTACCTCCTACCAGGTCCTTCCCATGACACGTGGGGATTATAGGAGAAACAATTCAAGATGAGATTTGAGTGAGGATGTGGCCAAATGGTTTAAAGACATACATTTAATACCTGAACCTATAAAATACTAGAAAAAAATTAGAAAAAGCTTTTCTGGACATTGGCCTAGGCAAAGAATTTATGATGAAGACCCCAAAAACAAATGCAAGAAAAACAAAAATAGACAAATGAGACTTAATTATACTAAAAAGCTTCTATACAGCAGAATAAATAATCAGCAGAGTAAACAGACAACCTACAGAATGGGACAAAATATTAGCAAATTATGCCTCTGACAAAGGACTAATATTCAGAATCTATGAGGAACTCAAACAACTCATAAAGAAAACAAGCAAACAATCCCATTAAAAGCTGGGTAAAGGACATGAGCAACATCTCTCAAAGGAAGAAGTACAAGTGGCCAACAAACACATGAAAAAATGCTCAATATCACTAATCATCAGAGAAATGAAATTAAAACCATAATGCAATATCATCTTACACCAGTCAGAATGGCTATTACTAAAAAGTCAAAAACCAGATGTTGGTGTGTATGCAGAGAAAAGGGAACGTTGATATGTATGCAGAGAAAAGGGAACATTGATACGTATGCAGAGAAAAGGGAACTTTTGTATATTGTTGGTAGAAATATAAATTAGCTCAACTTCTAGGGAAAAGAGTTTAGACATTTCTCAAAGAACTAAAAGTAGAACTACCATTTGACCCAACAATTCCTCTACTGGGTAGTGGGATTTTCTTACTCAAAAGAAAAGAAATTGTTATACTGAAAAGACACCTGTACTAATTTGTACATTGCAACACTATTCACAATAACAAAGCCATGGAACCAAACTAAGTGACCATTAATGTTTGACTGGATTTTAAAAATGTGATATATGTACACTATGGAATGCTATGTAGTCATAATAAAGAATGTAATCATGTTCTTTGCAGCAACATAGTTGGAATAGAGGCCAACATCCTAAGTGAACTAACTTAGAAACTAACTTAGAAACGGAAAACCAATACCATATGCTTTTACGTATAAGTGGGAACTAAATAACTGATACACATGAACATAAAAATAGAACTAATAGACAATAGGGACTCCAAAAGGGGGAAGGGTGGAAAAGAGGTGAGGGTTGAAAAATTACCTATCAGGTATAATGTTCAATATTTTCATTATTGGTACACTTAGAAGCTCAAACACCACAAGCAAGCATTATATGTAACAAACAAGCACATGTACGCCCAATTCTAAAGAAAATTTAAAAATAAAAGCAATTTAATAATATTGGTCACTTTTACCTTAACTAATTAATATTATAATATAGCAGTTAATTCCAGTATTAATTGCACAGGTTACTTAAATTTCAGTGTGTGATATGTAATTGTTTCCATATTTTAACCTCTAAAATATACAATGTAAGAAGTTAAAATGTTGGTTCCGAATATATAGTCCAGAGAAATTTTATTTCTAGAGATATGCATTGCAATTAGTCATTATTTTTATTAAAGATTATAAAGTGAGTTATTACAAATTGTTAAGAAACATTTCTAGCACTCTGCCTTACAAAACTAGAAATTCACAAACATGCATTATCATCATTTAAAGTATTTATTATGAAGTCAAAGATGCACATGAGGAACATTTTAAGAATTATTCTTGGAATGTAACAGCAATGCAGATCAATATGTTCTTATGTAGACTATGAAGAATGTATATAAACTGATGTATTAAGTGTGAAAAAGTAATATTCCATAATACATAGTAATTATTATTTACAATAAACATACTTTTAAGTATATATGTGTGTTGTAGTTAATTACCTAGTAAAATTAGTATAAAACGATAGAAAAATGCCTAACTTGGTTGGAAGTTTTCAAGTGCCAGATACAGTCCTGGATTTTTAAGATGCATGAAAACATACCCGAAAGCCCACATTCATAAAAAGAGGAGATGGTGCATATCAGCTTACATGTTTACTCCTCTGTTTAAGGAACACTGTCTGGTCAGAGAGTTTTATGTAGAAGGGAGCCCTCTCAGCAGAGATGCTGCCCGTCATGATCTGACTTCCCTCTAAAAGCAACCACTTGGAGCGGGATTCAGCATTAACTCAAGAGCAGTCAATTCAGAGGTCAATTGAGAACCTTGGATGTGGATAGAAGAAAAGAGATAGCAGTCAGGCCGTATCTGGTGAACATCACTGAAAATAACAAAATAGCAGAGGAAAAGTGGTTAGCTTCATGGTAGATTTGAGGTAAAGAAAAAGCCAAGGACAGTTCATGACATTGAATATAATAGTCAGCCTTGCCTCACGGAGCTTACAGTTTTAAAAGGAAAACATAATCATTAAACAAATGCTCATGAACTACAAATATTAGAACAAATAGTGCTCGACAGTATGAAGGGAAATTGTAAATTTTGTGAGTAAAATGGTAAACCCCAAATTAGACTGGGACTTCAAGGAATGTCTCCAGTGAAAATAATTTGCTTCTGGACCCTTGTAATTCAGGACATTGAGTTTCTCCTGTTAGCTCATCTGTGCAGAGAGCAGTGGACAATTCCAGTCCTCTTGTTCCCCACCCCAACCCTTACCATCACCACCCTGCATTTTTTTTTTAACTGGACAACAATTGCAATTTTCACATATCATTCCAAGTCTCAAACTGAGATAAAGATGTACTATACAAAGGAGCTAAGATGCAACTAGGCATATAATTACTTATCAAATTGTTTTATCTAATGGAGTAAGGACTTTTCATCCTTTTCCGCACACAAATTTCACTTAAGCTCCTGGGTTTGTAAGTATGAATTAATACAACATTGAGAAAGTAATGTTCATAAAAGCAAAGGAATGGGCTGAAATATTTTTCTGTTGACATAAAGTCTTCAAAAGTTCCAAGTCTCCAACTACCGAAATGATACAATTTTGAGTGTTTGAATTGTTTTCTTTTGAGGAGTGGACCTTCATGACAAGTACTGAGATTAAGAGAGTTGGATTTGTGTAGTGTACTCAAAAACACCCCCTAAAACCACATTTATTCAAACATAATGTAATACATGTTTTATAAACTACTTTTTACAGATAGATTTAGTTTTTGTTACACCCTTTGGGGAGTTAACTGAGAAAGTGTTCCTGTAACACTCTCAACTGTTTGGATGCATTCTTTAGAAATTAATATCCTTATTGGCATATGTGTTATATTACCTCATATACTTCTTTGCCTAAAACTTGCTGACATTTTAGTGGAAAAAAAATAGAAAAGAGTAGCCTATCAGCTATGTTACACTAAACTGCTTAGTGTTATGCATCTAGGCAAGCAGGGCCCTTACAACATGCCTTAATAGTGAATTTCATGCCAAAGGAACAAGATGCTTGCAGGATTTTTTAAAAGTTTGGGGTTATGAGGAGAGTGGTTAAAAAAAAAGAAAAAAAATCAATGCTTCTGTCATATTGCAAGCATTTGATGAAAGTTAGAAATATAAAGATATGAGGTGAAAGGATTCTTGGTCTCTCTCTGTCGGCGAAATCTATGCCTTCCAACTTTGTCTTTTTCTGACAGCAAATATTTTCAGACTACACATTACAGAGCTGGAGTAGAAGATAACTAACTCTTTATATCTGCAAATTCCTAAAACATGGACAAAGTCCAGTCCTCTTTTGTGAGACTTTTGTTATCATGAAAGGATTTTAACTTGTTTATATTCTTCTTGCAGCAAAAGTTATTTTTGTAGATTTTTTTCTTCTCTCCTCTTGAGAAATGTGCACAGTTGGAACATGTTGCATAATAGTGTGTACGTATTAATAGACACATTTCCCTTTAAATTTGACATATGTTGATACCTTGCTCCCTTGGCAGCAAATAAAAATAAAAACAGATTTTAAACTCAACTTTAATGTAGTTGGCAAAAAAAGTGGAAAACAACTGAATTTAATTAAGCACAAATGCAGTGATTGGAAGACATTTTAGACACAGAGCATGAATAAATCCAACGATTTGGTAATTTTCAGCTCATGTGAACAAAAGCTATTACAATTCCCATTTAATAGCTGCAAACTTAGGGATATAAATAATTCAAATTACTTTCTTCAAACACACAGTCTGTAAAAAGGAGTAAAATTGAAATGTAGCAGTTGGGATTTAAGCAACATCTGATGTTTGCTTGATGTGTATGAAAGGAGAGAACAATATAGGGATCAGTAGTCTCACAGAGGAAATTGAGGAGAAAATAGTCATTAAAGAAAAAACAACAGTGTTTCTCCATTTCACAGTTTACAAAATATTTAACAAGCAATGTATCTACTTGTGAATAGGAATTAAAATTTCTGCTATTCACTGACTCAGATACTAAATAGGGTAGTTGTTAAACATCTCCAGAGAGAAACACTAAGTTGTCAGAAAAATAAAGACAGACCAATACAGAGGGAGGCAGTAATGGTTTTTGATGGTGCTTACACACTAAGGGCTTCCTGATAATGGAATGAAGGACAGCTTATATTGTGGACAGGGTCCTGGGACCTCTCTTAAGACCCCTGCCCAGGCCAGTGGTATGTTGTAACTGTCTCTTGTGGTTTTATGAAGTTGATTGTTAAATATTTTGAATTTTTACAAGTTAGTTGGTAGCTGGAAATTGGGCATTGTAAGAGTATTTACACCATGGAAATTGGCTACAAATCTGGGTATTTTTTTCTCAGATATGCAATTTATCAGCACACTACTACTTGTACCTAAAGAGTAGCTTTGGCACTTTTATATATAATCCAGCGCTAAGCTACTGCAGTCTACTTTCAGGGATGAAATGAAACTATCCAGCAATGGTTAGTGAGAAGTCCTTAACTTCTCACTAACTTGTCAGTCACTGTTTAAGAATTCTCCATAATCATCAGCAGTGAGGCTGTTGGGAAAAGCATATTTCTTTTCTTTCCTTTTCTTTTTTCTTTTTCTTGGGATGGAGTCTTGTTGCCCAGGCTAGAGTATAGTGACGCAACCTCGGCTCATTGCAACCTCCACCTCCCGGGTTCAAGTGATTCTTCTGCCTCAGTCTCCTGAGCAGCTGGAACTACAGGCATGTGCCACCATGCCCTGCCAATTGTTGTATTACTAGTAGAGATGAGATTTCACCATATCGGCCAGACTGGTCTTGAACTCCTGACCTCATTATCCACACACCTTGGTCTCCAAAAGTGTTGGGATGACAGGCGTGAGCCATCGTGCCCGAACAGAAGAAGCATATTTCATGCAGACCGTAGGGGCTGTTTCCCCACTTCCTGTTTTAGATTTTGGTTACATTATTACAAAACATAATGGCATATGAATATCCATCTAATGCCAGTATCAGATACATATGCTGGTTCCAAGGCTAAATAATTTACCCCACATGAATTTATTTTGTCTTATTTCTGTGCTTGTTTTATGATGGGTATTATTGGCTATCTTTGTTTTAAATTTACCTTACATCTAGTTGTGAATGTAATCATTGCAAGATAAAAGACATGTATTTTATGCAGTGTTGAAGCAGAAATAATCTAAGTTATATAGCTTGGATTTCTTTTTATTAAAAATAAATCTTCTATGTGTCACTCGAGATTTTAACCTCTGGTGGTAAAGAGCTGCCACCAAAAGATAATGAATACTTTTTTCCTTACTAAGATAGAAAACGATCATAAGTCATTTTCTATCAGCTAATTAATCAAATCATCTAATTTGTCAGCTAATTAATCAAATCATCAGTTAAATAACAGTTATATGCTGAATTTGGGAGCATTTTTAAAAGAACATTGTTTCAGCTTCACTTTCATTTCTTCATAGAATGCAATAAAGGCAATATATATCACATTTCACCCATCCAGTTACAGCTTCTTGGGGCTGAGAAAAACAGGAGTCAATCATTAGAAAAAGTGTCCACAATCAATGGATTTTCAAACCAGTCTTCTTCCCAGAAATTTAGAATTATTTGTGAGAAATATGGAAGACTTGCCATGAGGGAGACTTCTTTATTTTACAAATTAAATAAATACGTCCAGAGAAGAATGGGGAAAAATTGTATATCTTACAGCTGCAGAATCAAAAATCCCAATATTTTGGAGAATGCAAGTGAAATCTCCCTTCTTAAATAACTATTATTTCCTATAGCATGGTCCACTGATGATGGTGCTTGGTGCAGCAATCACGATGATCTGGGCTCCAACAGGAGTCAATTGACCTATCAGATAGACAATTTACTGCTGGACACGGAAAGGCCTTCTCTAACATTCTTACCGAACTGGCTTATTCCTGAAGCTAACTCCACTCACTATCACAGTTTTAGAAAGCTTTGCCAAACACAGGAATGTCTATCGGAATGAGGGAGACATTTATTTCCCTGCCACTTGTTATGAGAGCATGAGCATCATTTCCAGCCATTTCATGGAACTACCCTTTCCAGCCATTTCATGGAACCATCCTTTATGTTAGCCTGACAGCGGCTACTGCCTGCTACTAAACAATTCATTACTGAGGCAAATATGACCTCTGTGTGTGCCTTTAACTTATAAGGATTTACCAAATGGGCGGGGAGTCAACAAAATCAAACCATTTCCAATAGTGTCTACGTAAGTAGCATTATGGTGATATAGCTTACTTAATTTGCTATTAAATTCAATTACAAATTTCAGAGTGGGAGGGGTTTTTTTTTCTATTTTATGTTGTTTGCAAATTGATACCTCAGAAATGTTATTTATGTTTATAGATGGGAGATAGATGTGTGTTATCATTGAACTATTTCCCATATTAGTCAGGATAGATCAGGATATGCTACAATCCCAAAATCTTGGCAGCAGAACACAACACAATTTATTTCTCATGTCTGTAAAGTCCACCATGCACTCAGTTGACTTGATCCACCAGGCAGTGACTCGGTATAACAGGCAGCTTCATCCTTTTCACATTGTATCCTCAACAATGGCCTCCACATTCTGTGTCTTGGAGGAAGTGGTAGATAGGAGAACTGTATATGGGATTGCTGTTCCTGCAGCCCAGAAGTGAGACACATCACTTCCGTTCATTTTTCCTTGGCCATAACTAATCCTATGGGCCTATTAGGAGGTGTCATTTTCTATATTTCTATAGAAGAAAAAACAATCAGACATGGCTGAACACTATTATTTTCTACCAGTCCACTCAATAAATGTTTCTTTTCCCCTAGTAGTGTCCATATCTACTCATTGTGCTTTATAGATATACACTTTTTTCACGTAGAAGTTGTCTTAGTCCATTCAGGCTGCTATACCAAAATATCATAGACTGAATGGCTTACAAGCAATGGACATTTTTTTCTCACAGTTCTAGAGGCTGGAAGTCCAACATAAAGTCCTGGAACATTCAGTATCTGGTGAGGGCCCACTTCCTAGTACACAATCCTCTTCACCTCACATAATTCTAACCTGTTCATTGTCTTTGAGGTTTTATAGTTTACCCATAAACTGGATTAGATCCTGAATTCTTCTTTTTTCACTAAAAATTAAAACAGATCTGTTTCTAATTTCTGCAAACTGAAATTGGACCACTTGGTATAAACCTCAAAAAAATTACCATAACAAATAATATATGGACAACTTTCATGCCTGCTACTGTGTGGGCTTCTCACAGAGGCCACTATAATACGCCACGTCATAATCAGAAACACTCAAACTGCAAACCAGGAAAATACATCACATTGCAACTGCTATTCTCATTCCATCATTTTTAGATTTGAATCTTTAAGTTGAAATCTAGAAACTGCAACTAACTGCCATACAGACTAAAAAAACTAATTTTATACTTTGCTCCAACTATTAACCTTTATTTTTCTTTTATTTTTCTAATAGTGCCTTAAATTATCTTCAAGGAAGACGATCTGAAGTTAAAAATTTGGCTTCAGTATAGGAGAGTTCTTAATACCCTAATTTTCAACAAGGAGGAGATTATGCTCTTACTGGGGAAAAAAATGCTGTTTCTCTGTCAATATGTTAGGCAGTTACCCAAAACTTAAAATAACTGAAAGATCAGATGCAAATCTTTTCCCCAATAGGCAAGTCTTCTTTTTCTCTTTTTTATTTTTTGTATTTTTTAATTTCATTTTATTTTTTTTGAGACGGAGTCTCACTCTGTCGCCCAGGCTAGAGTGCAGTGGCGCGATCTTGGCTCACTGCAAGCTCTGCCTCTGGGGTTCACGCCATTCTCCTGCCTCAGCCTCCTGAGTAGCTGGGACTACAGGTGCCTGTCACCATGCCCAGCTAATTTTTTGTATTTTTAGTAGAGACAGGGTTTCACCGTGTTAGCCAGGATGGTCTTGATCTCTTGACCTCGTGATCCACCCGCCTCAGCCTCCCAAAGTGCTGGGATGACAGGTGTGAGCCACCACGCCCAGCTAGGCAAGGCTTCTTTCATTAATATATTTAACTAGTTAAATCTTGGCTCCTGGGAAACTCTGCTCTATGGAATTTTTCAGTCCTTGACTAGTATTCTCTTCATAATCACTGTATTAATCTCTCTGGAGAGTTATATCTTCTCAAGTGTGTTAAATGCCCTTTGGAAGTCACTCACACATCAAATGGCATCCATCAGGATTATATAGTTCAGAGAACTCAATATCTTTACTACCCATGTCTGTGATGATCATGCATGCCTCAGTAACAGTGACTTCATGACCATACCTCCAGTGACTATATCAACTGTGGTACCTCAGAGTAATGCTATAACATTTGGCCACACGCTCAGTCTTTTGAGAGGCTGACCAAAATGCGGGTAGTGTTAAAATAAAATGGAGAGCAAGCTTGAGAATCCCCTGAGCAGACAAAATCAGTTAGGCCACATGAGTGAAACATAGATGATTTCTCATAAATGCCTCTGATAGTCATAAATGAAACTTAAGTTGGCTTCCAAAAATGGTATATGATGATCACTTTCAACCAACTCCCTGCCATCTTGAAACCTCAGTGGCAACAGCCAACCACTGTAGAGATTAAGTGGCTTCTTCATTTTTGTTTTATACGCCAGCCTATAATACCATATGTCTGAACTTCCTTAGACCACTTTTAGTTTAAGCATTCCCAGGTCATAAACTGTCAATTTGTATGTACCATAAACAAGTTTTCAATCTGATCTGATTGTACTGTTGACAATATATTAATAATTTTATTCAAAACAAAAAGAACATTTCCAAAATGCAATTTATAAGGTATGTTATGCTTAAACCTTATCTTTTTATCTTAACTCCATCATTCCCCAAACCAGCGACACAAGCTTGCATGTAGATCACTTTTTTAAGGCTGTATTTCAATCCCTAGTTAAAAAAGTTACATGGGAAAGTACTTAGGTATGATTCATTTGAAAAATCTTGGTTTCCTCATTTAAAAATCTACTAAAAAAATGATAGCTCCCTACAACTTCTGGATGAAGAATGTATTGAGCTGCTAACACTCTCTTGGCGTGTTCAGCTTCTTGTTCTCTACACCGTTTGATTTATGAAAGCCAGTGCTTGAAGCCAAATTGTTTCTAAGACAAAGGTTGGTATTTTAAAAATGGCTATGAGGTAGTATCTTGCATCACTGTTATGGACTGTTAAATTCAACGTTTACCAGAGCTTGATTTTGAGATATTCTTCTCTCTAAATACATTGCTATTTTATGAAGTTATAGGTAGCTATATTTTTAAACAACAACAAAAAAGGTGGTGGGTAGTTATTATGGCACTTAAAGAGCATTCTTAAAGTTGCCCAAAGTTGGAGGAGACCTTTAGACCATATAGTTTTTAATGCAACATATGTCAAGGGCCTTACTCACTTGCATGTAAATTAAATATTTATTGAATTTGCAAAATCTTTGAGGTTGCTATGTCAAATACTAAGGAGACAGGGTCATAGAAATACTTATTGGTACAAAAAGAACTGATTTAATTATTCTACTAGAGTTGGGATTGTGAAATTCTGCATATATCAATCAAGAAAATAATCAAACCCAATCCAATAAAACCACACACACACACACACACACACACACACACACACACACACACTGAAATAGAAAAATCTGCGGGTAAGAGACAGAGGAAACACACCAAAGAATATAGGGGTGCAGGCATGGCGGCTTATCCCTACAATCCCAGCACTTTGGAAGGCCAAGGTGAGTGGATCATTTGAGGTTAGGAGTTCAAGACCAGCCTGGTCAATGTCCAAAACTCCATCTCTACTAAAAATACAAAAATTAGGTGGGCATGGTGGTGCACACCTGTAGTCCCAGCTACTCGGGAGGCTGAGGCATGAGAATCACTTAAGCTCAGCAGACTGAGGCTGCAGTGAGCTGAGATAGTGACACTGCACTTCAGCCTGGGTGACAGAGCGAGACTGACTCAAAAAAAAAATTAAAATAAAAATAAGGGGTGGGGAGAAGATGAAATAAAAGAGTATATCATGTTGAAAGGAGATTGCCAAACACCTAGAAGTTTGGAAAAGGTCTCTTGTCCTTTTCTTGCGTAGGAAATATAAATCTCTTTCTGACAAAGAATGTGATTAATTTGAGGGGGATTATGCACCCAACAACCAAAAACACTGTCTGGCTATTTCCTCTACTCATTGTATTTTGTTCTTTTGTTTTATGTATATTCCCTGTGAAGATGGGAACCATGTGTGAAACACAACCTCAAGGAAACTTAGTAAGTATTAGAAGCTACAGGATATAACATTTCTGTTACAGTCATAATCGTAAACAAATCTTTCATTTCATGGTGACTTATAGGTCTCTGATTTTTTTTTTTGAAATACAGTGGTGCTTCAGTTACTGTATCTTAGAATAATTTGCTAGAAAGTGCCCTGTAGTCCTTTCAACCACTGGGTGGATACACCAAAATGAGGAAACAGTGTGGGTAGAGTAACGATGCCACCCAGAAAAGTAAAACAAACCGAGTGCCAGATTTTGGTTAAACTATATAAGAATTCCTGCATCTCTATGCAGGAATAAAAGAAAAACAAATGTAAATAAAGAACAGCCAGTATAGAATTCAAAAATAAAAAATGAAAATGAGGGGAAATGTGCCACGCCCAGTGCCCTTCCAGAAGTTTTCAAACCCAGAATTCTACTGAGGGAAATGGCAACAGTTATAACATATTTCTAAACCCTGCTTGTCATAGATGATTGGGCCAGGAATGAGCAGAGCACCTAATCCAAAACTAACAAACTCTAGGGTGACCAGAATTCTATGGAGTACATTGACACAAAAGTTGGTTCTTTTGTTAGATGAGAATCATTAACTTGTATCAATCAAATTTTTCACAAAGGTTTTTGAATGTCAGATACCGAAATTCCCACCAGATCGTGAAATAGGCTAAGAAAAAATTAAAAAGAATAGAAATGATAAATAAGCAGAAACAATGACTAAATATTAGGAAGTACATAAAGATATGCAGAATATAATGACAGTTCCTTTGGAAATGTCAGATGCTGAGATTGAAAGAACATGGACATCATATTTGCAGACTGGAAAAGATCACATGACTAGCTCTTCCTCCTGAGATGTAACAAGCTCATAGGTCTATGTCTTACCTGAGGCTCTATGGAAAACAGACTCTGAGGTTTAGATTTGCTTTCAGGTACTTTTCTAGGGAGGGCTCTTCAGAACACCTTGTTCAGAAGAGTCACAAATTTGGGATTAGATAGAGGGAGGACTTTAAATTTGATACACTCATAGCAATCTCGAAAGATCTCTGGCACTGAGCAAACTCTTCAGAGGGCAGTCTTTTACACTCCTTTATCACCAGTTGTACTCCAGGATACAGCCAAGATGGGATTGCCTTAATATATCCAAGGTTCTCCCTCTTATAACTAAAAACCATTTGATATAACACAACAAACAAGCATTTAAAAAGTCTGAAGTGTTAACAAAGAAAGCAGGTTGACTAGTGACCTTGAGACTTGAGGAACATGGAGGTGAGTTCCCAGGGTTTTGTTGTTGTGTTGTTGTTGTTTTTGCCTACCACCCCCCCCAAAAAAAAACAAAAAACAAAAAAACCCGGCAACAACAACAACAACAAAAGAAAAGATGGCCAAACAACAGAACACCATTTCAGCAATTACTGCCTTACTCCAGCCAAACACCAACAAAAAACATCAACGTGCCCTCTCCCCACCCTACAGTTTCCGTGAGGCTGAGTGAGGAGCTGATCTTCTCCCTCAACAAGCTATCTTGCAGAGGCAGGGAGCAGAGCTCCAATTTTCCCATTGGAAAAATTGTGGTGACAGCAGCACTGAGCAAACAACTAATCTTCCATCCCCAGTCTTGTAGGAGCAGATGGAGCTTCTATTCCACAGCTGGATATTGTTAACAGTGCAGAGAAAGGAGTTTACTATGCAAACCTCTTCTAGTGGAAGTAGATGACAACAATCTAATTCACCTACTGGGTTAGTATAACAGGGACCAAATGGTACTGATCTCAATCTCTTGTTTGTAGAAGCAGGTAATGCTGCAATTCTCCCACCAAGGTAGCATTGGTGGAATCCAACAACAAGGCAACGCAGAGGCAGGATATTCACAACTAGGCATCATTCTTCCCACACACCCACTCGATCTTCTGTGTTGTCAGAACCCAGTGAGATGCTGAATCTCCATCTCCAGATGGCAGCAAACACACTAAATGAGACAGTGAGAAGCAGGAATACACAGCACTCTGCCCACATCTCTGGTATCAGTAGGGTCCAGGGGAACAATAAACCTCCTCATCTACCCAATATCAATGAGACAGAACAAGGAGGACAGAGGCAAGGCTAGTTTGTACTCCACTTCCTTCCTTCTCCTCCCCTGGTGCCAGTGAGGCTTAGAAAGGAGCTGACCTTCAACCCCTACCCAGAAGCACAAAGCAGTGTTATTCAGACCTCCGCTTCTTCATTTTCTGATGTCAGTGGGGCTAAGAAAGGGGCTGAGCTTATACTCCACCTATCTGCAATGAAGCAGTGTGAGTCAGCTGTCTGTCTTCACTTGGGTGGTACCAGTGGGACTGAGAATAAAGCAGGACATAGAAACTCACTCCACTCTTGCACTATACTTTAACAGATTAAATAGGATCTGGAGTCTCATAATGTAATATTCAAATGAAAAATAAAAATTCACAACTTGAATGGGAAAAAAATTATAGATACCAAAACTGAAATTAATCAAATGTTGAAATGATCTGACATGGACTTTAATGCAGCCTTTATAAAAATCCTTTAAAAAACAATTATAAGTTATCTTAAAATGAAAAAATAAAGAAAATTTCAGCAAAGAAACAGAAGTTATATAAAAGAACCAATTGGAAATTATGGAACTCAAAAATACAACCAGAAGAAAAAGAACTCACTGGATTGTTTCAACATTAAAGTGGAGTCTCTAGAATTTGTCAATTGAATTTTCTCAATCTGAACAATGGATTTTTAAAAAATGGATTATAAATGCTGCATATGGTAGCTCATGCCTATAATCCCAGCACTTCAGGAGACCAAGGTGGGTAGATCGCTTGAGCTCCTGAGTTTGAGACCAGCCTGAGCAACATGGCAAAAGCCCATCTCTACAAAAAATAAAAAAAATAAAAAATAAAAAAAATTAGCCAGGCATGGTGGCATGCACCTGTAGTCCCAGCTACTCAGGAGGTTGAGGTAGGAGGGTGACAGAGTAAGACCCTGTCTCAAAATAAATAAATTAAATTAAAATTAAAATAATAAAAATAGATTGTAGAGAAAAAAATGAACAGAATGTCAGAAACCTGAGGAACAGCAACAGAAAAACTGAGATATCTAGCTGCAAAGTTTCAGAAGAATAAAGAGGGTAACACAAATATTATTTTAAAATAATGGCTGAAAACTCCTGAATTGGTTAAAGACATAAATTTGAGATTGAATAAGCTGATTGTTTGTTAGTCTGTTTTCACACTGCTAATAAAGACATACTCGAGACTGGGTAATTTATAAAGAAAAGAGGTTTAATTGACTCACAGTTCCACATGGCTGGGGGAGCCTCATAATCATAGCAGAAGGAGACTGAGGAGCAATGTCATGTCTTACATGGCAGCAGGCAAGAGTTTGGGCAAGGGAACTTCCGTTTATAAAACCATTGGATCTCATGAGACTTATTCACCACTATGAGAACAGTATGGGGAAACTGCCCCCATAATTTATTTATCTCCACCTGGCCCCACCTTTGACACATGGGGATAATTACAATTCAAGGTGAGATTTGGGTGGAAACACAGTCAAACCATATCATTGATGAAACTCTAAGTATGATAAACCCAAAGAAATCCATGCCAAGACACATAAATAAATAAACTTTTGTCAACTAATGACGAAGACAAATATTTTGAAACCAACCAGAGACAAATGAGTGTTACACAGGAACACCAATTTGAATAACAGTGACTTTGTTTTCCACAATGGAGGCTGGAAGGAAGTGATGCAACATTTTTCAAGTGCTGAAAAAAACAAACTGTCAACCACAAACTCTATGTTCCGCAAAAATATCTTCCAGGAGTAACGAGGAAATACATTTTCAAATGTAATAATATTAAAATATCTCGCTAGCAAGCCTACTGTTAAATGATGACTAAAGGAAGTTGTTCAAACAGAAAGGAAGTGAGAGCAAGAGAAGGTGTGGGACTGCTAAAAAGGTGCTCCTTGCAGGCATTAACATGCAAAAAGGATTTCATAATTTTTTCTCTCTCCCAGAAATCCATTTCTATATGATTCATACTTAGATTTCCTTGTCCCTTATCTTCCAATATTTCTCATTCCAGACCACTAGCCAACCAGCCAATCTAATCTCTACTTTGTATCCTTCCCATGAAGCCTCTAGTTTTCACATTTACTCTTTAATTGTGAATTATCTTAAACTTTCCATTGTCTTCCTCTTATGCATAAATTTTCTCCAGCAATAGCTGTAAAATACTATAGTTCTTGTATTTAACTCTTTACCTGCATTTCTCAAAAGCCTAGCCTATTACACCTGCCAGTGCATTATCTTCCACCGATATCCTATCAGTTTTCATACTCATGGCACATTTTACCCGTGCCATGACTGTGAAACATTACAGCTTGGAGGGTTTGCCCATGTCCTACATGCTACCTGTGATGAGGTTTTTGGGGAGAACTGGAAGAAATGTGACCCAGTTTCAAAATCCTATTTTTAAAATGTTTTTCTCAGAGCACCCTTGATATTAATTATCTTACTTTTTTTTTTCTCTAGGAAATGCCCTCTGATATGGTTTGGATCTGTGTCCTCACCCAAATCTCACCTTGAATTATAATCTCCATTATCCCCACATGTCAAGGTCAGGACCAGGTGAAGGTTATTGAATCATGGCGGCAGTTTCCCACATGCTGTTTTCATGGTAATAGGTGAGTCTCACAAGATCTGATTGTTTTACAAGTGTCTGGCATTTCCCCTGCTTGCACTTCTCTTTTCTGCTGCCTTATGAAGAAGGTACCACCTTGCTTCCCTTTTGCCTTCCTCTGTGATTGTAAGTTTCCTGAGGCCTCCCCAGTCATGCTGAACTTTGAGTCAATTAAACTTTCCTCTACAAAAGGAAAAGTCTCAGGTATGTCTTTATTAGTGGTATGAAAACAGAATAATACACTCTTTGAGACAGATGTTTGTACACAGGGATTTTACTGGGGAGTGGTTGCAAGAACAATGACAGTGGAGGGTGAAAAAAATAGGATTGGGCAGGGGGCAATGATGAACAGTGATACATTCACAACAACCTCAAGAGGAGATCTGGAAATGAGCTGGCCCTGCAGTGTTGACACTCACTAAGCCAAAGGAGATAGACTTTCATACATTATTTCAATCTGTCATTGGACAAGGTCTTCACACCAGAGAGGAGCCCTGACTTTACACAAAGCAGTTGTTTTCAGCTGAGGGCATTCCAAGAGCACCACTGCCAGTGGCTATTAACAGTGAGTGCCTACATTCTAAATGTGGCTCTGGGAAGTCACCACGATATCCATTATAACCTCCCTCTGATTATCAACTATTTTTCTGCTCTGAAATTATATCTCAGTCTCCTAGCTATATCTGATTGTATAGTTATTTTAATAGAGTTGGCTGTATCCTTATTTCTCTGCATTCTTGTGATTAACATACTTTACTTGAGCTAAACAAGTGAACTTTAATAATTTTTGCCCTCTATGTCATTTTCATGCTATATAAGTAGTTACATTCTTGTTAAGAGATGAATAAAAAGAGAAGAACTGTATGCTGGGAGATGATGTGCTATTAAAAGAAAGTAAGTGTTTTATATCTATATATTTCTTGTCCCAAAAATGTGCACACAATATCTCAAGGAACTGAAGTCAGATTATCCTATCTACAATTTATTGACATCAAGGAACCAAAAGGCCAGAACTATTAGTAAACATGTTCTTATTTGGAGAAGGATGAAAAATAGAACTGTATTTGAATTTGCTTGCTGTTCTCATACAAAAACTATGGTACCACTTGATACGGTTTGGCTGTGTCCCCACCCAAATCTCACCTTGAATTGTAATAATCCTCACATGCTGTGGGAGGAATCCAGTTGGAAGTAACTGAATCATGGAGGTGGGTTTTTCTTGTGCTGTTCTCATTATAGTGAATAAGCTCCACAAGATATAATGCTTTTATAAGGGGGAGTTCTTGCCTCTCACCTGCTTCTGTGTAAGACTTGCCTTAGCTCTTCCTTTACCTTCCACCATGATTGTGAGGCCTTCCCAGCCATGTGGAACTGTAAGTCCATTAAACCTCTTTTCTTTATAAATTATCCAGTCCCTTGGGTATGTCTTCATTAGCAGCATGAGAACAGACTAATACACTACTAAATCAACAACAATTTGTCAAGGCTATGCATGGTGACCCACACCTATAATCCCAGCACTTTGGGAGGCTGAGACAGGAGAATTGCTTGAAGCTAGAGGTTCGACACCAACCTGAACAACATAGACAGAACCTGTCTCTACATTTTTTTTTAATTAGCTGAGCATAGTGACACACCTGTATCTCAGCTACTCAACAGGTGGAGGCAGGAGGATCACTTAAGTCCAAGGAGTTCAAGGCTGCAGTAAGCTAAGATCAGGCCATACACTTTAGCCTTGGTAACAGGGTGAGACCCTGTCTCTAAAAAAACAAAACAAAAACTTTAAACTACTAAACAAAGTGTGAAATACCAATAGAGTCAACATACGTCTATATATAGAAGATTATCAATATGTAAAACTTCATTGCATTTTGCAACTGTGAGGAAAAGACATATTTGATTCCTTTTACAATAAGCCTAACATATATTTCTTTATTTACATTAAAGTTATAAAAAATACTGTATCTTCATTTATTCGATCATAATATGCATCTATATTGTAAATTTTCAGCTGTGTGAATTTTCATAAACTGAGCATTGCTTTGTAATCAGCATGTACACCAGAAGCAGAGCATGACTAGGCCCACCAAGGCCACATCCACCCTCTTATGGTTCCCATTAAGCATTGCTTCTCCCCAGTGGTTAATTGCTATCCTGCATTCTCTCAGAATAAATTAGTTTTGCCTGTTTTTGTACTTTATGTGAATCATATAATATCCTTCCTTTGCATCTAGCTTCTTTTAACGCAGCATTATGTTTATGAGATTCTTCCATATTGTCCTGTGCATTTCATTCAACAATTTTTAATATATCACTTACACTGTGCCTGGCAACTTATATCCTCATTACTTATAACCCTTACTAAATATTCATGCATCCAACTAAATTAATAATTGAAAATCTGTTCAAAAAATTTATCCCTTTTTACTCCCCTGAAAGATGCAATTCAGTAAATAAAGTTATATTTTGGCTGATCAAGTTGGCCAGTGATCATTTGCCCTTGGCTGCATTTGAGGTTGTAGTCACCACACAGTGGAGAACAATGTATACAGAGTCTGCCAAGCTCAGAAAAGCAGATACATACTTTTTTATGGTAAAGAAAATATTCTTTCCAGAAAATAGTTATTAGCAAGATTTATTGTTAAAGTCAACAGGATTTGGAAACTCACTTGGAAACTCTAACACAATGTCTGCTGAATATAGAAAACTGCTGAGATTCATTAAAAAACAGAATTGTATTGTGAAGCACAAAATCATGTATAAATTCATCTCATAAATCAGTAGCCACTTGAAATAGGTAGTCAAAGTAGTTTTTATAGAGCAGAAAATTTTTCATGAGATGCCAACATTACAGTGTTTATTAAAGACAAAATATTTATCAAGTATTCTTGTACTTAAAAAAAAGTACTTGACCCGCAAGTTACTAGAGAGAATATGTAGACCTAATGAAAAGAAAGAGTGAAATAAAGAAGTGGTATAGCTTTTTCTCCAACAAAGCCAAAGTGCTTCACTGCAGTCTGCAAGGGCACTTGTCTGAAGAATTCTCTGTAGCCTGCATTCAATCATATTTCATCAAGATAAAGACTAGTAGCAGGAAAAAGAAACAAGGAAGTGGACCTTAACTCAAAATGATCAGATATGAGTATGCAATTAGATTATGCCATTCCAAGTAGTGGTTTACATGAGTGCAGGAGGCCACATATTCTGTATAAAAAGATTCCAGGGGTATAAAAGAAATTTCAGGGATGGAGGGAAGTATTCACTGGAGATCAAAACAAAAAGGTTGGTCTATGTTGTTCTATGTTGTTCAGTTAGAAAGACAGTGTTGGGAATCTGAGAGTGGGTGGAGACAGCATTTCAGGATGTATGATCACAATGTTGGAAATTCCTTTGGTGGAACTCCAAAAATGAATAAAAGCCACATGACTAGTGTGCAAAGGACACCAGAGCAAGTGAAAGTAGGTTGGTCTAGAAAAAAGATAAAAAAAAATACTGCAGGAACTTCTGAACCTTGTTAATGACTTTGGTCTTCATTTTGAGAGCAATGGGAACCCAAAGACCATCTTTAAACAGCACAGTTGCATAATCTGATTTGCACTGTGAAAGGATCAGGATAGAGAATAGATTGAAGAAACACAAGAAAAGACAAAGCAAAGTAGAGATCCTTGCTGTATCTTTACAAGATAAATATCAAAGAAATACTAAATGAGGAATTGTGACATGTGGGTTCCAGGCTTTTTCCTCTAATGAATATTTTACATGGCAATGGAAAATCAACTTACCTGAAATTTAGATTCTTTAAATTTAAAATAACAATAATAATAATAATGTGTTCATCATACAATTTGGAGAAGGAAATAGAATCACAAAAAGACCTTTCTACAAACCAAAAACCATGGTTAGTAGTTATTTTAATAAGCACAAATTTAAATCATAAATGAAACAAATGCATTTACCAAGAGTATGCAAATTTGCCATGAAGACTACAGTTAACCTTAAGAAGATCAAAGATTAAGGAATTTCAATTTACCTTCATAAATATTTCAATGATTCATTCAAAAATAATCAGGAAAAGTTAAACTAAAACTTCTATAGATAATTAATTGGTAACATGAAAATAACTTCATTCTGATAAAACACACATACATACATGCTCACACAAACTTTCCAGTTGTTACAAGGTTTTTTTTTTCTTCAAAGTAATAAATTAGTTTACCAGATTTAAGAACACCTTACTTTTTTTTTTTGAAACATAGCATAGATAATGGAGGATATGCGATTTGTCACATTGACTGAATGCTTAGAGTCATGTCCAAAAAAAAAAAAAAAAATACACAAATTCCATTAGGTTCAAGTGATGACAACACCTTTAGCTATTTTCTTTTGTTACAAAACTGTCTCAAGCATAAATGCTGGCATTCCAAGTAGTAAAATATGTTATTAAAACTGGGTCTTAAGAAAATTATTTTCCTCCTGGGATGGAATGGTAATTAACCAGTGAGACTAGAAGAGAAAGTCAAAATACAAGGTTTAGAATAGGACAAATAGGGCATTATTGATCAAATAGAACAGGCTCTGTTTTAGATTCTTTAAAGAAGGGGATATTTGTCTAAAGTCATTCTGCAGAAATAAATTTCAGATAAATTTAAGTAACACGTGAATATTTTTGGTTGTTATCAGAGGTGTATATTTGTTCATTTCTACTGTAAACCACAAATGGCCTCTGATTATGTGGAAGAATATGTTTAATAATACCATATTTGCTGACATTTTATATATTTTAAAAGACTGGATGAACGAAAGAGAAAGGGAGTTGAAGAAAAATAGAAGAGCAGCGTACAAAGAAATAAGAAAGGGAGAAAGGGCAGGAGGAAGCATGGGCAGAATAAAGGAGAAAATAAATAAAAAGTCAGTGGAATCATATAAGCTGGAATCATAACCCACTAACTCAAGATTTTAGTTTATAAGTTCAAAAAATAACCTGTCTTTTCCAATTTGATTTAAATTAATAAATGACCACATAAGAAATGCATACTGAAAAAAAATCATAATTAGCTATGCTATTTTCCACTGCTATTAGGATACTGAGAGGCAGCCTAAGTAAAACTAAAATATCTGAAGATAGCAATAGACCACTTAAAGTAGAAGTATGCTATTTTTGTTTTGTTTTTATTTCGAAGGAAATATGCAAAGATTTATTGAGTATTTCAACTGTTCTTACAATAGGTTTTTTTTTTTTTTTTTTGGATTCTTTCTGTGTTTGTCTATGTTGATAAAACATTGAAATGCCACATAGTTTGAAGGTCATTCACTTAAGAAATCTAAGTACTGATAACATCTTAGCCCCAATTCTTCATAGACATTGTTAAGTCTATTATGATTTTGGTACAGAGAGAAGGTAAACTATATTCCAGACCGGCATATAAAGCAATTTCTCCTATAATTGGAATTTACAAAAAATTTCTGTATTTCTTTTTAAGTTTATCATTAATAGTAACTCTCACAGCAAAAACCTATGTTTGTAAATAATGCATTACAGAATCTTAGTGGCAGACAAGGAAATTCCTAAAATAGCTTTTACTGTCACATCAATTAAGATATATATAATACCTTATATATAAGATGCTTGCACCCAGGCCAAACAAATCAAACAAGAATAGAAGTACTGACAGTTTTGTTTCAAAATTGGTTTAACTTGTATTTACAGGACATTGTAGTACCTTATGAAGCTGATTGCTGATTGGCTGTCTTTTACAGAATTTTGTCAGATTGTTATTATTTCTTGTAAAGATTGATTCAAACAAATAAAAATTGTCAGGATTGGATATGTCCTATAGTGAGGTGTAGTTATGTCACATGAGATTTTTAATTATAAACAAATGGAAAATAAAACGAGAATAAAATTGAGACTCTCCTGTCACCTCCCAAATGTGTTGAAATACAATGAAATTTCCAAAGGTGTTAAAGCATATAAAGTTGAATAATTGTATTAAACTTACAGAAATTAAATTTATTTTATAAGAGGTAGTGAAAATATAAAATTAATTATGAAGAAAGAGTAGTCTTAGCAAGACATGGCCCTATAAAGCATATTACCATTTGTTACATCAACCAGAAAACAGTAAACTGCAATGCATTCTCTAAAATTATTTTCAGCCTGTTGATGCTGGTGTTTTATATGACCGGCCTTTTTCCCCCTTGAAATATGTATATATATCCCTTATATATTATGTCTCTTATATAACGGATAAAATATATACATATAATATATATGATCCTTTAACTTTCTTAAGTCTTAGAATTACATCATTACTCAAAAATAATTCCCAAACTAAAATTGATTACATAGATTATTGCTATATTTTAGGTATATTTAATTTTTATACGTGATCTAATAATATCCTTTTGAAATAAAGTGAACATTCATACTACTTTTTATAAAAGTGCTAAGGGGCTACATCACAGGGTAAATATGTTTTAGTTGGTTTTTATATAAATTCCACTCCCAATATTACACATTTTTTTAGAAATATACACATTTTTGTTATGATAACAATTCTAACAAAACTGTTAAAATGTGTTTATGAAACTCTTAGTAGAGTTAAGTCATACAATTAAAGTTGATCTTTCCTCAGTCACTTAGTCCAATCATTAACAGCCTGCAAGTTAAATAAAGTTTTTAAATAAATTATTGCAGACTCTTAATCATAAAACAATCAGTCCTTCCACCTACAAATCTGCAGGCACACTGGGACTATCAAAGTTGCATATTTTTCCTGGATTTGAAAGACACCATAGCAATCAGCATGGAAGAACTATAAAACTTAGCCAGCAATAATGTGAAAGAAATGTTTAAATATATGCTATAAAATATAAACAGAGTGGAATTCCTTAGTCTATTTTTAAGTGAAAGAGAAAATCAGGGAAGGGATGAGAGCTCAGCTGGAAGGTGAAAGAATAAATGGTGTTCATTCACAGTCAAAACACATATGGGCACACAGCCATAGAGAAAAGGGAAAAGAATAGGGGAGAGAATAAACATTTTTTGATCATGAACAATTTGGCATTTTCTATGTACATATGCATGCAATCCGGTATGCTTTGGCTCTGTGTCCCCACTCAAATCTCACTTTGAATTATAACAATCCCCACATGTCATAGGAGGGACCTAGTGGGAGGTAATTGACTCATGGGGATGGGTTTTTCCCATGCTGTTCTTGTGATAGTAAGTCTCATGAGATCTGATGGTTCTATAAAAGGAAGTTCCCCTGTTCATGCCCTCTTACCTGCTGCCATGTAAGACGTGCCTTTGCTCTTCCTTTGCCTTCCACCATGATTGTGAGGCCTTCCCAGTCATGTGGAACTGTGAGTCCATTAAACCTCTTTCTTTCATAAATTACCCAGTCTCTGGTATGTCTTTATTAGCAACATGAGAACAAACTAATACACTATCTTATTGATTTTTTTATGAGCCTTATGAACTAGGTTCATTTTCATCTTTATTTTACAGATAACAAAAAGGTCAGAAAGATTTAGTAATTTTTCGAAGATTAGATTAAGTACTAAGCAAATTTAATCATATCTGTCTCTCCAAATGGTGTGATGTTTCCACCACATGAGTTTGTGATTGTTTTGCCTCCCTTTTTACAATCTCAACAATTTTTTAATTTACTTGACCTGGCATAGACAGTAAATGTGGTTAAGTCCAGACACACAATTTTTTATTAGAAGACGGTTATAGTCTGGCAACTATCTAAACTATTATTAATGCCAAGAAACATCTTTCTTTCTTTGTTATTTTCTTGCTTGCTTTCTCTTTTCACGTTTCTTTCTCCCTTCCTTTCATCCTTCCTTTTTTCTTCCTCCCTTCTTCTTTGTTTTTAGACTTTAAAATACAATGTCCTGACAATGACTTTCCAATGATGACTTTCCTAATAATGACTTTCATGTTATAAATAAATCTACTATTTTCAGCTTAAAAAACTGCACTCTAATTGTGATCTTCCTCAGCTGGTATACACATCCATTCGTCCCTATGAACTCTTGGAGCAAATGTAACTAAGCAAGTCAGTCTGAATGCATTCTTTCTTCCAAATCTGAAAGTCCTACCTGGGAAAACAGAGCCCCACAGGAAACTATTCTGGTGATGAGCAGGGGAGGACAGTTTCAGAAAGGTGGAATGAAGCCTGGCACCATTCTGATAGCTGTTCTTTACATCTTTTTAATTATTCCAGTACATATATTGAAGGACTATAGAAATTCATTTCAAATTCCACTCTGTGTTACTAAAAGCAACTGCTGGTTGGTACACACTTGGCCCTGCTTCTGGCCTGCTGGAGGGAGATACCCAGCTGGCTCACTTGCTGGGGCACATGTGTATGGTTTGCATCTTGAGTAGGACTGCATCCAAGATGGACATTGTCTAGTCTGGCAGTTTGATAGAATGCTCCATTATTTGTATACATTTGCTCTACTGGCTACAAGTTGGCAGAAAACACCTTTTTCACAGCTAGGACAATAGAAGAACGGGCAGAAATTTGTAAGAAAGCAAAATATCTAAAGCAAAAAGAAATTCCATGTGAACCCTACACTCTCAGAGCCAATATGGCCAAGATAAATACTTTATTAGAGGAAGACTGACAATCAGCAGGAGGGAGGCACAGACTAACAGTTGCAAACATGTGACCCTGCCTGGAGTGAAGTATTAGTATGGGCCAGAAAAGAGAAGAAGATTTCAGATTGGGCAATAGTAGGAAAATGGAATTAGGTATTATACGGTGGATTATAATTGTTTATTTGGAGGACAGTGTGTGTTTCTCTTGTGACTGTATGATGTATTTGACAGTGCAGGTACTTAAATGAGAATCAAGTTTATGTCTACTTTACTCTCTAGGACACAAGGCAGTTTTGTAAACATAAACAGTAAGATTATTTCTCATCTACCTGTAAGAACCTCTTATTACTTTTTTCCATTAGTCCCTACAGATCGCCTTAGTTATAGCTAATTTCTACATGATCAAGCTTATCTCTAAAACGGATAGATTTAATTTTAAAGGGTAGTATGAAAATCATTTTAAAATATATTGCACATTGCCTATTACTCTTCATGATTCGGGATGTCATAATGAATAGCAGTTATTATTTTTCCCAGACTTTGGTTATGATAGAGATGCATTTATTTATTCAGAAAAATTTGTTCCTTTCCAAAATAATTACAAGTTTTCCGAGTTTATAGATGTGATTTGTGTTGCTTTTATGTATCACCCCTCCCTTCCAAGTGATATCTTGCACATTCAATATGTCTACAATTTTTAGTCCTCTTTCTGTCTCTGATTCCCTACTATTAAAAAAATACTATAATCAAGCTAATATATAGAAAAAGATGTGAAGGCACTGATTGCCCAATGAATCCCAAATAATATCATGTTTTTCATAGCTCAACTGCTAATGAAAGAAGGCCCTACATAAGCACTGTGTTTAAAAGCATAGACTTTGGAGTAAGAACTCCAAGTCTGGGCAGGAGCGGTGGTTCACGCCTGTAATCCCAGCATTTTGGGAGGCCAAGGCGGATGGATCACCTGAGGTCAGCAGTTCAAGACCAGTCTGGCCAACATAGTGAAACCTCATCTCTACAAAAAACACAAAAAAGTAGCTGGGCATGGTGGCACTCACCTGTAATCCCAGCTACTCAGGAGGCTGAGGCAGGAGAATCGCTTGACCCTAGGGGGTGGAGGTTGCAGTGAGCCAAGATTGCACCACTGCACTCCAGCCTGGGCAACAAAGTGAAACTCTGTCTCAAAAGGAAAAAAAAAAAAAAAAAAGAGAGACAGAGAGAACTCCAAGTTTAAGTACCAACTCTATCATTTCAGACCATATACTGTTAAGTAGATTATTAAGTCTCCTAAGGCTTGCCTTACTTGTGAGTAAAAAAGGATAATAACAGTGTTTAATTCATGAGATTGGTGGAGGGATTAAATAAAATAATGTACATAGAGCCCTTAGGACAATTAAGATCTTCAAGATAATTTTAGTAGTAGAAGTAGTGGTATTCTGTGAGGACGTGTGATTTTAAAATCCTCTTTCACATGAAGATTTTATCCAACTACAAGTATACTAGAGTCTGATTGTTTTACTAACCATAGAAATCCATGCTAGGTAGGCTGCCTCAAAATGATGTTCATTTTTAGTATTTTAGTAATTAAATCAAGGGGGGGTACATCTATGAAAGGTTCATCTATCACTTTCAATATATTCTGGTAGTTATATAGCAATCTCCATTATACCTATTTATTTTGAAGGAATTTTACTTACTTTATATAAAGACAAATGTTTCTTTAGATATTTAAATGTAGCATAGTAATATATAAATGAAACTAATAAATCTGTTAGCAATGATATAGCTATGAAAAACTGCATATATTGTATTAATTTATCTATTTCAAAAATATATGAAGGTCAAACACCTACGCTGTATTAACGTTTGGGAATGCAAAGGAGACCACAATGGTGGGCAAAGCTTTTTCATGGAGCTTACAGTTTAGTAGAGAAAGGAATATAAAAGTGAACAGGCAGCAAATAATTCCAAAATGTTATAAACCTGTGAAGAAAAAAACAAGAAGGATGTGTTTTGAGATGGAACTTAACGTAAATCATGCAGTGAGACAAAAAGTTTCACAAGAGGTGAAGTGTAAGTTGATATCTAAAGCAAATGGTAAAAATAACTGAGTGTGAGCTGACATTTTATACTGAGCAAAAGGGAGGTAAGGTGAAAAGTGTTCTAGGAAGAGGGGTCTGTGCAAAGGCCCTGTGATAAGAGAGAGCTGGCCATTCCCAGAAACTGAAAGAAGGATTTTGAGAGCCGGAGAGATACTTTAAAAGGAAGGCAGAAGCTTATAATTTGGGCTGTAGAAAAAAGAGAAATGCCCCTAGATTTAGCCAAAGTATCTTGAAAAGTCATTGCAGAATTTTAGGAAGGATTCTGACGAGACCTGATATTCAAGCTCCTTGGATTGTTCTATCTACTGAAGAGAATAGACTTACCAGGGAATTGACTAGACAGACTGGGTTGAGAGTGAACATACTGAGACTAGTTGACAGGCTCTGCTCTTTTATCTTCCACATAAGAGATCAGAATTGTTTGGTTACATTATAAATATTTTTGAAGATAGAACCCAGAGGACATAATCACTAATAACTGTAGAAATATAAAAGTTCAGCAATACAAGTTGGCAAGAATGTGAGTCAATAGGAACTCACACTGCTGATGAGAATGCAAATTGGCACCACCACTATGGAAAATAATTTGATATTGTCATCAAAAAGGGAGTAAGTTCACACCATTTGATTCAGAAATTCCCTTTCTGTCTTGTGCCCTGAAGACACTCTTACATAGGAATATGGAGAGAGATGTGAACACATTACCAGCATTGTTGTAGAAAAACATGTAAATGCCTAAAGTAAAACAAAACAACCAATAGAAATTTATATGAACAGAATAAATCCCCCTTTTGTGATATATGTGCAATGGAAAACTATACCACAGTGAAAAAAGTAGCAATGTGCCTCAATATGGATCAATTGCATAGATATGATATGGAAATAAGAGATTAAATTACAGTATAAACATATAGTCAGAAACCACTAACATAAAGAAGCAGTTCTCAAAGTTTGGTTTAGGAATATCTAAAGTATTTCTTTATAATAATACTAAGATGGAAGGGAAAGTCAGAGAGATTCAAAGTGAGAAAACAATTAGGCTGTATTGCAGAAGGTGTCACCTTACCTAACATGAGAAAAAATGTTGGCAGCCTCTAGACGTAAAGGCTGATCCCCACCTGACAGCCAGCAAGGAAGCAGGGACCTCAGTCCTACAACCACAGGGAACTGAGTTTGGCTGTCAACTTGAATGATCATGGAGCAGCTTCTTCCCCAGAGCCTATAGTAAGAAAGGCAGCCATGCTGACAACCTGATTTTACTCTTCAGAGAATCTAAGCGAAGGACCCTGTAAAGCCTATCTAGGTTTCTGATCTGTAAGTCAATTTTTTTTTTTTTTTTTTTTTTGTCATTTTAAGCCACTACATTTGTGGTAACTAGTGATTGCAGTAGAAAAGTAAAGGCTCACCTGTATTTAATTATTAATGTATATAATTCAGTCCTCTACAGGTTATTGATCAACTCCCTGAGTATAACTATGATCCTAAGGGTCTTCAATGATTTATATTGAAAAAAATTAAAATGTGATATTTAATAAATATCTTAGTCCTCTATTTAAAATGAGTGATTTGTGAGAATATTTGCTCTGAAGAATGCAGCCTAAAAACAGACTACAATTTCCAAGTCATCTCTGAGAGCCAAAACCAAGGCTAAGTTTTCACAGTATTCAAGATTGAGATCCAATCATTTTTGTGATGGAGAAGGAAAACACAGCTATTAGAACTGGAACAAAAATAAAAATGCATTACGACCCTCAGACATCAACCCTGGAGTTACCAAAACAGTGAGGAAACCCAACCATAGCCAAAGTTCTTATCCAAAGGTTCTCTGAGGAGATTGTAAAATAAAACTGTTGCACAAATTCTTTTTTGTGGAAATTCCACTACTCTTTCTAAAATATACATAAATTCCTCCATTTTGAAATTTCACTTTTAACTCTGAAGAACGAATATGTGATTGCTACAATGAGCATACTTACACATATTTCATTCACAAATGGGTTTTAAACGAGGCCGGGAATGAAGTATTTTTTGTTTGTTTGTTTTGTGTTTTGATGGTGGGCTGGCTTCTTTAGCACCAACTCATCACCAGGGTTTTCATTACTCTAATACCAATTCTTAGTAGTAACAGGTAGAATTATTCCTATGCAAAAACTGTGTGATATGCATGTTAGTCTTCTCCCTGGTTCCACTTAATATCATCACTCTAAGCCTTTCTAAAGTTATTCAATCTTATCACAAGGACATTATACTGCATTTTATATATCTCATGTATTCTATAACTAACTTCAAATCCTTTTTAAAAAAGATACGAGAAGTAGAATTTTTAAATATATGTGAATGCTTTCTTTGGCAGGATATGTACTATAATTGAATTTATGCAGAGAAAATTATCTTGCACATCATCTTGTGCCCAGCAATAACACACAAATTCACAAAGTATTCCATATTTTATGCATTTATCAAAACTCAGCATGTATACTCATGATTTGTGTTTACACAAATCTTTTACATTAAAAAAAAAAAACAGCAAACAAAAGAGGCATGCTTAAGCATTTGTAGGGAAATGTACTAATGTGTACCATTTACCATGAAATGCATCAAAGATAAAATAGATTCACTGAAGGATAGAGGAACACATAGATGAAAGAACATATAGGAACATAGATGAAAGAACATATAATAACACAGGTATAGTAAAATAATAATAGGAGGAAGATGGGAGATATCTGAGTGTATTCACACTAAAATTTAATGTTTTAAATTGTTAAACTTTATGTTTGACACTTCTTGCTATATATTACATATATCATTATATATAATGAGTGTATATGTAAGTATGTGTGTGTATATAACATCTAATTTTGATAAGCATTTCAGGAAAATTTGTATCTCAGCTTTGTGAAATTTTACCTTTGTAATCTTGATCAAATGACCTTCTATTTTTATCTCTCAGAGTGTTTTTCATCCATAAAAAGGAGAACTAAAAATCATTAAGATTAAATAAGATTATGTTTGAGATGCAATGGCTATGTGGTGAAGAGATTAGGATGTGTGGGGTATAGATTAGGCAAGATAGGAATTGATGCTCTTGCATAAAGCTAAAACTCTTGGAGGGCTAATCATTAGTAATGTTATAGATTAGAAAAAAATCCCGATATAAAAAAAATCAGAGATAAAAATTTTTTTCCATTACAAGTAATATAAATATGTCTGCCACAATAATTTGTAAACAGAACCTGTCCTCAGAGAAGGCTGGAATTTTATTTTAAAGTAACTAAATTGTTTGGGATACCTTTAGCCAACTATTAAGTTAAGTGGGTCCTAACTTGTTAAAACCCTGGTTTGCCTGTCAGAAACTAATGGAATCTCTCTTAGAAAGATGAACCCTCAAACTCAGTTTCACATGATACCCAGTTGTCACATGTTATCATGTGATAACACAGTTATCACAAGCCCAGCAAAACATAAATTAGCAATCTATGTTCCCTAACTAACAAGAGCTATGTGTCTAGAAGTACGAATTTACAAAAACCATAAACAGCAAAATTAGACCACTATTAACTTAAGAGGTTGAAATGGTCAGACTTGGAATATGAAAAAAGAACGCATAATTTTGAAAGAACAAAAGCGCATTGAAAATACAAGCACAGAACATGAAACAATAAAAAGACCAAAAAATTGCGGAAATGAAACATGTAACTATTTATATTTTAAAAGTTAAATGGACAGATTTAAAAAACAGACAGATGAGTCACATCTGAAGATATAAAATAAACTGGAAGACAGATTGAGGCCTACAGTCTGCCTGAAAGAAACAGAGACACCAATAAATGAAAAATGTGAAGGAGAGTTAATGAGAAATGGTGAGTATAATAAAAAGTCAAAAAGATCTAATTGGATTTCTACCAAGGTAAGACAGAGAGAGTAGAGAAGAAAATTAATAGCTAGAGATACTAGTGCTTTCCAAAACGGATGAAAAAATGTTCCAGGATATTTGGATCAGTAAGCACAAAACGTAAGTTCTTATTTATAGTATACATTACTAAATCAACCAAAACCAAATAAAAACAGAAGTCTTTTTAAAGAAAACGGTATTAATAGCTCTTTTGCAAATTGTCTATTAGGTTGGCCTATGAAGGTCTTAATGGCCACAGTGGAAACAGAAAACAGTTGAAAGATATTTCAAAGTTATGAGAGAAAGTAGATATCAACCTAGAATTAAGTGGCCAAATCAACAGTAATTCAATAATGAAAGTCAAAGAATGCTCCAAATGGTTCTAGTAACACGTGTTCACTTTTTTAAAAATGTATATGTACAGGCCAGGCGTGGTGGCTCACACCTGTAATCCCAGCATTTTGGGAGGCTGAGGCGGGTGCATCACGAGGTCAGGAGATCGAGACCATCCTGGCTAACACACTGACACCCCGTCTCTACTAAAAATACAAAAACAAAATTAGCCGGGTGTGGTGGCAGTGCCTGTAGTCCCAGCTACTTGGGAGGCTACTTGGGAGGCTGAGGCTGGAGAATGGCGTGAACACAGGAGGCAGAGCTTGCAGTGAGTGGAGAGCGCACCACTACGCTCTAGCCTGGGTGACAGAGCGAGACTCCATCTAAAATAATAATAATAATAAATATATGTACAAATCTGTATATATTACACTTCAATATTCAAAGAAAGGAGGTCAAATGAGGGCAATTTTAACAATTTTTATTTCTAACTTTCTATTTAAACAACTTCAATATGAACATCAACACCAATAATTAAACACTGATAACAATATAATGAAGTAGTCTACAGACCTTATGCAAATTTCATTTATTGTCCTACTAATAATGTTCCTTTTTCTGGTCCAGGATTCAGTCCAGGATCACCCACTTCATTCAGTAATGGGTTTTCCTTCATCTCCTTTATTCTAGGACAAGTACACTGTCATTCTTTATCCTTCATGACACTTCTTTTTGACTTAACCAAGTGATAAATTTAACATTGCAAGTAATGAGACACCCAAACAGTATACGCCACCAGAAACGATGCCTTGTGAAGAGCATGAATCACTTTTGTGGTGTTCTTGACATAAATTCATAATCTTATTAAATTATCAAGAAATATCAGACAAAGCAAATAAATAAGCATTTTGTAAAACAGCAAATTATTATGCTTCAAATGATTAAACTATCACAGAAGGAAGAGTGAAAGACTACAAGAAATGATGGGCAAAGAAACTGATGTACATATAAATAAATCTAAATCAATTACTGGATAGAAGGATTCATTGTACAAAAAGGAATAATTAAATTATATAAATAACACATTCCCCCAATATGTGCTTAGGGATTGTTCTTAACGAAGTTAGAAATATTAGATTTATTTTAGAATTGCAGAAATTAAGAAAGCAGCCGTTTCACAATTCTCAAGGAGGTCACTTCTCCATGAATGTATGTAAGTCTTTATTACTCAACTGGATGGGCAAACGTTCAAAAAATTGGCACGATAATTTCATAAGACAAAGAGATGTGTGAGGAGGAGAAAAGGAAGGAGGAAGGAGTAGGGAGGAGCCAGAAAAGAGAAGGAATTACCCTGTTCTAAATAAAATTTTATTTAAAGGTAAAACAATGAACATTTAAATACTAATCCACAGGTGACAAATTCAAGGCCACACAGTGAAGACCTCAAATGCAGAGTGCTGAATCAGTTAGAAACTCAACATGTGACAGAGGCACCAGCTTAGTAGAAAAGAGCACACTAGCCATTAAATGGAGTTGGGATAGTTATTCATGTGATAAATTTAGTTAGATCCATACCTACAGGATACACACACACATACACACACACACACAAATCAATTCAAGGTATATTGGGCCTAAAAGTGAATATTGAAAATTTAAAAATTTTTAAATGTGTCTAAATATCTCTGTTGTCTCAAGGAAAAGAAATGTTTATTAAACAAAATATAAATGGCTAAAACAAGAAAGATAAGGATAAAAAGTAGATACTTTAAAAATTTCTTCTCATTAAAACAGGCAGTATGTATGTGAAAACAAAAAACCAAGCTCTGGGAAAACTAACACAATCTGCAAGAATTCTTATCCAAAGTATGTAAATAACTCCTATGAATCAACAAGATAAAAAGTGAGCTATCCAAGCAGAGAGGTCAAGGTTTATGTACAGGCAATTCCTAGGGAAGACATCCAAATGGCGGATGTGTATCTGCATGTTTATCTGAAAGTGTGCTAACTTCAGCAGTAGTAAGAGACACGTAACTAAAAACCATGAGAAAAAAATAATCATTTCATACCTCCATAAAATTGGCCAAATTAAAACTCTCTCTCTACTTCTCCCCTCTCCCTCGCTCCCTCTCTCTCTCTCTCCATAAAAATGGCCAAATTAAAACTCTCTACTTCTCCCCCCCCCATCTCTCTCTCTCACTCTCTCACGTGAGTCCACACACACACACACACTACACAGGCACATACACTACTGTAAGTGTGGCTACTTGCAAAGAGTAACAGAATATCTTACGCATGCCTGAGAGCAACAATTGATTCAACCCTGCTTGAGAGCAAGTTGGTGAATCAAATAAAATTGTAAATGTGCATACCCTATACAATTCCGCTACTGGCCTCTCTCACTCAGAGCAAAATGTCCATTAAAAGATGAATGAACAAATCAATTGTAGAAGAACATGTTGAAGCCATCAATGGTTTCAGTCATATTTTCTTTCTTGAGCAGGATCCTGCATGTATGATGTTCATTCTAGGCTCTTTATTCATTTTGGAATACTGAAATATTTTCTAATCATTTAAAAAATAAAACAAGGTGTTACTATAAGATGAAAGGAGCAGAAATTCTGAATTTGAACTCCTTTCTTTTATTTATAGCTTATATGAGAAAAATCCCTTAGCATTAGTAAGCTTGTCTTTTCCCACCGGTACGCTTTTATAATAATCACATCTCTTCTACTACTCACAAAATGTATAGGCAGCTCGATGAAATAATGCATATAAAAGTGCTTTGTAAGTTAAAAAATCAAACAAATATTAGCTTTCTGATAAACATGTTGTTACTATTATAATCATGTTGTTACTATTATAATCATATTACTATTACAATTACAATAAAAATAATTATCACCTGAGTAATTTACATGATCTGGTATCTTTGAAAACAATAATTTGAACAAAATGAGCTCTAATGAGCCTCTATACCTAACATTCTGAAATTGATTTGTGACTAGAATCAAACATCGCAAAAGAGAAGGATGGTGCTTATTGGTTTGTGCTCTATAATAAGTGACAATCATAGTTATGAATCATGAAAATTGAAACAAGTAAAAGTAACACATTTAATATTATTCAGGGCTAAAAATATTCATTTCAATATCTATTGTTATGAGTTGAAATTACTTCACACTGAAAAATAAACTGAAAAGTTGCATTGAATTGGCCAAGAGCCTCTGAGTGAATTTGAGAGCTATTTAAGTATAATACCGAATGACATGTAGGAAGATCAACACATTTTAACAGAAGAGCTTATTCAGTGATGCCACAACTTCTGGGAATATTAACACATCGGGTGAGACAATATTCTGTATCCCAGAGTTAACAACTAAAAAGTTAACTATATTTTTCTATCACATTCAGATAGGGAGAATACGAGCAGAGAGAGCAAGCCTCGGACCTACTCATTAGAAAAAAATGTGTTCCTTCAGTGGGTTCTGGAGCCTAAATAGAAAACCGAAGGGAAGCATGGTTTTTCTGAGCAGTCCACTCCAGATACACACTAATAAAGTCCTGCTTTGCAAAACTCGATCAAACTTGACAAACTCTAGTTCTATTCATTAATACAGAATAATCACAAAATACAAATACAACAAACAAGGAATTATAGACAAAATGCTTAATAGTAAGGGCTGTGAAAGAAACCTAAATCTAAATTCTGTCTCCACCACTTCCTGCATGACTTGTTTCTTCATCTGAAAAAATGACAGTTACAACAGTAAAAAAAAAAACCCCTCATATGCAGGCATTCATTTCTGCAGAATCGAATCAGTGACTAACATGGTTATGTAATTCTTGGCACACAGTATCTCTTCAACCTCTCAGTGACGGTTAGCTGCTATAACCATGCATTTGGGGGAAATTATGAGGGTAATTGAGAATTTTGCAATTAATAACCCTCAAAATATAGAATTATTTATTATCTATTTATGTAACTTAAATTTGCCCACCTAAGACTCTGAATCACAGAGGTTATCAGTTATAAAATTTAGCCTAAAATTCATTAAGTACTATCTCTGTGACCTAAAATTACAGTACATTTGCCTTCTAATATTTTGCTACAATTTATAAATAACCTGTTCCTTATTTATTTCTATGTTCCTATACCCAATAATGTTTTTCAGAAGTTTTCTATCATCTGCTTTGGATCAATTTGTTCGCTTTTGTTTTGTTTTAGTTAGATAGAGTAGATTTTATTTGTTGAAGCTTACTTTTGCTTATTTTCCTAACTTCAGAGTGCTTCAGCAAATTTCTCACTGCTTATACCATTATGCTAAAAGTATCACTTAATAACATTTATATTTACAAATAAATTGTTTTCTCTATTAAAGATGCTAATGAAAATGAAACACTCTGTCACACAGCAGGAAGATGACAAAATATTATCAAACCATACCCAACCAATTTTCTGGAAGTTTTGTTTACCATCACCGTTTCAGATTCCTAAGTCTTAAAACTCAAAGGGAGCATCGCAGTCCTCTAATGTATCATCCTCATTTTTACGTAAGAATGTCAAGATCTGCATCAGTCAGACAAATTAATTCAGCTGAGATTAATTCAGCTGGAATAAACCAAACATACAGACTTTAAATTCTAAGTCGTTTCCACTAAAACACACCAGTAATTTAATTTACATGAGTAAAATGTTATAATATATGATAAGTAATCCACTAAACAGGAAACAATTTTTAAATATAAAATAAAAATATTTTAAATGATATTTAAAGTTTATGTGTTTTAACAAAAATGTTAATATTTTTTCCCCAAACTTTTAATTTTCAGGTATTTCCAGTCTCTGTTTAACATTTTCTAGAACTTATATTTTGTAATTCTAAACAATCATATAGTCTACTCACCTAGAAACCAATGAGATGCTTTTTTTTTTAATGATTCAATGGAAAATGTCTTCAGTAAATATTTAGAGCACCAAAAGTTTCTACAAAAAGTTATTTTGCATTTTAATATAATTTTAAAATTAATTGTTGGCAACTAACATCCAAGAATATATTCAGTAGTTTGGAAATTTGTGCTATTCATACATATTTAATATATCATATGTTTTTGTAAAGTGTTAGGTTACAAATCAGGTTCAATTTTGGACTGAAAAGCATGCAGACAAGATAAGAAGCTTCGATCATTGTTTAAATGCAAAGTTAGAGGCATTTTAGAGGCATGTTTTCTTAGAAGGAAAATAATAAGAAAAAAAACCCAAAGGGAAAGAGTGCTCTGAAATCCTAAAGAAGTATCTAATTGCTGGCATAAATTTTTCTTTAGATGATCATAAAGACATCAATTTCAAATTCCAAGTTTTTCATCTTTCTTTTTAAATGTTCATAATTCATTCATATTCATAGTATTTAAAATATCTCATCATTCATTTCTCCAAAAAAAAGTCTCCAAATACCAGACTTTGAAAGCCTATGAACTGTGACAAGTTATTTCATGATGAAAACTCCTAGCTATTTTTCTTCATTTCAGCACTTTTCATATTCCTCATCTTGCAGATCATTTTATTTTAAAAATCTAATACAATCTTAAACATTTTTCTGTTCTGTCTACACAAAAATTTTTGACTATGAATTACACATACTTTATAAACTTAATTTAAAATTATATTTCAAAGTTTACTTTTAAGTAAACTTAAACTTTAACCTAAATAAGACTAACCTAAACTTTAACAAATATTAATAACTTAAACATTAATCTAAACAGACCTTATTGACTGTAATCCCAGCACTTTGGGAGGCTGAGGCGGGTGGATCACGAGGTCAGGAGATTAAGACCATCCTGGCTAACACGGTGAAACTCCGTCTCTACTAAAAATACAAAAAATCAGCCGGGCGTGGTGGCGGGCGCCTGTAGAACCAGCTACTCGGGAGGCTGAGGCAGGAGAATGGCGGGAACCCGGGAGGCGGAGCTTGCAGTGAGCCGAGATGGCGCCACTGCACTCCAGCCTGGGCGACAGAGCGAGACTCCATCTCAAAAAAATAAAATAAAATAAAAAAATAGACCTTATTTAGACCAAACTCTTTTAGAGAATATTTACATCTGTGTTTTAGAAACTGTGGAGCACAATAGGTAGCTTTAAACCTCCTGCTACACTCGTGTGGGGAAGCCTCTAAGTAGTAAATTCTCTTTGGTACAAATTAAAATTTGATACTTTATTGATATTGTTGATACTGGGGGTGACGTGGGAGTAGTGATGGTGGTAATGTTGATGGTGGGTGTGAAGGAGGAAGGGATTTAATTTTTTTCCACTTATGAAGTGCTGGAAAGGTTCCCTCAAACCTCTGAAAGTTACAGTATAACCCCAGCATCTGTTGATAAGACTTGTTTCTTACCTTGCCTGGACATCTTCACTTGTTTGGTGATAGGGCTTGAGCAGCCTCATCTTTCAGGTCTTCGGTAAAATGACATGTCTTCAGAGAAGCCTGCTCTAGGAAAAAAATAAAATAAAATAAAATAGCAATTCCTCTTTCCCAGTTAACTCTCTTTCACATTATCCCAATTTATTTCATATAGCCCCCATCACAATCTAATATCATCTTGTCTACATGATGATATACTTAGCTATTGTCAGTTTCATTCTACTACAACAAATGAAGTCAAGCCCTTCTATGTCTTATTTGCTATTATACTTAATCAACTCAATTGTTATAACTTGGCTTTTCATTTACATTTTATTGCAGGAAGAGAAAGTTCTGGCCATGCTGATATGGTCTGAGTATAAGCCAAATATTCCTTGTAAATTAAAAACTTGGCACTTTGCTATCTGTATGTCTAGGTCATTCTCTCTGAGCTAAAAAGAAAGATCCAGGTTTGGGACCTGGAAAGTTGGCATATGGTTTCTCTTTTTTCATGATCTCGCATGAATAGCAAACCCCTTTCCCTACCTGGTATCATCTTTGATCTCACCATGAGACTTATATTCGTAGTCGAAATTTAATTAAAATCCCCAGCTGTACCTTAGCCTTATTTCTGATTTAGGTCCAACTCCTGGGCCTCTCTGGCAAAAGGAGACTTTCACTGATTTATTGATCTTATTCCCAGATTTCTTTGGTTACTGTGGGTTCCATAACTCCTACCTTGTCTGCTTGGCTTTACAATCTATTGCCTATTTTCACTTGTTTCATGCTTATCATCCTCTGATATTTCTGGTTACAGTAATTCAAAGGTGACTCCCAGTGCACCAACTGCATGCCTTACAATGATGGGGATGACAACCAATTCAGTTCCTTTTTATTTTAAGGGCAGAATTCACATTTTGGCAGATATGAAACCAGTAAAAACCCTTCACTTAGAAATAAAATAAATAAATTGGACATATGCACCATAAATTAGTATGAAGAACATCTGCTCAAATTATTACAAATCATTACAAATCATTATTATGGTCATAATATGAACTCCACCCAATGTTACTGGGAATCCAGTTACTCAATAGGCAAAAGTTAACAGATCTGGTTTGAGCTTGTGATAAAGAATAAGGCTGTACTGAGGCTGAAGAAAAGCAAGATCATACTAAATCCTAGCCACACTCTATAAAACTGTATAACAGGTCAATAGGAATGCCGTGTTTTACAGACAGATCTTAAGAACTTGAAAAAACATCAACAACAATTATTTTGTTGAGTAAGAAATGTTAGGAAAACTTACAAAGGGTTCTTTTTCGAACTTATGAAACTCCATAAATGCTAATTTCACATTATACTTGTTAACTATACTTAAACTCTACTATCAAGCACAAAGAGATCCAATGCTCCTATAGGATTAGTTTCTACATCTCATGTGTATTAAGTGATATGTTTTTCTATGAGAATCACTGTGGTATAAAGGAGACTGCCAAGTTTATGTCTTGGAAATTTGACATTTCTGAGTTCCCAATCTATGTCTGTGGCTTTCTCACCATGTAGTCCTGGGCAAGTTATATAGTATTTCTAAGTTTTGACTTATTTAGCTACAGAATGGGGATAACAATGCCTACTTTTCAGAACTGGTGTGAAATTTAGAGTGCAAAGAAAGATGTGAGACACATAGATCTCAATAAATGGTAATTTTTTTGTGATTATACTCCTACTAGCTGAAAAATCACAAAAGCATTAAAGTATTGTGGCAGACACTGGTGAGGTGAAATGGATATTAACACAACACACATCTTCAAATTTTAACTTTTTAGGACAGTCACTGATAAGTCTTGGTATGACAGAGGGACATGTCTATGTTATACCTTGGCTAAGGTCAATTCTGTCATGGATTGAGGTATACCTGCTGTCCTATCATTTCCTGGAATCAATAAACCAAATCAAAACCACTTTTTTTACTTTGAAAATGGCCACATCCTTGATGTTTCTAAAACTTGGAGGAAATCAGATCAAAATAGAAAAGCACAAATGATAATGCCTGGCTTTTATTTGCATTCACTTTTCTTAAGTTGTATTGTGATATGGTGTATGTCTTCTTATTTTCCTTCTTATTCTAACAAAGGAAAACACTCCTACTAATAGATAAAAATTACTAACAGGCCAACCTTATACACTGAGTTTGCATTATTTTATTAGCTTTCAAAAAATGATGTGACATGTCCCATTAATGGCAGGTAAATATATTTCTATGTCGTTTGTTTCATCTGCTGGAGCCACCAGGCAAGACCACACATATCTCTTCTACCACAACATTCATTGTACTTTTTACAAGGATGGATTGTGCAATAGCCTTTTTTCCCTTCTAGAAAGTGACTTCCAAAAGTTCTTTGCACTTATTCAATACAATAATGGATACAATCATGAATACATAATAAAGCCATGGATGAGTCAATGAGTGAACACATACACAGCAGTGGAAGGGTGGAGAATATCAGCCAAATCTCCATGTTTTGAGGGCTTACTAGTGAAAGAAAGAATGATAAGCTCTAAGAACAGGAGAAGAGAATTTCTAGCTGAATTACTATCAAAATAGTTAGGGAGAGAACACATATGATACGGTTTGGCTCTGTGTCCCCACCCAAATCTCATGACAAATTGTAATCCCCAATGTTAGGGGACGGACTGGTGGGAGGTGATTGGATCATAGGGATGGACTTCCCCCTTACTGTTCTTGTAAGAGTGAGTGATACTGATGTTTCTGGTTAAAGTAATTCAATTCCCACTGCACCAAGTGTATGCCTTACAATGAGGGAGTTCTCATGAGATCTGGTTGTTTGAAAGTGTGTCTGAAAGTGTGCACTTCCCCTCAGCTTACTCTCTCCTGCTCCATGGTAAGAAGTGCTTGCTTCTCCTTTGCCTTCTGCCATGATTTTAAGTTTCCTGGGACTTCCCAACCATGCTTCCTGTACAGCCTGTGGAAGTGTGAGTCAATTAAACCTTTTTCTTTCTTTTTTTTAATTTTATTTAATAAACTACCCAGTTTCAGGTAGTTCATTATAGCAGTATGAAAATAGACTAATAAAACCTATTAGACATAGATATTGAAAGATGAATATGTTATGGGTACATGATGTGGAAGAGAAAGGATCCTCAAGCAGAGGAATACTGTCAACAAGGATGCTGAGGTCAAGTAGGCCTCAGATGAGCGGTGATTCAGCAGCCTCAAGAAGCTGCAGGACTAGTGACTCAAGGGAGGGGGAGGGAAGGGAGACAAGTCTGAAAAAGTGGATTGGCTAAAGAAAAGGGTCCTGTCGCAAATCCCAAGAATTGCATAAGAAAAGATTGCAAGAAGTTGTTTCACTTAAGCGAAAATTTGTAAATTTGTACTTTGTAAACAAATGAGAAAATACCTTAAACTTCCAAGACCCCAAAGGAATACCATTTGAGCAGCAAGATTTTAAAACATGTTTTTGTTTTCAAAAATTAAAAAACAGTCTTCCATGCTGCTGAAAAGTTTATGTTGATTTTTTTCACAGTTTTCCAATAGAGGACTAGGCTTATTTAAATAAATAAATAAATAAATACTTTAAAGATATGTCATGGGAACAGTAAGGAAAAGGAACACACTGGGTAAGTGGTAAATTTAAAAAATATACTAATTAGTAGGGTTTGAGGTTATCACATGAACACAAATGTAAACTGTTTGATATCACTCTCACATTTGGGCCTCACATGTACAAGTATTATTAAAGAATTTGCAAAGCAAGAAGAAACATGCTTTACATGTTTTTCTGTCCACAATGTAGCTGTCATGAGACAATAGACTATTTGGCTTAGCAAGTCTTCAGTTATATTGCCAAGTATATTGTTCATCACAAATAGCAAATCTTTCTCCAATTCAAATAAGAGAAACTTTACACTAAACTCTGTCTTTCTTTCACTATAAATACCATGATTTCTACTTGTTGCCATTTGACATAAATCAGCTACTTTTCTAAGTAGTGATAGTACTCCCTGTGGAAGGAAGAGATTGTAAACTGTGAATTACCACTGCTGACAGTAGAATTTTTTTATAAAGCCCAGTTGTTGCACACACAAACAAAACAATATCAGGTCATGAGAAACATTGTTTTACTCAAAGCCCTATTCATTTCTATGATGTTTCTCAGTTACAAGGGAGCTGTGTCATATTTATGCCAATTAAAAATTCTTTCCATTTGGAGAAAAAAAAGCTCAAGGAATGTGCTTTCTAAACAAAAAAATAAAAATAATTACTACCATAGCTTATCAATTTCTTTACTCTGTTGATAAACAAATCACTGTTACTCTTAGCAGGCATTTAAAAGTAAAACAAGGCTTGGGTTGTCTCAGAAGGAAAATTCCAAGACCTTAGAGAAATCTGAGTACTTAAAATAGGAGACAGTTAACTTGCTTTTAAATGGAGGGACTAAAGTAAAAGCAAGACAAAGCAAGAAAGCAACAATTCTTCTTCCCTATGCAGTTTTCACAAGCCAGTCACAGTAAATTATTAGTGAAGAAAAAAAAAATCTACAGTGATTCTCCACGAGTCAACAGTAAATTATAAGAAAGGGCTGTGGTATAGGGAGAGTGTCACATATATTTTTCAGATAGTATTGTTTTTGTTGGTTTTGAAGCACTGTTAAGACATAATTTCAATTATACTATTCATGAATCACAAAGCTGTTTTCAAAAAGTAGCATTTTGAAGTTTTTACTATGTAGATGATTTAAGTAGTGATGTCATACAAAAATAATCTCACAGGCCGGGCGCGGTGGCTCAAGCCTGTAATCCCAGCACTTTGGGAGGCCGAGACGGGTGAATCACGAGGTCAGGAGATCGAGACCATCCTGGTGAGACCAACACGGTGAAACCCCGTCTCTACTAAAAAATAGAAAAAACTAGCCGGGCGAGGTGGCGGGTGCCTGTAGTCCCAGCTACTGGGGAGGCTGAGGCAGGAGAATGCGGGGAACCCGGGAGGCGGAGCTTGCAGTGAGCCGAGATCACGCCACTGCACTCCAGCCTGGGCGACAGAGCGAGACTCCGTTTCAAAAAAAAAAAAATAATAATAATAATAATAATCTCACAAAATTAAACTTAACACGAAGACTAAAAGTTCACTAGGCTTTTTCACTTGGTGTTTGAAATTTTAAGACAGAGACAAACTAAGGAAGGACAGAATTGCTTCTAAAATCAGAATACATGACAAAAACCACAGAACAGGAAGAGACTATAGCCTATGTAGACCAACTGTGTACCCAAAGGAGGAAAGTCTTCTAGATCAATGCTTTACTATAGATGGCAGTCACCTGAGGATGTTGTTAAAATGTAGGTTCGGCTGGCGCTTGAGATTCTGCATTCATAATAAGTTCCAAAACAATGCCCATTATCTCTTGTATGGACCTCAGTATATGCAAGAATTGTCTCACTAGTCTATTATGAACACTTTTCATGGCATGGGACTCATTGCTTTAAGAAGAAACAATTTTTTTTTTCCTCGAATTAAGTCAAAATTTGCCTCTCAATAATTTCCATCCATTGGTCCCAGTTCCAGTCTCCAGAATCACAATTGATAAGTCAAATTCATATTTTTACTGGAAAGACTGAACTTGAGAAATGTATCACCCTTGAATCTTTTCACTGCTCAAAAATTACATCCCCAGTATGATAACTGAGACAGGAATAAGAGAGGGTGGTTGCAGGACAATAGAAAATTCCAGGCAGCAATTTCACATGACTAGCAAAAGGAAACTACTGAAAGAGTTGCATAAGCTAGGGGATGATAAGACCATGAAAAAACAGAGGATGAACCAAGGCTAAGGCCAACTGGACCCAACATGCACTGGATTCGACCTATGTCTCACCTAGAACCTCATTATACACTCATTAACATGCTAAGTTACACACCCACCAGCTTCATGATAGTTCCGAGAACAAACATATTTAGTATAAAAATGGGTGGCACCACAGTTCCAAGAAATCTTAACCTTTGTCCCGGGGCCATCGTGAATATTCCTCCCCTTGGTTAAAGAAACCCATAAAGGTAGAAACCTCAAAGCCTCTGGTGTGACACTCTGGAGTACACCTGCACTCCCTTTTCTTGAGTGTATACTTTTCACTTTGTAATATTAAATCTCTGTTCTTTCACTACTTTCCAACTTCTCCTTGCATTCCTTCTCGTGACAGGGTCAAGAACCTGGACACCAGCTGAGATCGAGGTCCAGCTGGCATTTGGGGACCTCCTCCAGCCTACTGATATCATAATGGCTTTGATTTTCTCTCTGCTACACTGTTTGCTCTTTACTGGATCTGTTTCAATGTGTAAAGTCTATCTGCAATTGAGGCCCCAAAAGAGGAACACAAGACTCAGTCTAGATTCGCTGTGGTGGTCATTGTGTGCTTCAAGTTATGATCCTATGTTTCCATAAGGCACTTCGAATATGACTAAATTTACGTAAAACCCATGGAATCAGCTTTGGCCTAGCACAGCAATCAAAACTGACAATGAATATGGCTAATAATTCCCCAGAAAACAAACCCTATGTCAATGCAAATAATTAAATAGCTAACCTCCTCTTTCTCTCTCTCTCTCTTTTGCTCTCTCTCTCACTCTCTCTTTCTTATGTAGAGAACTCTCAGGAAAATTTCCTTACTGGCTTAGTCACCTCGTTTACAACACCCTCTCTCCCTTTCTTGTCATCAGTCTCACACTGTGGCCTCACACTTTTTAAAATTATTGAACTCCAGTGGCCTCCATCCCCACTCCAACTCAACCCTTTCCTAACATGTCCACACCCTAGCTGTCTCCAGAAACCACTTCTCTCCATGTCCTCAGATTCTGGCCACTGCTTCAACCTGAATACCACCTGCTCTTTCATAACCCGTGCAGAACCTGATTTGTGTTTTTGCTGTGGTCCTTGTGCCTTTGATCTCTCCATGCTGTAGTCGTCCCTGGTGCCCATTTGATTTCACTTTTCTTTCAACCCAGTTTGCAACTTCTTATTCAAACAGTTTAAGAAGCCTCTTGTAATGTATCTGTAATGCCTCCTGCAGGGTCCACACTTCTTTTCCCCAATTCCAGCCCTGGGAAATTCTTATTATCTGTTTTCTTTGCTCCTATCTGTACAAATGTGCATGGCTGGAGGAAAAAAAAGTGGTTTCAACTTACTGATTTTATTAGAAATGAGAGTGATTCAAACTTCACTGTTGACTCTGTATTTCACTCCCTATAGCAACCGATCCAAACTTTTTTCAACATCTTGAAATCTCCAACCCTCCCCAGGAGCATAAATTTTAACAGATGAACAAATGATCTCAGCGAAAATTCTCTGAAATTATCAAGACCACCTGGCATATGATCTCTTAACTTCCCTCCTCTCCTTAGAGTTTCTTTGTATTTTCACAGGACTTTTTTCTTCCCTCACTTTAGCTTGTTTGGAGGAAGACTCTCCCTTTTTTAAATGCCACAGATCAAGTGTCTGTATATTTCCCCATAACACTTTCCTGCTTGAATAATGTTCTATCAATTACAGAGTCTGTCTTGTCTTTTCAAACTCTCTACTGGTTTTTATACTCTATTACCCGTAAACATGCTCAATTTCCATGTCCTCTAACTAGCTTTCTCTTAAGCCTATCTCTTTTCTGTTTTCACCTATAAACTTGGTGATTTAAGCCACTGCTCCCTGCCTACACTTTAACCAAACACTGTCTTTGTAAGCCTATGCAATTTGAGTCTCCTTCATTTTTCTCACCACCAACTCACCACTGAAACCAATCTATTGAAAGTTACCTCTGATCAAGCTTAACAGCATTTTCTCATTCATGCTCCTCTTTGCCCTCTTTTTGGCATTTTATATTACTGTTCTTTCAAATAGCTTCTTTTTATCGATTCCATTAACTTGTATTACTCCGGTTCATCCTATCTCTCAACTCCTGTGTCCAATAAAATAAAAAACCTACCACGTAGCAGATGCATTTCCTATCTTCTTTACTTTCTATTTGAAGTTAATAATATATTCTCAGCCTTCTTCATGCTAACTGTTCATCTATCACTAATGTAGCATATAACAATGACTGCCACATCTATATTTTTGTCTCATATGTATCTGTCTATAGTGTTAGAGACATAAAGGCATCTACTGCAATAATTTCATGTAAAAATTCTAAAGATACTTCAAAATATTCAAATTTTTCTAATTAACTTTTTCCTTAAATATTTCTCTCCTCCTATTTTTCTGTCTTGGTTGTCAATATCATCATCAATCATAAGACATCTGCATTGTCTCATCTCTCCTTACATAAACCATTCAGTCAGCCAGACACAGTGGCTCTCACCTGTAATCCCAATACTTTGGGATGCTGAGGTGGGGGGATTGCTTGAGCTCAGGAGTGTGAGACCAGCCTGGACAACATGGCAAAACCCCATCTCTACAAAAAAAAAAAAAAAAAATGTAAGAATTAGCTGTGGTGGCACATGCCTGTAGTCCCAGCTACCTGGGAGGCTAAGGTGGGAGGATCGTTTGAGCTTGGGAGGTGCAGGTTGCAGTGAGCTGTGATCAAGCCACTGCACTCCAGCCTGAATGACAGAGTGAGACCCTGTCTCAAAAAAAAAACAACAACAACAACAAAAACTACCCAGCCGGCCGGGTGCGGTGGCTCATGCCTGGAATCCCAGCACTTTGGGAGGCTGAGGCGGGCAGGTCATGAGGTCAGCAGATCGAGACCATCCTGGTTAACACGGTGAAACCCCATCTCTATGAAAAATTCAAAAAAATTAGCCGGGCATGGTGCGGGCACCTGTAGTCCCAGCTACTTGGGAGGCTGAGGCAGGAGAATGGCATGAACCTGGGAGGCAGAGCTTGCAGTGAGCTGAGATCGCACCACTGTACTCCAGCCGGGGCAACAGAGCAAGACTCCGTTTCAAAAACAAACAAAAACAAACAAACAAAAAAACAACTACCCAGCCAATCCTGTTATTACTTTTCTCTAATATCTTTCACATTCATTCTATCCACTCTCTGCTTCTCTTTTCACTGTTCTAGTCTAGTTCCTTATCATTCCTTGGAAGGTATATCATAATAGCCTCTTAACAGGTCTCTGACTTTCCACCCCTTTAATCCATGCTCCACGTTGCTAGCGCTAAAATCCGTCTCCTCCCCAGACAGACTCCACACCACTTCAGGAGGCACAAGTTATCTTCTGTGGCCTGACTCCTATCATATCAGTGTACTCTCACCCACTCTTATCCAAATACTGCATGCTTACCTTCAATTCACATTCCTCTCTCTGACTAAAAATGTCCCCTTCTTAATACTTGTTGAAATGTGCTCTTTATTTAATTATCCTTTTCCAATTGCAGCACGTAAGCTATTAATATTTTCCTAATTTCCACAGCTGGGAATAATACCCGTGTTCAGGCAATTCCTGCGATCCCTGTTTGTTCCCTCAGTTATGATACTTATTACTGAGTATGCCTTCCTTGCTTTTTATCTCTAATTAGATTATAATCAGGCTGAGAATTAAGGGTACATCTCTCCACCTTGAACTGTGGGTATTAAATAGTCTTTTATTCTAACTGAGAGAATTAAATTTCCTTTGAATGACATGTTTAAAAAACCTAGATTAGAATTTGCCTGTAAATTTTTTATCTTTGAATAATTCATTGAGAAAATTCATGTTCAAATATAATACTGACGAATGTTATGCCTTTAGAATTAGGAAGTCACAAAATATGGACCACTTTTAGATAAAATGTAAACAGAAGCCAGAAGTTAATTCATTTAGCTTCCCCTGTATAATTTCAAATTGGATTGCTGTGAGTCACAGAAGAGCTAAGGTAAACAACTCTTTGAAGGTATGATTGTTTTTCTCCAATGTAAGAAGATGAGAGTTGAGTAAAACTGGTTGCCAGAGGGTAGTAATAGTATTGCTTTCAAATATTTATCTTGAAATATCCATGTCATTAAGGACAATTCCAATACTTGCTCTTCTACTGCTATTAGAAACAGCAGGCCAGGCGCGGTGGCTCACGCCTGTAATCTCAGCACTTTGGGAGGCCGAGACGGGCGGATCACGAGGTCAGGAGATCGAGACCATCCTGGCTAACACGGTGAAACCCCGTCTCTACTAAAAATACAAAAAAAATTTAGCCGGGCGAGGTGGCGAGCGCCTGTACTCCCAGCTACTCGGGAGGCTGAGGCAGGAGAATGGCGTGAACCCGGGAGGCGGAGCTTGCAGTGAGCTGAGATCCGACCACTGCACTCCAGCCTGGGCGACAGAGCAAGACTCCGTCTCAAAAAAAAAAAAAAAAAAACAAACAGCAGTCATAAGTTGCTATTTTCTTGCTTATAGATCACTTTCTATTTCTCTCTGATGGCCTCACAAATCACATCTCTGATGCTGCCTTATATAAATGGAGGTGTGTGTTGGGATGTGTTTGTGATGCCGAGGTGGGAGCATAGCTTGAGCTCAGGAGTTTGAGACCAGCCTGGACAACATGGCAGAACGCCATCTCTACAAAAAAAATATAAGAATTAGCTGTGGTGGCACATGCCTACTTCCCCCTAGAATGTGTAGTGCTGGGCAGAAGATTTTTTGTATGTTCTGAGAATTTTCTAGTTTTACCTCTGAAAGTAGTGTAGGCATGTGTGTGTGTGTGCATGCGTGTGTGTATACATGTGCATAGCACATGACTGAATGTATGTTGACAGGAAAGCTAGGTATGGCCAAGCCATTTCTGTGCTCAGCAAAGCAAAGAAATAGGGCTTTCCTACACCCTGAAGAATGCCCACCCTTCTGCTGAACTGATTTACCTAGATATGAGCTATGAAAACATTTGATAAATGAATTTACAAGATACGAGTACATGATTGCCCTAACATAACCTCAAAGGCAACATCTCATCACCTTTACTATTTCCTATTCATTGTAAATGAGTCTGGGTCTAGTCCACACTCAGGGGTATGGACGCCTGCCTCCCAGTGGCAGAATCATCAAGAGCCCTCTCAGAAGGTACCTATAGTATATTACCATCTACTTACTCACCAACTCTGTCTCCACAGACTCAGGAAACTCCCTGCGTCCCTTTCCTTTTAAAGCCTGCTCTCTTAAAAGGCCAATTCAAAGCCCTTCCTCCCTAAAACGGAAAAGAGTCAACTGACCTGACTGAGTGAACACACACTAAATCCCATTCCAGTGGTCCCTTTAAAGCAGTAAGAGGACCATTAAGTGTTTATCAAGACAGCTTAACAGGCCAGTTGCAGTTTTTGTAGCACATGGCTATTTATTGATTAAATCAATAAATTAATCAATAAATAGACACATGCTACAAAACCAATGACATGAACAGAAAGAAAAATCGCTAAACTCTCACCAAGCATAATTGAAAAATCAAATTGATTACTTGAACCCTACAGAGACAATAAAGGTAGGACACACATTCTGGTGAAGGTTGGTGGAATGTGGTCTTCTTCTTTGATATTTTTCCTTCTAATTTCTAGTCCCCATTTACCCTTGCAATCAAAATAATCTTTCCGTGGGGCTGACACCACATGCAATGGGGTGACTTCAGAGAAATCAACCATAATACATGGTAGTTTATGTTTAGGTTTCAGAATCTCTCCAAGGTTAATACATTCAACATAAAGTCATGTTCCCCTGGACCAGAGGCCTTGATCTGATCCCAGCTACCTTTCCCACCCCACCTGCTGTTATGCTTTCCTGCCTCTTTCCCATCCACACTTCCTATCACTTTATCTGTCATTGCCTTCATGATAATTTGCTGCAATGGAAGCTACTTGAAAATGTTTACCAATTTTGTCACCAATGTATGTTTAGCTCCTAGATAAGTATTTAGTACATATGTTCAATATGTTCAATGAATACACATGTGTAAAGTGTTTATTTTTATAAATTAATGAATGAATCTGTCAATCAATCAAAATAATCCTCTGTTAACATATCTATTATCCATCACTCAAGGAATCCAAAAGCAGTAGATGTTGCTTAATAAACATGGCTATTTTTTTAAAAAAGAAAAAAGTTTAATAAACAAAAATTTGGCATTCTAATAGTATATTTTGAGTATAGGCGACTGAAATTAATTTCAGTTTTAAGCAACTACTGCTCTAAATGTTGTCTTAGAGTTTTCACATCTTTTCAAGATAGAAACAGAGCATAGTGAATAGGACTTGGACATAGAATTCTCTAATCCCTGGCTTCTTGAGCCATATGAAATAACTTTTAACAGGCTTGTGGTTTGGGCTTTGTTTTGTTCTGTTTTGCTTTCATGTCACACACTGAAAACTTTAAAAACACAAAAACCATTTGGCTAAGAGTCAAATAATTAAACAAATGGATTAGCATTTTAGAGCTAATTTAAATTAACAGGGAAAGAAGTTTTTACCCAATTTGTGTTAATCCAATGTAAAAAAAAAAGTATTCTATCTAAATAAAATACTTTCCAATATGTTAAGTTCTACATCCTGCTGATCAACTAAAAATGTTTATCAATAAAATGCTACTGCTAAATTAGTAAATAATCTAAAAGCTGTCTACTTCACAGAAAACCTTAATCAAATGTGGAAATATGATATGCATAATTTTACTTCTAAGATATATATGAAAGTAGTTCCATTATAATTTAAAACTTGAAAACTGTCTCTCAAAACATGAATTTTTGAATTCATTATGAATTTGTTTTTGAATATGCACTTTATTTCTTGTCTCAAAAAATAGAAATGTTTGCCATAAAAAAGATACCTTGAATGTAAATCTAAATTGTTGAAGTAAAATGTACAAAATATGTTAATTATCTAGAGTCAATATAGCCTTTAATTTTTTTTTTTCCTGAAGATTACCTGGAGATTAGAACTGTTCTATTTTCTACCTTTGTGCTTTCCTTGAACACCACCAGCTTTGGTACCCTGGGCATTTTTCACCTTCCTCTTTAGTATCCCAAGTTTCTTTCTTTATTTTCTAAACTGGGTACATTTTCAAAACACACTGGTAGAAAACTTACATCTGATTAATTATTGTTGCCCTTAGAAAAGAATTTAAGAATGATCCATTTAAACTTGTCATGTTAATGGATAAGTTAGAAGCTCAAGTTAAATTAAATACATTAAAGCATTGGAATCATACCATTTTTGTGGGTTTATTTTTGTTTTATTTATTTATTTATTTATTTATTTATTTATTTATTTGGTTTCCTGAGGCTACCACAAACTAGGTGGCGTGAAACAACAGAAATTTATTCTTTCAGAGCTCTGGAGATCAAGAGTCTGAAATTAAGATACCGTCAGGGACCTGTTTCCTCTGGGGGTTCGAGGAAAACTTCTTTCAGTTTCTGCTGGTTGCTGACATTCCTGGACTTGTAGTCTAGTCTAAGCTCTGATTCTGTCTTCACATAACCTTCTCCTCTGTGTGTGTGTGTCTTTTCTATATGTCTCTTTAAGGACATTTGTCATTTGTCATTAGATTTAGATCATGCACCTTAAATCTCTTCATATCAAAACCTTTAATTACCTCTGTGAAACCCTCTCTTCCAAATGAGGCAACATTCACAGGTTCCAGGGATTAGGATGTGGACTTACCATTTTCAGGGCCACCATTCAACCCCTACAGGTTTAGATGGGAAATTTAGAGTAGTAAGAGTAATAGTATTCACATGCATCTCTGTAGTGCTGTATCATCCTCAGGGTACTTTCACTTGAATCCTCTCATTTTATAACTTCTCATAGTACCTTCATTTTACAATAAAACAACTGAAGCTAGAAGAATTAACTCAAAGATATCATAAAGATAATTAATGGCAAAGCAAGACTACCAAAAAGTCACTATAACACTTTTTAAAGTTTTTATTTGTGTTTAGCTGAAGCAAAATAAACTTATTTTTGCAGAAAATATTTTTTTTTCCATATTGGCACATGGGGATCTCTTAGAAGAGTTTTCTCATAGCGTTTTGGCAACAGCTACTGTTTCAAAAATCTTGGATTTGGGTTAGAAACAAGAAGTCATGCTTTTCATCCAGATTAGTAGTAACAGTCAACGGATAAGAAGCTTGTACTATTTGTCAGGCATGATATTTTACATGGATTACCTCATTTAAGTGCAGTATATATGGCGTTCAAAATCTGGCTCAGTTATCTGACAACCCGGAGTTAGAATTCAGTTGCAGCCTTTACTCATAGGTGGCCCGACAAGTCAGTCCAACTATCTAATCCTAATTTTCCTGATCTCAGAATTGGGAGTAACATTAGACATGCCCCAACTGGGTTGTCCTAAGACAGAAGAAAAATGATCCATGCAGCCTTTAAAAATGTGTAGATCTTCCTCAGTGTGTCCTCCACGGGTGACATCTGGAGTGTATGTTCTTTTGGGCGGAAGACACTGTATTTAACACAATTGCCTAATTCAGAACTACAGATTTTCTCCATATCTAACATTTTGGAAAGTGTCTTTGTATAGAGAGAGGTAAATATTTGTGTGTATGCCTAATAGTTCAATATTTGCTCATTCCCTATGTCCATTTCCTCCCCTTGTTTCCATTTACATTTTCACATAACATTCTTTTTTTTAACAAGACCATATTAAAAGAAAACAATTTTGGAAAATGTTCTTTCGAACCAAAGTGTAGCCAACGATGCTATTGTTAGGGCACGGCAAAGGAGTCGATCACCCTAGAATTAATGCTCCTTCCAAATTGAGGGTAGCCAGACATGCAAAAACACTTCCCTGAAAATCTCCTGCTTCAACTCATAACACAATACGCCAAGCACTGCAGAAAGTCAAAGCTCTGCTAACACTTCTCACCATGGACAAAAACTGCCAAGACCCAGTCTCGACAGTTTTGCTGAGTGTACGATTTGTCATGAAGTTATTGTCTCTTGGAAAGAACCTCAGCTGCAGATCCTGAGTACTGAGACTCTGTACTCTGTAGCGGCTAAATCGAAAACATATTTTAATTGGTTCTCTTTTGTTGAACACATCGCAAGCACATATTTGACAATTTTCAGTAGATTTGCATGTTTTGCTGCTTACGTATTTTGAAAACTGGAAGAAACGGAAAAAACAACTAAGGTCAGAGTGCATAGCTGTGAGGAAGTCTCCCAGAGGACCCAGTAAAGATCAGCGTAAGAGCTTTATTTTACAAAACATCTTTATTCATAACTTTGAAAGGGGAACAAACAGCTCACTAATTACCCTCATCGGGGACATGATGCAAACACTACTGGGGAAGATGATAAAAACGGGATATAAATGCTAAAGCCCAGATGAAAAATAGAGTAAAATGGACCAAAATATGTAAGCTAATAAATCTAGAGAAAAAAAATGTAACTTCAATTTGTGTGAAAAAACAAGGGTCTGGCAAATGAAGGAAAGAAAACCACTGATCTTAATATTAGGTGATTGTGTGACCACTTAAAAGAAAAAGAGAGTATTCAGATGGTTTTAAATCAGAACTAAAAGTAATGGGATAAAATCGTGGAAGGAAAATTTGGTTAGACTGTCAGAAAAACATTTCCTAGCATCAAAATCTATTAAAGCATGGAATAATTTCCCCAGCTAATTTAAGTCCCTTCATTTGATTATTTTAAAATTAGGCTAGACAAACCACTGGGAAATGGCCAGGCCAGAATTTAATTCATCCTGAATTGGCAGGGAAAGGCATTCAAGATGATCTAATAAGTTGACCCTAAACTTGTATGAAACATGACTAACCATTTGTTTTGTTCACATCCCCATTTGCCTCCCAGAAACTGAAACTGGCACATATAAATCTATAATGCATTCAATGTGTTAAATGCCATTCTACACATTGAATGCATTAAATATATGATCCAGGAAAAAGCAATTTGTCTGGCACTGAGGATACCGATATTCTCATCTTCTCATGGGAAAGACAACTAAATAATAACAGGTGTAGTAAAGAAAAGAAAAGCTAGAATTCCCTCCTACCAATACCACCACTACCACTGCTCATTGAGTCAAGTCCAAACACTATAATAGTTACCATAGTGTTGCATTAGCTAAAGCACATACATCATGAGCTTCTCCCTCCACTCTTCCTCCAACATTCACCATAGCCAATCTCATCTCCTTCCAGCTCATCGAGTACTCAGTGCCCTCTGATCACTCACGCTGCTAACTCTACTTGGACTAAATGTCATTCCTTTATACAGTTTTTACTAGTCCCACTGTTGACATAGTCATGACTTCTTAAGGAGAGTTAACGGCAAACCCACAGGTACAAATGAGGCACCAGCCTCATATATTCCCACAACACCATGCTCTGATCAAAACATTTATCCACATTACATTTTATTATCCATCAACTTGTCTCTATCACTCTCTAAATGGTAGTTTATGAGAACATATATCACTATTCTTTTGTCTACTATTTTATCACCTTCTAGGTTAATGTCTACTATATAAGAGTTCTCAAGGCATTTCTTGAATGTACATACAACAACCACCAACTGCAGCAATAATGTCTTAGAAAAAAAACTCCCTAAAAACTAGTAGCTTACAACAATCACTTGTTTATGTTCACGTGCTTGCAGGTCAGATGGAAGCTGGCTGATTAAGTAGCTGAACTTGGCTACCCTTGGAATCAAGTTGCAGATTGGGGCTCGATTACATGTGTCTCTAATCTTCCTTGGATCAGTGGATTTGCCAAGGCATGTTCTTCTAATTACGATGGCAGAAATGCAAGAGGGGTATGCATAAATGGGCAATGCTGTTAAAAGTCTAGATTTGGAACTGCCACAGTCATTTTTACTCATATGACAGTGACCAAAGAAAATCATATGGCAGAATTCAGCATCAATGGGGCAGCGAAATATACTCCACTACTAGTGAGAGGAAATACAGTCACGTGGCAAAGAGAATGATATTGGGAAGGATGAAAGATTAGAAATGACAATCAACTATCCCATAATACAAATAAATAATGTGGTAAAATTACAGTGCTACAGAGGCCATTGGAAAGAGCAATGTTTCTCATTAAACCATGCTGCTGCTCAAATGGAACAGAATAAATATCTTGGCAAATTGTGGATTACCATTTGAGCCCCAGAGTCAGTCTAGTTAAAACTTCAGTTGAATAGCAACTTCTTCTTTAATAAACTAGAGTACTTGCCCAATAAGAAAAAAAACACTATCTGATGTATTTCACCAAGAATACTCAAGAGGTTTGGTATATTCACATATTAAATAGCTAAAGAGCGAAGAGTTATCTGTCTCTGTCATGCAAAATAGCTTCCAATGATTAACAAAGTGATAAAATCCATTACTGTTTGTCTATTTGAGTTCCTTTGCAATACAAAACTCACCTGTCATTTAAACTACATCGTTCCAGAGACCAGGGGACATCTCACAATTTGTATTTATATTATCAAGAAAAATAGAAAAAAGAAGGCATTTAGCTCATTGGTTAAGTTAAACCACTAATCACCAAAATGAATATGTTTAATGTGGATATGCAATATGGCAATATCTTTAATGTGTAATGTGGTTGTCAATAAGATGATTCTGAGACTTTATCAAAGTGTGATCAATTTAGTTTGCCCTGGAAAGCACTGAGATTGCTTCCAAGGTCACTCTGTAGAAGAGACTGGACAAGAATATGGTTTAATAAAGACTGCTGTTTTTCACTGGTTTTATCCTAGAGTAAACTTATCTTTTTTCAGTTAGAGTTGCCGGAGTAGCGTATAGGTTAATTGCATGGCAACTGGAGACAGAAACCTGTGATCATCTTCCACTTACTAAGTGCTTGGCCTAAGTCAAGTTATTCAACTTCTCTAAGCCTGAGAATACAACAGCCCAATCTACCTCTTAACAGTGTGAGGATTCAATAGTAACAATGAGAGTAGAGCGGAAAACTTATGTCAGCTTCATCACTTTTCTTATAGCACTTAGCAGAGTACCTGGCTAATGGTTTACTTTTGGGTAATATTCACTGAACATATAAATAAATAGCTATGTAGTCAACAATTTTTCAGATTTATGGAGAATGTAGGCTTGACTATTTTCCTCAGATTTATGTTGACGATCCATTGATGGTTTCAGTTAGGTTGACCATATAATTTATCTTCTAAACAGTAACATTTTGACACCAAGAGTGGGCACTATTAATCATTAAAATAGGATAACAGTCATAAAGCAGACCAATTCAGGCAATTGTGGCATTTTGGAAACCGATAGTTCCAGGAGATACGGAGTATTGCCTAGAAGTTGTAGTTACTGTATGCCCCGAAGAAAATGAAAGAATATTATGTATAGTCACTTAGAGTACCTATCACCATGGTTAGTAAGAGGAACTTTTTATCAGAATCAGAACTTAAGAGCTGGTAGTTTTAGAATGCTTGCTGAATGGTATTCAGTAGAGTATCAGATGTCAATGTACAATTTTCTCTGGAAACCCAAAGTAATTTGAATTACATGCAAAAGAATGTGAAATTCCATATCTAATCAGAGCCTTACTGAGGTAAATATTTTTTAGGCCATAGTTTCCAGCCTGTTATAAGAAGAATTGAATGGCCAGTGAGAAAAATGTAAAACATTAGTTGATAGCTCTAATTAGTAGTGGGCCTACATCTGCAGATAAAATTATTAATGTATTACGTTGCATGCATTCTCCAAAATGTTTCTAAATTTGTAAATATATACATGCACATGTATAAAAATTACTAAAATTATATATTGCTTAATAATAAAACTTTAGGTTTATTGTTGATTTCATTAAGCATTTAAGATATTTTCATTCCTCACTACCATTAAACAACCCATGTCCCCATTCAATACATAGAAAAGCAGCAATAGCAGATACAAAATTAAGTAATGTATGGTAAAGGATTTTTTTAATGAGAACTAAACTGATTTTTCAATCTTGCCCAAATTCCTTTCTAAGGGATCTGAGGAGTCATGCCCTACAAATCATAAATTCTCATCAGATGGGTTTTATTTAACCTTATATATCATGATTTACTTTCCAACCTGACTCTGGCATAACATTACGAGAAAAAGAAGAAAATCAAAATATTTTTACCCCAAAACATGTTTCTTTGCCATATTTTGAAATGGCCCTGCAAAGCTGTTCTTTGGAGGGAAAAATTTGCACCTATAAAGAACATCTGTTAACATAGCCAGATCTTTTTCTTCCAGACCTTCCCAATTCTAATGAGATTAACTAAGATCTGAATAGGAAACATTTGTCACCTATTGTCTCTAAGGGCAGCCTCTATAAGACTTCAAAAGAACTTTGGTCTCTATAATCTTTATCTTAACTTAAACATTCCCTTTCTCTCTCTCTCAGGTCTTTAGACACAGTCGACTAATTGTCCACCAGAAAATGTTTAAATTCACCTATAGCCTGGAAGCCCCCTCCACCCCCAACTTTGAATTGTTCTGCCTTTCTGGATCAAACCAATGTATTTCTTAAATGTATTTGATTGATGTATCATGCCTTTCTAAAATGTATAAAACCAAGCTGTGCCCCAACTACCTTGGGCACCTGTTCTCTGGCCTTCCTGAGGGCTGTGTCACAGGCAATGGTCACTCATATTTGACTCAGAATAAATCTCTTCAAATATTTTATAGAGTTCGACTCTTTCGTTGACAGTAAACCATTATTTGAATTTTTGGGAAAGACAGATTTCCTTACCATGAATAAATACTATTTTTATTTTTTCCTTAAAATAAAAAATCTGTATTTTTTTCAGTTTTGGATTTATATCAGGTCAATAAAAAGATAAGTCTTGGGAGGCCAAGGCAGGCAGATCCCGAGGTCAAGAGATAGAGACCATCCTGGCCAACATGGTGAAACCCCGTCTCTACTAAAAATACAAAAATTAGCAGGGCATGGTGGTGTGTACCTGTGGTCCCAGCTACTCTGAAGGCTGGTGTTACTGGGGGTCCTTGCTCCCAGAGCTCCCAAGATGGCGGCAGGCCGCTTCCAAGATGGTGGCAAGCCTCGCGTTCTCTGACGTATGGTTCTTGGCCTCAGGGATTCCAAGGACTCGAATCTTGGGCCACGTGGTGAGTGTTATAGCTCTATTAGAAGCCGTGGGTTAGGGAAGAGAACTGTGGAACCCAGTGACTACTGTTCAGCTCGATTTGGACGAACCCAGGCACTTATCTGTGCAGGAACAATGGCAAGCCTTCAGCCCGGAGCAGCAACCAGCGCCTCTATGAATCAGGAGCACGGAAGACACCCTGCCGGATCCGGAGGGATGAAAGTCAGTGGCAGGACTGCGATGGCGGCAAACAGCAGTGGTGGACGCCAGCGAAAGCTCAGCTCCAGCGGTAACACACACCGACCAGAGGAGACTGCAGATTTAACAGAGTGAAAACAGAGCTCCCATACAAATGGAGGGCACCCAAAGAGGGTTGCTGTTACCGGCTGGAATGTCTGGGTTTATATCCCTATCATTGTCCCTCCCGCTGTGCTCTCAGGCAATAGATGATTGGCTAATTCTTTACCTCTTGTTTTTGCCTAATTAGCATTTTAGTGAGCTCTCTTTACTACCTGATTGGTCCGGCGTGAGCTAAGTTGCAAGCCCCATATTTAAAGGTAGAGGCAGTCACCTTCCCAGCTAGGCTTAGGGATTTTTAGCCTAGGAAATCCAGCTAGTCCTGTCTCTCACTGGGGCAGGAGAATCACTTGAACCTGGGAGATGGAAGTTGCAGGGAGCCGAGAGAGCGTCTCTGCACTCCAGCCTGGGCAACAGAACGAGACTCCGTGTCAAAAAAGAAAAAGAAAAAAAAAGATATATATATAAAATCAAGGGCTTTTATTTGATTCTTCAATAAATTATTTACATTTAAGTATTTTAAACCACACAGCCTCATGTTTTAAAACCCAGAAGTATTAATACATTTAAAATGCAATGGAGAGTTTCTTTGGCAGTTCTTAGATTGGAAACATAAATGAGGGAATGCAATAGATTTCTAAAATCAAGATTTAAGTTAGGGATTAACATTAAAATATTGGTATATCAGTCCATTCTCACACTGCTATAAAGAAATACCTGAGACTGCATAATATATAAAGAAAGAGGTTTAACTGGCTCATAGTTCCACAGACTGTACAGGAAGCATGATGCTGGCATTTGCCTGGCTTCTGGAGAGGCCTCAGGAAAACTTACCATCATGGCAGAAGGTGAAGGGCAAGCAGGTTTGTTTTATGCAGCCGGAGCAGGAGGAAGAGAGTGAGTGGGGAGGTACCACACAGTTTCAACGACAAGATGTCTTGATAACACACCATCATGAGAACAGCACTAAGAGAATGGAGATGAACCATTCATGAGGACTCTGCCCCCATGATCCAATCTCCTCCAACCACCCACACCCAACACTGGGTATTACAATGCAGTGGGGACACAGATTCAAACAATATCAATTGGAAAAATATATAATATGAAAATATTTACAAAAAGAAAATGGGTATAATTATATAAGAAGTTTTAAAGCAGAAAGGAATAATAACAAAAGTTTACACATAAAAATAAAATATTTATTTGATTATGATGAAGTAGCAATTCTAAATTTTTATGCACCTAATGGCATAGCATCAAAACATGTCAACACAAACTAAGCTAGGGAAAAAGCCTAAAACATCAACCATCATAACAGAAAGAAAGCCAACTAAGTTTCTGGTAATTGGGAACTAAAGCAGGATGAAATTTAAGTATAGAGAATACTTAAACAATACAAATGAAATGCCTGACTGATTGAGTCTATGTATAATTCTAAACTATTAACTTCAGAATATGTATTCTGGTCAAGTATACATGGGACAGTATACGACTTTACTGCTTATGGTACCATTATGGAAATTAAAGATATGAAAATAGGAAAGGGAGAGGTAATCTGTTATTCTTCTTAGATAACATTACTCTATGTATAGAAAACTCATTAAAATGATCATAAATGTTAAAATTAATGAGTTTATCAAATTTTCTAGATACAACATGAATATGATAAAGTCAAATCTATCTCTGTACTCTGGGATTGATGTGTATGAGCAAAAATTTAAAATTTCATAATAACATAAAAATATAAATAGCATATTATTATGTATGATGGGGAAAGGTGTCTAAGCATAATATAAATATAAAATGTTTAGACATAGATACAAATGCACATAAACAGATTAATATAGATGTCAATATTTTTCCACATGGATGAACAATTGTCCAACGCTATTTAATGACAAACTCACTATTTCCTCTATGATATCAACTGCCTCTGGTTTTACAAATTAAAATATTCTTATATGCAATAATTTAGTTCTGGAGTCTCTATTCTGTTCTTTTTCCATATTACTAATCCCTGTCCATTTATTTTGCATATTAAGCTTCCTGAATTTATTCTTCCCCATAACATACATAAAAATAAGCTCTTTTATATAGAAGAAAAAATTTTTAGCAGAAATTACTTTTAAAATCACTGTGCAACATAGGAAAGGAAAGCATTTTCAGACAATCCAAAAGGTATACATAAAGTAAAAGACTGATCAATTCAACTACATATATTTTATACAAAAGCACTGTAAAAAGTGAAAAGGGAAAGAAATTATTTATACCACTTACAACTAATAATACATAAAGAATACACAAGGAATAATGAATATATAATAACCCTAATAGAGCAAATAGGAAAATGACAAATAATCTGAGATAAAATAACAAGGAATGCCATTAACAGAAAAAGAAAGGCGTTTAACAAAGAAAGAAAGAAAATTGACCCAGAAACATACAAAAAGATGATCAAACTAATTTATGATAAGGTAATAGAAATTAATATCACAATGAGTTAGGATTTCATACCTATTAAACATTAAATATTCTGCCAATGCAAGCGTGTGTGACAATGTGGAGCTCCCGGTATAATTATATAATGCTAATGAAAGTGTAAGTTGGTACAATCATTTGGAAAACAGTTTAATACTATTAAGTTGAAGAAATACATACCCTTTGTGGCAAAGACAGTAGCATTCGCCAGATATTCATCTGATAGGCCACATTTCCTGCTAGATTTTACTTACTGAGCTGTAAGAAAAAGAAACATAAGTCACAAAAATGCAGAACCCATGGGCTCTGTCTTGTCTCTGGAGGACCCATGTTAAATCTGGGTCTGTGTCTATGCGGATATAAGCGCCACTCCTTTCCTGTAGCAGAGGTTACATGGGTGTTGAGATGTAAAAGTTATTACAGTGAGGACTCCAGGATGTTTGGGTGATTGTTTTACCACAATTTGTGTAACTTATCCGGCCTAAAATATGCTAAGCCTCCTAATTCCACTCCTCAATATACCTGAGAGCAGCCAAACATGCCAAACAGCAATGCTGTTGGTATATTGTTGGTAAAAGTTGTTGTAGTGATTTATTTCATAGTAGAAATTGACCCAAATTTTGCCCAAATATTTAAAAAAATTTTATCTCTTCCCATCAGTGAAGCAGGTTGGGAATGCCCACATGGCATTGTATCCACTAGCTGTTGGGTGCTAGAAAAGTCGTCAGAACAAAAAATAAGAAGAAAGGAAGTAATATCAGTGTATATTTCTTGAAAGAGAAAAGATACAATATAATAGATTTTATAGAACCATAAATAAGGGCTTCTGATTTATAAAACTGTATAAATTAAATAGCAAATACAAAAAGAACACTCAGGTAAATTTGCCATAGTATTAAACTCTGCATCAAAAAACGACTATACTCTAATAAATATTGGTTCTTTGAATAAAGCAGAAATAATTACTGTGGAAATCAATGTCTCCTGAATTTAAACATACATAGTTTTCTACAACTCACAAACATTTCTTGGACAGTTTTCAGGACCGAGTTTTGTTTCAGCCCAGTGGAATTTGCTTTCTTTGTCAACCAGAATGTATTATCGGCAGCTCCCTGATCAAATTTCCCTGTGCAGCAGGGAACAACATTTGAAGCATAACATATTAATATATTTATCTTTTCTAAAATGTGAGACCACTTTTTCATGATGGAGGTAGGGGCAGGGGGACGTCATATTCTTTTCTATCCTTGTTTTGATGACCACATTCTTTATATGTCACATAAAATTCAAAGCATATAGCACCAGATTTTGGTAACATTATCAAAATATTGTCAGTCTACCCATTACTGCTTCTATTATCAACTTTATAAGCAACCCTTCCACATTCAGTATTCACATATAGATTGATACCTGATTCAAAAGACAAATGTCTCCACTATTGAAAATTGCTTTTACTAGCAGTGCTTTGTATTTTGGGATATACAAAGATTACCGAAAGTGCAATATTTCTAAATTTTACGTACTGAATCCTCTTATAAGGATTATTGTCCATTCTCCAAAAGTACATGGGGTACCATTTTTTTGTTGGTGGTGGTGTTTAAAAGGGTTAACACCATGAGTATTTCATATTATCTGTATAGCAAGTGAAGAACAAATCCAATGGAAGTATATCAGTGGATCTGAACAGGTGTTCTATTTCTAGAGAACTGAATACATTTATTGGAAAATTCAAGATAATAGCAAAAATGTCCATGTATAGAGAAAGACATTTATAACAGGTATGGATTTTGTTTTTCCTTTTAGAGGTTGATTATTCAGTACAAGCTTTTCTGGAATTCTTTGAGTCCTGTATTTGGAAACAACGAAAATTAAATTCTCCTGAGAAATATTGCAAACTGGTTTTGGGCAAAATTTGAAAAACTATTTGTGGCAGCAGGTAGAGGTAGGAAAGGTGAGGAATAAATCAATACACTTAATAAAGTAAAGTTTCAGCATTATTTCATTAATGGACCCTTTCCATTTTCCTAAAAATCTTTCGGCTTTTTGTCCCACATGATTTTTACATTTTACAGAAGGCTAGAATCTTTCTCCAATAAGCTTCTCTGACTACCACGCGTTTCTTGCTTCCATACTCCTTAGAGAGCTTCTCTTATCAGCAGGAGCAACATATCAATTCTTGTTCTAGAAAGAAAGGAATTTTAATTTGTCTTGTTTTTAAAGGCATTGTATTAAAGTAGATGTTTAATGTAATTACAGTAATATTACCTCTTTTAAAGTAAAAATAAAACAGATAGCAATAAAAGTAACTAATGTTAAGTCCTGAGATGAAACCATCTTTGTTTCCAATTGTAGGAGTGTTGTAAATATACCACGCTTAGCTGAGATGAGCATACTCTTGGGACATTACTAAGTATTCCATGTCTGTACTACAAACAAAAAACTAATTGATGAAAAGCCTATTTCAGGGATGAGTGAAGAGGAAACTACTTAGGAGGGGAAAAAAAGAGAATGTGCTAGTCTGACAAGAAATTATAAGAAGAATCTGAGAGTATCTTGAGATGAGAGGTCAAAGGAAAGGTGGATTAGACCAGACACATTGAAGACTTGAAAGACGAGCTCTTGTAGGAAAAAAGAAACAATGATAAGAGTTGTAGTCAGGAAATCAGATCATGAGATATCTTTGAAAGAGTTCGAACTGCTTTGGAGGGTAAAGCTTGATATGAATCTCTACCTCCAAAATGTCAGTGTTCCTCGAGGTTCAGTCTCTATTTGCTTGCTGTAATCTGAATCTACCTGGAAAATTAAAACCACGTTTAGGGTTTACCAGAGTAAGATTAGGTTTATTCTAGATACTCCCTAATCCACGTGCCTTAATGCTGATTGAGCCAAACATTTGTTCCCTCATCTTTCTGTTGGATTTTACTACCTTGACATTATAAATACGTTTCTTTTTTTTTTTCTTTTTAAATACCTGTTGGGTTCTATAAGTACATTTCAAGAAATACTTTCCTGCTTGTCCTTTTCGTTTGGCTTTTTCTCTGAAGATTTTGACTTAAAAAATTATAAATATGGCACAAAAAGCTGTTTATTTTTAAAATCACTTCATTTAGAGCCTCTCTTTTATGTAACCTGTGATCCACATTACCACCTATTGATTTTTATTCACCATTTTTGTCCTGTTATATTTGTATTGTTCAAAAATATTTAATAGTTCCTCTTTCTGTAAGATAGAATCAAGGTTTCACCCACAGCAGTCTGGAAGTTACTCCCCCTACTCTTTTTATTTTTTAAATTTGGAACATTTTAAAAAATTTCCGTCATCCCGATCACAAACACTTCTTACGCAGTCTAGCATCTCTACCTTTACTCATGTTAATCACCAGCACTAAAATGTCCTCCTCTTTCCTTGCCAATTACCAAAATTTTATCCAGTCTTTGGATTCCAAATGAAATCCGTCTTCCCTGGTAAATCATTCTCAGAAAGGCATGGGCACAGTGATTCCTCCCTCCCATCTCTGAACTTTCAATGCCCCTATTTACTCTGCTTCTAATTTGTCACTTACCATACATTGGGTTGAATTATTTCTTTGATTTTTTTTTTCAAACATATATTTGTGGTCTACCAAAGTGACCTGTAAGAATGTGCTTACGCATTTCTCCAAATAACTTGTATAATACTTTCACATAATACATTTATTTTTCTTTTCTTTTTTTGAGACAAGACAGAGTCTCGCTCTGTAGCTGAGGCTGGAGCACAGTGGCGCCATCTTTCCTCACTGCAACCTCCACCTGCCAGGTTCAAGCAATTCTCATCCCTCAGCTTCCCAAGTAGCTGGGACTACAGGCATGTGCCGCCATGCCCAGCTAATTTTTTTTGTATTTTTAGTAGAGGTGGGTTTCCCCCATGTTGGCCAGGCTGGTCTTGAATTCCTGAGCTCAAGTTATCCGCCCGCCTCAGCCTCCCAAAGTGCTGGGTTACAGGTGTGAGCCACCTTGCTGGGCCTGCACACAATACATTTCTAGTAAGAGGATATGTATTTGTGTATGTAGGCCTAGATATGGAGCAATTAATGTCCCAAAGATCTGTAAATAAGAGTCACCCAGTTGACTTGGGTATCAGCAAATGTCCTTTATACCTTTATGTTTTTACTGAAATGTTCCCCCCAGATTTTACCTGCAGATCGTTGTGAATTAGTGACTGTCTTTACCAAACTGCAACATCACTCGGACAAAGGTTGAGGCTGCATACTCCTCGATTTGGTTCTGTCATCCCCTTCTCATGCTCATAGATTCCTGGTTCTTGAGTCCCTATGAGGTTTCCAACTCCTGCGGTCTTCTTATTCTTTTCTTTCTTTTTATTTTTTATTTTTTGAGATGGAGTCTCGCTCTGTGGCCCAGGCTGGAGTGCGGTGGCGCGATCTCGGCTCAATGCAAGCTCGGCCTCCCAGGTTCACGCCATTCTCCTGCCTCAGCCTCCGGAGTAGCTGGGACTACAGGTGCCCAAGCCCGGCTAATTTTTTTGTATTTTTAGTAGAGATAGGGTTTTACCGTGTTAGCCAGGATGGTCTGGATCTCCTGACCTCGTGATCCGCCCGCCTTCACCTCCCAAAGTGCTGGGATTACAGGCGTGAATCACCACGCGTGGCAGGTCTTCTTATTCTTTTCGCACTGTTTTATTCTGATCCCCATATGCCAATGTGGTTTTGACCAATGGCTTAGAACCACCATCTTGAAAATCGTGTTTTGTGCAATGCTAATTTCTTATGAAGGCAAGAGGTAGTGTTTGGTTTAGAGAGAGTCTTTGCTCAAACTCATTTGGACACTTCTAGTAGAAACAAACTGAAAGAGAGCCCTGTACCTCAGTGCCTTTAATATGTGCAATGTACATCCTGTAGGAGAGAATAAAAACGGCAGCATATTTCAGAATTGTGCAGAGTGCCTTGTAAACCCTTGTTGATTATCATGTTGTAAAACTATCAATTCTGGCCACTTCATGCTATCTCAGCAAAGTGACTCTGAGGATAAAGTGAAAAGTCATGATTTCTGTTCTAAGCTGCATCACATGTGATTCTATAAATAATCTGCAGCTTCCCTACCTACATTTGACCCCTTAAATCACATGGAAGTTCTTTTCCATCCAAACAGTTCACTGAGTGTTATAATTGATTCAATGACTCACCACGGAAAATTAGGTCAACATCACATTTTGAGGATCTACTATGTGAAAAACACTGTGAGATCTGCCAGGAGTACAAGAATAAATAGGATTCCATCCTTGGTGTCGAGGAGTTCACAAATTGCTTGGGATGACAGTGTGATAAATAGATGAGCATAATATGTTATGGTTAGTGCTATGACCAAAGTAAGAACACAAACACATTACCATAGGAACCTAAAAGTCAGGGCTGGGCCATTTATTCTCTCAGTGCTGTTCAATGGCTAGAAGAGATGATACATGGTATATTTCTTTAGGAATTCCTGCTCCACTGATGACCCACCGCTACAAATTATCCCCAAGCATGGAAGGCTTCATTTCTGTATCCACATATCCGACGAGATCCACCGTTGTAATGGTTAATGGAACTGGGTTAATCGTTTGGTCTACCTGAGCAAATCAGCTCTGAACAGAGAGTCCATAGTAGTTTATTTGTGAGCAGTAGATCTGAAAGCTCATATAGATTTAGAAAATAATAGCATCCTTTTAGTTCAGCCATGCTAGGTGATTTGCAAATGAATCCAAAATCTGGCTCAATAGGAGCACAAGAAATGATGAGCTACAGAGGGAAGCAACACCAAAAGACTACACAGTCTCAAAGGGTTCGGGCAAGATAGGCAAAAGTAAGCTATAGAAAAGCAAATGCTATTAGAAAAATCATAAAGAAGATAAAAGTCTTAAGTCATTCCATTTATTAAATGGAAGTGAATCCTCATAAAATCTTCATCTTGTCTTCACATTGAATGGACTGAGGAGGAGGAGGGAGAAGGGTTCTTCTTGCTGTCTCAGATGGTAGAGGCAGAAGAGGTGGAGGAGATGGAAGGGGAGGCAGAAGAAGCAGGCACACCTATAACTTTTATTGAAAAATAAATCCATGTGTAAGTGAACTTGTGCAGCTCAACCCCATGTTGTTCAACGGTCAACTGTATTATCACATGATTCAGTATCAAGGTAGAGGACTAGATGACAATGTTGGTCTCGCTTCTGAAGGCTTTTTTTTTTTTTAGTACTTTCACTTTGTGAACGAAGTCATAGCTAAGCTCACAAAATTGATGATCTCTCTTGGTTTTTCTGTCTAGGCTTGTTTTCTCTCTAGCTTCTATTTGCAATATGTGGACTGAAAACTTACATTAGTTTACCATCTTCTTTCCAAAAATTGGAGTCTTTTTAATTGTGCTTCTGTGCACTGGACCCACTTGTATAAGACAAACCATTGAGACAGAGCCTGAAACTTTAAAGTAGCCTCAATCTCAACTCCTAGAGGGTTCTGGTTCCAACCATTTGCATTCCTCACAATGTTTGAAGACTTAAGTGCTGAATTATTATACTATGACTTTTATATTTTCAACTATGTGTTTTAGGAATTGGGATTAATAAAGCATTTAATAACAGAAAGTTGCTTAAATTCTTTGGACCTCATTTTCCAAATGTGTAAAATATGAGGGTAACTGAAAACATCCAAAGTTTGCCACCCAGTAGAGCTCTCTATCCTCATTACAGTAGTCCCTGCTTATTCACCAAGGATAGGATCCAAAGCCTCCAGTGGATTCCTGAAAGCATGGATAGTACTGAACCCAATTCCCATCAATTTGCACAAGTATCATTTCATGTCTTCCATCTAAAAATTTAATCCTTTTTCTATCTTAACTAAGCCCTTGTCACACATTGTGGCTGTATTTGTTCCAGTTTGATGTGCAGCACCAAAACTGGCACAAATTTCTTTTTCCTTCTTCACCATTTTGCAGTTAGATTTGTCTCTGCAGTAGGTCTTAGGAACTTCGGCATGCAATGTTTTTTCCTTCCTTATTAAGTTAAGAACTTTCACCTTTTTGCTTAAGGGAGAAAATTCACAGCTTCTCTTTGGCACATACAAATTGCCAGAATTACTATCTTTGTGTTTTAGGGCCATGATTAAGTCAAATAAGGGCTACTTGAACACAAGTACTGTGATATCACCACGGATTGCAGCTAGTGGAACCTAGATAGTTACTAAGTGACTAAGGGGTGGGTAGTGTCTACAGTGCTGATGTGCTGGACAAAAGGATGATTCACATCCCATGCAAGATGGCTGGGAAGAAGCAGAATAGTATAAGTTTCCCTAATGCTATGCAGAATAGCACACAATTGAAACTCAGGAATAGTTTATTTCCAAAATTATCTATTTAATAACATAGGACCATGGTTGACCGCCAATAATGGAAACCTTAGAAAGTGAAACTGTGGATAAGAGAGGACTGATTACAACAGAGCACTCTTTTACCTTCCTCTGCCAAAATTTGTCCCGTCCTACTGAGGGGTGTCTAACGTCATACTAAAAAACACTAACATTTATTGAGTACTTCCTGAAATCTAGACACTGTTGTAAGCACTAAATATTTACTAACTCATTTACCTTTGTAACAACCTAATCACCACCATCCACATTTTACAGAGAGACTAAATGACTTTCATAGTGGTCACATAGTTAGGACATGGCTGAGTCAGAACTCAAATTATGGAGGGGCATTTGGGTGTTGCTCCAAAGACATCACTTTGCTAAATTAAAGAATCCTGAGATAGCAGAGGAAATTTACAGAAGAAAATAAAAGTAGAAAATGAGCACTAATGGACACTTAGCTGTACTCCAGTTGTGTGTGTGTATGTGTGTGTATTTGTGTGTAAAAAGAAAGAAAAACAGAGAAAGAGAGAGTGTGTTTGTGCCTTCCTCTAATTATTAACAAAATAATGTCAAGTATCTGAAGGTGTTCTAGTTGATTTCAACATAAGTTTATTACTTTAATTCATTCACATATTTTAAATTGTACTTTAATGAAATTTCTTATCTGTGTAGAAAATCTATTACTGCAATTTGTTTCCTAAACTTTCAATTTTGTGCTTTTTATCCTACCATAAATAAATAGAAGTGGAATGGTAATTTTCTGCCCCAGTCTTGTATGCAAAAAATATTCTTGTAGACAAAATGTTCAGACACTTAGCCAGGGACAATGATGAGTGCCTGTAGTCCTAGCAACTTGATAGGCTGAGGTGGGAGGACTGTTTGAGGCCAGGTATTCGAGGCTGCAATGGTCTATTATCACACCTGTGAAAAGCTGCTGCACTACAGCCTGAGTAACACAGCGAGATTCCATCTCCATTAAAAAACAATGTTCAGGCAGTTGAGTGTTATAAGCCGCATGCATTTTGGGCTGGGAAAGAGGTTGCTGCATCATCTCCTAGTCAGTAAAAGTATATAGTTCTGTATTTGTACCTTTTTCTGTTTGCTCAAATAAGAATCAGCTGTTAGAAATCTAAGATCTCTAGTTATGACAAGTCATGTTCTTTAATTGGTTTTGAACAGTATCATACCGTATTGCTCAAAACAAATTAAGGAACATATATATATATATATGAACTAAGTAAATATTATGGGATTATAATGTTGGTTTAAACATTTATGTGAAATTTTCAGAAATGAAATTCAGATGTGGAAGAGACTTTAAAAATGAACTATGGGAAATGAGGAGTTGCTATTCAATGGGTATAAGGTTTCAGTATGCAAGATGAAAAAGTTTTTGAGATCTACTATACGACATTGTGTTTACAGTTAACAACACACAAATATGTGTTAAGAGGGTAGATCTCGTGTTATTTTTTTTTAACCACAATAAAAAAGAATGTACTCTGTTACCCTCATATTTTGTAGGTTTTGGAACTAAGTCTCACAAGTTATTTTTCCAGTATTAAATAGCTAATGAATCTCAAAGCCAACAGCTTTTAGTACATTATCAACCTTGCATCGTATAGAGGCTGGAGTGTAGTACTGAAGTAATGCACTGTAAGTCTATTATTACTTCTGCGCCCAGCAAGTTTCTTTTTGCCTCTCTTTATTAACCATGATAAGTAACTCAAGATTTCAAAGTAGGCCCAGAAACCCGTTTCTGCCTACATAGAAGCTGGCTGAAAGTCATGTCAGTAACAGATGTACGGAAAGTGATAAGAATGCAAACTTGATGTGTTCCACACGTAATATCTTTACTGCACCAAACAACTGCAGAAAAATTGGATCAAGAAAAAAAAATTGACTAAAATGTCCAGATGTTTGGTCCAGATGTCCAAACGATTAAACAAAAATGTAGTTTTTATTCTAATGCTTACACAGCCAAAAACATTGAAAAACAATTTTCAAGTTGTAATTTAGAGATTTAAAGAACACACTAATTAAGCAAATATTATTGTTGATATTTTATTAATTGTTTATTTAAAAGTGATTTATATAAAATTACATAAAAATTTGACTTTATATAATGGGGAAAAATATGTGACTTAGAAGAACCAAATGTCCCAGAGTCTTGATTTTGAAATATGTTGTTTCATTCAGTGGGACAGAAAGTCACCAAGAATCACCATTCTACATAATTGTTGTTACTAATCACCAGGAGAAAGTTAGTCATTACCCAAGAGACATGACCCTTGAAAACAAAATTATTTAAGGGTAGAGTCATTTTAAGAAGACCTAAATTTACACTTTGTACCAAATAGTTACACATAGACCTTTTCATAAAATATTTCAATGAAGGAATTTTTCTCATAAATGAAGAGGCATCTTTGTCCATTCTCATGGAAATCTGTAAATGTAAAAATCAATGTATTCCTAGAAAAATTTTATCGTTAGGTTCTAGCAATTGAAAACATTCATTTTATAACCAACTAGAGTTTGCTATAGTATTTCTTTTCTTCAGTAGAATGGTCAGGTTACTAAGTGCTGCAGAGGCTTGAACTCTTGATGACAAATATAGAGGAAAACTTCATGCAGCCAGTTCAAGTTCGGTTTTGGGTGACTTTGGTGGAAACAGCCTAAAATCCAGTAGCATCACTTGAGAAGACCACCAATTAAATCACTAAATTCTGCAAGCTACATTCTTCCCCACTCTCCATGTGTTCTTAGTGTCTATGAAAAAATTAGATGGTTTACAATGGGAAAAAGGCACCTCGGAAGAAATTTTTCTTAGCTGTCAAGAAGTACTTATGTTAAAACAACTCATTTAAACTAGGTTTTGTTTACCCTCTTTCTTTTGTTTTGTGAAAGAAAATAAATGCAATAACTTTAAGAAACTTTGAAATATAAGTACCTCATTCTTGCAGGTGTTTATTATTCTCAGTAAGGTAGATCAGAAAAAAATTCAATTCGTTTTTTTTTGCAGGAAACAATGTACAGTAATTGAATATTCTTCAGTAAATGTTTACAAGCTAATATGACTAAAAGAGAGCTAGTAAAAATATCCAACATTTCAGCAGGTATATCTTTTAAAAAATGCACATATGAACATGGGTTAGCATTCAGTTTTTACATTAAATAATAACAACAAAAAATATGAAACCAGATTAGGACAATGAAATGTGGTCATGTATAGGGCAGTTATTTTTGTGAGTGACTTGAACAGCCAAATAAGACCGTAAAGATTCAACTATATTTAACAATAAATCATTCTTTTCTTGGAAGTAAAAGTAGCAGAATGCCCTTAGAATGGTTGCAGACTTAGTTTATTTATTATTTTTCTCTCATCAGATCTTCTTTCAGGATTAGTAAATTTTAGCATAATTTTTTTTAGTGAAATGTAATCAAAAAATGAAAATTTATTTATGTCTTTATAGATATATTTCATTCTGTTCTTTTGAACCAGTAAAAATTTGTGTTTTTAGCAGATTTATTTATTTTTTTCAGAGACCTTCCAAGTGCTTAAAAATCTCTTGGTTGCATCAACATGAGTCTTCAATGAATACCAATTGGGAGAAAAAGGGGTTCCAGCACTATATAGATTGAAAAAGCAAATGATTGTATCAACTGAATATGTTTTCATTTATATCCTTATGGAAAACAGTTCTTGAGTGGTTTGAGACAAATTAGCTTGCTTAATATTGACCAGATATTCTGGGAATAACATTGTGTTCTGGAGTCTCAACATACATTGACTTTTCCAAGGGTGAAGATGTATTCAATTTTCCCATCTTAGTTTTGAGATTCATCAACTCACATTTGAATAATGGTAATAAGGGTAAGCCTGGGTTTGCGCACTGTTTCTAGAACTTTTAAACATGTTGAGAGGTCACTTCTTCTTTATGAAAATTTATGTATCTATACCTTCAGCAAGTGATGCAACTGAAGGGTTACTAGCCTACCGAATAAGAAGAGAGAATGTTAAATAAAAGTAGGAGTAATTAGAATCCCATTAACTAAGTTAATTTCATTCACATGCCAAGAACAATGCCTGAAAAAATATATCATATGATCACGTTTTTTTCTTTTTTTGTTGTCAAGTGTTTGGTGTTTTCTGGGAGCCACTTTTTAAAGATACTATCTGATATGTTCCTTTAGATCAATATTCAGAATGCATTACTTGCATTATAGAAGAACTTGAGAGGAAATACTTCAGTATGGGTGATTTTTGTCAGGAAGGAAGATTTGGAAGGTGTTTCCAGAATGAGGCACTACCTAAGAGGATAGGTCCCAGTGCACTGAAGTGAATTATGCCAAACACTCAGTTCTTCTATTGCATCTGAAGAACAGGATACAGATGGAGTGCTCCGAACATTTTTGAAGAGAATGCTGTCCAATCAGTAAATATTTATTCACTAAATACACACACAGAATATATACATTTACACGTCTATTATATTTAATAGAACCTAGATAAAGTAAAGACAACATAGTAAAGACATAGTAAAGAACCTAGATAAAGTAAAGACAACATTGTATTTTCCAACAGTTCACAAATATAGATTGAAAAGGTATGTGCAGAATTGACAAGACAATCTGTGATGAAGATTCAAACAATGAAATCACAAAATGAATTTTTTGATTTATGAAAAATAGAAACATTTCATAGACAAAGTAACATTTGAGTTAGATCTTAGAGCAAGAGTATAAACATAAGAACAAAAAGATAGAACAATATACGCAAAATTATAAGTATTGATGAATAATCCAGAGACTGAATGAACCACATGTGAAAAAAATTTGGAACTGATTATACACAGTATTGAAGTTGGGCTTTATTGAAGCTGGTGAATAAGAAAAAAAAAAAAAAAGTTTTTTTAATCTGATAGGGATAGGATATGCCATAATGAGATGCTGAGTCTAGAACAAAAATTGTGTGGGATATACAGATGCAGGGAGAGGAGGAAGGCAGGGAAACCCATAGAACAAAACAGACTGGAACTTCTGGTAGAATTGGGGGTAGGGGTGGCAAGTAACACATGTGAATAACAGGCTGAAGGGACTGAAGATGCCAAGAACATGGAACAATTGAGAAACATTCTACAGTAGTTCAGGTGAGGGAAGCCAGCACCTGAACTGGGCAATGAATCAGAAGGAAGATGAAAAAGGAAATAAATAGTTCAAAAGAAGCTTAATCATGTACAAGTACGGGAGTCAGGTGACTGACCACAAATGGCTACTAAAATGTAAGGGAGCACTGCTGCTTACTCTCAGGAACTAACTTAGGTTAAACATTTTGTTGAAATATAAGCAGTTTTCCTCTTGTTTCTAATGAGTTTTATATTCATTTTGCTTGTCATTTTAGCAAAGTATCATCAAGTATAAACACAAAAAAACTGCCTATAGGAAGTAAATACTTTTCTTTTTCAGTTCACCAATATTTAATTATGTCACAAGTATGTTCAACAAACTTACTTTTGGATCAGCCATACTTTTGCAAGGAAAATATAAATGATGAACTTTGAATATAGAAAATATTGTCTCCTGATTGGAATTATTTCACAATCAATAATCCAGTGTGGACTGTTAGGGACAATGAATGACAACAATGAAGAATATATCGACATCAAATTGACAGATGAGAGCAATACAGCTTATAAAAGTATCCCATCTTAAAGTAACACAAAAATGTGTGATTTAAAAAGTAATAATCTCGAATCTTCCTTTTATTGGTGCTCCCATCTTCAAGTTTAATTAAACTCTCTATTGAACTTAGGCTAGATTTACTTGTTCATTCAGTCATCAAGTACCTATTGAGGTCCTACGGTATACTAAATACTCTGATTAACTAGAGACACCAAGAAAAAGATTAGAAATGTTTAATACCAACAAAAGTCTTCAGAATTCATAGGTTCTCAAAAAAATTATTTTATGCCAGAATGAGGTAATGTTGTGAGGTAGTCAGAAAATGTAAATTAATGATGCCAATGTCCTGTGAGGTGTGCCGTCTACAACACAACCTGTAACCACATAAGCAGATGGGGAGAGGTGTCCAGTGCTTAGGGAGAGGAATTATTATTTTCTAGAGGAAGAAATGTGTTCATCTTTAAGCTGAGTCTCAGTGGCATTTAGGAGAGATCTAAGAAGACAAAAACAGAATTAAGGCTATTTTCAGAGGTAGAAAGGTCTAAGAGGGTATAACGAGTTCAGGGCATGCTCCAAAGTAAGGGAGGAAGGCAGGGAAACCCATAGAACAAAACAGACTGGAACTTCTGGTAGAATTGGGGGCAGGGGTGGCAAGTAACACATGTGAATAACAGGCTGAAGCTTCTACTCATCCCCCTCACAATTACGCTCAATTTACTCGATGCTGGAGTAAAATGAGTTTCTGAGAGCCTGTAGATTCTAAGGCCTTTTCTTGGTACTAAATATTTCTAATCCAGATATTTAAAAGTAAATCAGAAACATTTATCTTCATGATGTTTTCAGAAGCAAAGAAGTATTGCTGTTACTACTGCTATTGATATTACTACAGCTGTTACTACTAGAGTACTATGACCATTATTACTACTAATTCTACAATTGTAATTATGAGTATGACTGTAATTATAATTATGATTATTATCAAACAATGTTTCGCTCCATTCTAGGTCCTTTGATACTTGGACAATATATGTGCATTCATAATAATTCATTATCATTGAAGAAATTACATTGCAACAAATGAACTTTGTAGAAAATTTATTTTCAAAGCAAAAATGCATTAGTTATGGAATAATTGTATAATCTTTCCCAGTAGCCACTCTGAAGATAACTATGTTCACCTAGATGTACACATTCTGGTGAGTTCATTTTTAAACAGCCCTTTTATTTATACTACCACAGAGACGTGATATGATATTGGACACTATTGTAACACCTGTGTGCGTATACTACGTAAGACTGGGCCTACATAGTATATATACAACTAACAAGTATGGATGTAAAGGTCATAATGTGGTGACTTTTGTTGAAGCTATATTTTATAATTCAGAGGTAAGCATTAGATTTTTTTATTCTTTTATTTTTAAATTATGTGAGTACATAGTAGATGTTATATATTTATGGGATACATGAGATATTTTGATACAAGCATACAATGTGTAATAAACACATCAGAACACATCAGGATAAATGACGTATCCATCACCTCAAACCTTTATCTATTCTTTGTGTTACAAACAATCCAATTGCCCTCTTTTAGATACTTTAAAATGTACCATAAATTAGGAGACTATTGCAAAACTAACCAAATGAGTTTTGCTTTAAGACAAAATAGAAAACCAAAAAGCATTGCTAAGCCCCAAGACATAACAGTCCACAAAAGTACAAACCCAGTAACCTCAACCATACAAAATTTTTAATACATTAGCTTTATTTGGGTTTTGCTTTATTTGGGTTAAGACAGTGATAAGCAAAAAAATGATTTGCTGAGTATGTCGGAGGCCTCTTATACCTCAGACCCACTCAATTTCCTCTGTCTTTTAACCACTTGCTCCCCTTGGCTTCTGCAGTGGAGACCACCTGTGAGAGTGCCCACCCAGCTCTTGCCACAGTAGCCAACCAATGACTTCATCAAGACACAAGCCTACATTACCTTACCCCATGGGAATACACACCTCTCCCTTCTTCCTGTCATCAGAAGTGTTGGAAAGGAGCACCTGGAAGATGAGTCTGCCCATGTGGATGTGGAATCCCATGGAATACATTCTTTCCCCCATCCCACCACAGACTGTCCTGAGAGGCAGGGCTTTGTATGGTTTCTTGGCAGATAGTTCTGAGAAAATGAGCTGTTAAGTCTCCCTAATCCAACCAGTGGCCAGCTTGATAGCACATCTGCTTTTCTTCCTTCATTGCCTTCCTCTTCTTCCCCGTCACTACTGCTTCCCTGGGAGTGCACTCCTTAATACAAGAGTACCACATCCATTTATGCCTCAGACTCTGATTTCTGAGGAACCCAGCAGAACAGTGAGAAAAAAAAAAAAAAATGCTTGTTTGAACAGAGAAATATCTGCAGTATAATCCCATTTCCATTAAATTATACATTAAGGATTTTAGTGTTTAAGTCACTATCCTATTTCTTCAGTTTAGTGTCTTTTGCCATCAATTTGCCCCAGAAAATATAATTAAAATAAACTGATGGTGTAACAACATGAAATCCTCATTATAAAATACGTGAAGAGGCTAATGTATTAAAAATTTTGTATGGTTGAGGTTACTGGGTTTGTACTTTTGTGGACTGTTATGTCTTGGGGCTTAGCAATGCTTTTTGGTTTTCTATTTTGTCTTATATTGTTTTTCCTCTTTTTGCAAAAAAACACAAACAACCCTAAAATATAATTTTGGATATTTCTTATGCAACCTAAACACCCCACCGAAAAGATGAATTCATGGAAACATGAGAACATAATTCAATTAAGTAATTTTAAAACTAAACTGCCATTTGTTCTAAACAAAATGAGGCAATAAGTTATTTTACCATGATATAAAATGTATATTATTCTTAAGGTAAGGTTTAAATAAAATATTCAGCTAGAAAAATAGAGTGCATCTTTTATAAAAAGGTTGTATATATGTGTGTGTGTGTGTGTTTAAAGACAGAAACATTTGGCTGAAAATAATGTAATATACTTATTTCATTTTGAAGCTTTAATAGAATTATAAAACAATTTTTGACATGTGCATTATATTGTATTCTATGTAAATATTTGAAAAGGCTTACTTTTCACATGTAATGATATTGAATAAAAGATAATTAAGAGACTAGGTATTTAAATGAATTGAAGTAAATTTGTAATGTTTTAATCTAAGATATTTGGATATTTTGACATAGATAGAAACAGATCAGTGGAGTTGAAGCTCATGAGAAATGTGTTTAGGGCAAAAGCAATAAGAATTCAAAGACCAGCTCATGAGTGTTACTACAATACTTTCCTTTTAATCTGTGGTATTTTTCTTCCATAGGAGGCTTCATAACATCACATTCTCCCTCTGAAACACTGTGGTGTAGGAGGTGATTTGGTGTGACAACACCAACAAAGGGACATATGGTATACAGTCTCTTGGTATCCATAGGCGATTGGTTCCAGGAGTTCCCCCGGCCCGCCATGATACCAAAATCCATGAATACACAAGCCCTTTCTATAAAAGGGTTTATTTTCATATATGCTACATCACTATATTACTTGTAATAGCTAATACAATGGAAGCACTTTGTACATAGTTGTTATACTGTATTTTGTATTGTTGTATTATTTTAGTTTTTTGAACATTTTTGTATGTTTTCCAAATATTTTTAAATTTGCTAATTTACACTTTAAATGAAAATGTAAAAGGAACATTTATACTCAATAAAGCTACTTCAGTGTTGGTTGAATATGCATATATGGAGGGCTGACTATATTGACACTAAGGGCAAAGTTACAAAGGAACTTTGGACAAGTTATTTGATCTCAGTTCCCTACTTTTTAAGAGGATATCAAAAATTACTCTCCCAAAGCAATTTCTGTGACTATTTTAAAAAATTATAAATCAATACTGATATAGTCAGGGTTTTCCAGAGGGACAGAATCAATAGGATTAGACAGAAATATATGAGACAGGAAGTATGAGGGGATTGGTTTATGTGATTATAGAGGCTGAGAAGTCCCACAACAGGTCACCTGCAACCTGGAAACCTTGAGATGCCAGTAGCTTGACTCAGTCGAAGTCCAAAGGCCTGGAACCAGGAAACCAATGGTGTAACTCAGGGTCTGAGGCCAAAGGTGTGAGGACCTGGGAGGACACTGGTCTTCAGTTTTGGAGTTCAAATGTTTTGGAGTTCAAATCTTAAGTCCAAAGGCTGGGGAGCCAAGATTTGTCCAAGGACAGGAGAGGAAGACTATTCTTGTTCTAACAGATAGATTGACACATATACCTATTCTCTATTTTTGTTCTCTTTGGACCCCCAGTAGCTTGGATGGTGCCTGCCCACATTGAGGGCAGATCTTCCCCCCTTGGTCCACTCAAACTTACATGCAAATCTTCTCAGGAAAACACCCTCACAGACACTACCCAAAAGAAATCTGTACCAGGTTTCTAGAAATTCCTTGATCCAGCCAAGTTGACACCTATAACTAACTGTCAAAATATGTAAGTGTTCATCCTATAGAGGGAGAGTCAATACATGTGAATCTTCCATAGAAGAAGCATATCTCAACTATTAGAATAGCAAATACAGCAGAGCTGAGGGTTCATTCACTGTGCAGAGGAAGCAGATTTGCTCAGCATGAGACTGAAATGAAATGGCTGGAGCATTATGATTCATTTTCTGCTCTCTCCAAGTATAGCAGGTTATGTAAGACACTCTTGTCCCCTGCCCACATCTGCACAGATCACCTTTTCTTTAATTTTTGCCACAGCCACCAGTTTTGCACAAGTGTTATGTGGTGGCACTTCACTTCAGCTGCATTGTATTCCTTTCACCTCTGGCCCTTGTGCAACTTGGGCTCATGAGGGAGCTAATGCCTTGTGAGGCAAACTTTATTAAATGGAGAAGAGGAACCCAAGAGCTAATCCTCCCTTCTTCCAGTGCAGTTGAGCAGACAATTCTGAGGTGCATTTTTAAGAGCATCTTGGAAGTGCCCAGTAGAATCCAAGCCCAAATGCTCACAGTGGCTTCAACTCAATTCCAGAGTGCCTCCTGGTTACCTTCACTCCTTTTTCCTTTAATCCCCAATCAGAGACCAAAATAAACCATTTGCATTTAAGCCCTGGTTTCAGTGTCTGCTTTGAGAGCGGTAGGATGGAGGAACTTCAGGATAGTGGATTCAGTAAGGGCTTAATTTTAAAAAATGTTATTAGGAGAGTGACATCCACTAAGATATGGTTTGGCTGTGTCCCCACCCAAGTCTCATCTTGAATTGCAGCTCCCATGTGGGAGGAACCCAGTGGGAGGTAATAAAACCATGAGGGCAGGTCTTTCCTGTGCTATTCCTGTGATAGTAAATAAGTCTCATACGATCTGACAGTTCTATAAAGGGGAGTTGCCCTGCACGAGTTCTCTCTTCCCTTGTCTGCCACCATGTGAGACCTGCCTTTCACCTTCCTCCATGATGGTGAGGCCTCCCCAGACACGTGAAACTCTGAATCCATTAAACTTCTTTCTTTGGTAAATTGCCCAGTCTCAGTTATGTCTTTATCAGCAATGTGAAAATGGACTAATGAAACCTTGAAGGGGAAAAAAGATCATTATTTCACCAATATTGTATAAACAGCAGTAAAAAAATTTTAAAATTATATGTTTTCTAATATGCATAATTTATATAAAAATTTTAAAGAACATTTAAACTCACTAAAACTACCGCCATTCCAAACAAATAAGGCAATCTATCTCCAAGTTATTTTCTTCTAAAAGTGAAGGCTATCTATCGTTTCTTGATATATTTGAAGGGAATGAAGCCAGAACAATGAGGAGTTATGAAATTTCCTTACTGCTTTACTTGGCAGAAATTCCTGGTGTATTTTCAATCCACCTAACTACAATTTATGTTTTATCTTTTTCATAAATCTCATATAGGGTTTCAGAAAGACTTGAGCTATTTGAGAACACCGTTTTTTTTTTTTGTTTTTGTTTTTTTTGTTGTTGTTGTTTTGCAAAAACTTCCAACATCACAGCTGTTCTCCAAAGCTTTTCTTTCTCTCCAATTCTTAGGAGACAAGGCAATTTTAATAACTATATGGATTAAATCTATATAGTCCCTCTCCTGGTTTTCCACAGTGCAAGTATTCTGTTTTACCATTCTTGATGCACGTCATCTCATTTTACAAGGCTTCCCTTTCTTGTCCCTATGAGCATGTGTAAGGAATGACCCCAAACACTTTTTAAACCAATTGGTGAGTATGAAGTCCATAAACTGTGGGATGCAAAAGTGGTACAAGTTAAACTCCTGGTTTACCATTCACATTATCTTTATCATAGTGCTGCCTTCCCAAAGCTATGTGGGGTACAGTCTTCATAGCCATACAGTGACCCAGACTTTCTCCCCCTTCTCTCAGTGTGCTTTTCCCACCTGCTTTATTCTGTACTTCCCGAGATTATGCACTTAACAAGTGAAGGAGCTATTTGGGATTCACACCCCGGCTGTTGAACCTCTGCATCTGTGTTCTTAACCCTACAATCTGTTTCATCTTGATGTAACTAAATCCTTGCCAGAGTAAGAAGCAGCATAAACACAGAGAGAAAATCAAAAGATCACCTAGCGGCCGGGCGCGGCGGCTCAGCCTGTAATCCTGGCACTTTGGGAGGCCGAGGCGGGCGGATCATGAGGTCAGGAGATCGAGACCATCCTGACTAACACGGTGAAACCCCATCTCTACTAAAAATGCAAAAAATCAGCCGGGCGTGGTGGCGGTGCCTGTAGTCCCAGCTACTCGGGAGGCTGAGGCAGGAGAATGGCGGGAACCCGGGAGGCGGAGCTTGCAGTGAGCGGAGATCGCGCCAGTGCACTCCAGCCTGGGCAACACAGCGAGACTCCGTCTCAAAAAAAAAAAAAAAATCACCTAGCAGATACATACAGGAAAGGGCCTCTAAAGAGGTGCCGTGGCCATGTAGCAATTAATAGTACTGACTGATTGCTCTTTGAGTCTTACACCATATCCTTACATGTAAAAAAGAATAAGTGATGGTGGAGAAATAATTCCCATATTGTGTAAAAGGTATGATAGGATGAGATGCCAAGTAGACTGTTAACACTTTGATCAGGATCTCCCAATACATCTATGTCTGTATGGGTCATTTATAAGCACATGGCCATAGTATGAAATGCAGGCCACCCAAATTTTATTAGATTCTTATAAACTATGGCAAGAACTTGAAGTAATTTAACAACTTATATTGTAGGGATTTATAACATATCTTCTGCATCTTACAGTAAGCTCCTATTTATTATAGACATATAATACACCTTGGCAGTTATGACATTAGGAAACCCTGCTGTTATGTTCTGATATTTTACATAAGCACAATGTATTTATGATTTGGCCTTGCCACTACTCTTGAACATTAATAAGACCACCCCCCCAATGTAAATTTCAGCAATGAAAAAAGGTGTAAGTAAATTGGGTAGACTCCCACTCTGCCAGACTCCTGGGGTGGATGAGTGAGAAATATTTTGTTACAATGATAAAATAAATCCAGTTTCTTCTTTTGAAAAAGACATATCTCACTAACAAAAAATAAGCTATGGAAGAGAAGTTTTGAATATGAGATACAATTGTTGTTGAAATTAACTTCCTTAAAGATGAAAGTTTAGTCTTCTAAGGTCTACCAAACAAAACATTTAGTTAAATCAAAGATGTGGATGTGCTGTAATAGCACTCGTCCTTTAGCATTTGTTTACATGGACTTATTAGTTAAATTAAGTATTTCATTTTAAAAATGGGAAAAAATAATCAGTCACATGGGGATTCTACTAGGAGGACAAAAAATTCCATCAAAGATTTTGGACAAGAGGTTTACCTTCTCCTGTTTTATTTATGACTATAACTAGAAATAAGCGTATGTATCAAGAAACAACATGTGTGTGAATATCTCTGTGTGTACATATATATAGTTTTTATGTCAACAGAAATCTTAAACCTATAAAATTAATGCTCAATTATAGCAGATATGTTTTCTATTTTTATATTTTATATACTATTTTAAATTATATGGATATACTACTTTAAGTTACATTTTAAACATTATTTTATTTCAAAATGCTTAAAAATATTTAGAATATTTGAGTGTAAAATTTCCTTTCTCTTGTAAGCATGATTTTATAGTAGTATTTCTAAAGTGTGCATGCCCGATTTTGTGATCACATAAAGTGAACTGAAATTTAATATACTGTTCATTTTAAAGTAATATATGTTTGCCAAATTTTTACTTACTCAATATAGGTAACTATTTAAAGTATCACACTAACAAAAATAGAATCTAAATTCTGTTTTGAATTTGGTTGTAGAATAGTGTTTCATAGGCAAATTTATTCTATTCATTTGATTAGTGCTTATTGAACATCTAGTTATATACCAGGTACAGTTTAGGGAAGTTTGAAATTATAAAAATGTAGACACAGATACCACTGTTTATGGTCCAAAAGAAAAAAATGTACACATAACCAAATAGCAATAAAACCACGTAAAAGGCAAGACATTTATCCATCTACAATTTATTAAAAACCTGCCATGTGCCAAGTACAACTGTAGACACTGTGTTCTACATCTTTGAAAGCTATATGAAATCCCTGCTCTATGGAGATGAGATTCTTGTGTAAAATGCCAGAAAAGAAACAAAATACATAAATAAAATAGGTATTAGGTTGGAAGGTAATAAGTGCTATGGAGTACAAAAAGTAGAAAAGAAAGAAAAGGCGAAGGCAGGTGGTAGTTTCAATGAGTGTTAAAAGCAGCCTCTTACCTTTAAGCCAAATTTCTAAGGAGGGGAGAGAAACTGTATCTGACAGAGGAAACCAGCAAGTGCAAAAGCCCTGTGGCCAACAGTGTGTCTGGTGTGACAGAAAAGTAATGAGGAAGAAAGCCAGTGTGGCTGCAGCAGAGTAAGTAAGGGGAATGGCAGAGGATGTAAGATCAAAGAAGTAAAGATGAGCGGGGTCATGCAGGATCTTGAGGTCATTGTAAAGAATGTGGCTTTTACATTAAGATTAGGGCTATTGGCATGTTTTGAACAGTGAGATGATCTGAGATATACATATATATGATATATATGATATATGATATATATCCGAGATATACATGTATATGATATGCTGAATAGAATATATAGATATAAGATAAGATTTGTAAAATTCTTGTGCCTCTTTTAAGGGCACCAATCTCATTACAAATCACCTAATCACCTTCCAAAGACCCCACTCCTAATACCAACACATTGGGGATTAGATTTCAAAATACAGATTTTTAAGGGAACACAAATATTTAGACCATAGTGTGAGATTCCTGCACCTCTTTTAAGGATCTCTCCGTTGCTCTGTTCAGAAGATAATGCATTCTACTGGTACAAGAGAGGAAGCAAGTAGACCAGTTAAGAAACTATTACAAAAATTCAGCAGATAGCCAATGGTGACTTGCACCAGGATAATAGCAATAAGTGGAGGTGATAAGAATTGTTTGAATTATGGTTATATTTTGAAGATACAGCCAAAATCTTACACTGATGGATTCTATGAGAAACATGAGAAAAAGAGAAGCCAAAAATGACCCCCTGTTTTTTGTTTTGTTTTTTATTGTTTTTTGTTTTTGTTTGGTTTTGCTTCAACTACTAGAAAAAGAACATAGTCATTTATTGAAATAGGAAATACTGAGGGAGCACCAAGGGGAATAACACAAAGTTCCGTTTCGAACATGTTAGCTTTGCAGTGTCCATCAAACATTCAGGATGGATGTTAGGCAGGGAGTTAGATAATGAATTCAAAGATCAGGAGAGTAGGCTGTTTCAGAGATACAAGCTAAGCAGTCATCATAGTACAGATAATATTTAAAATTGCAAAGCTTGATAACATTACAAAAGGAACGAGTAGAGATAGAGACGAAAAAGGGTTCAGGGGCAGTCTTGGGACTCTGCAATGTTAAAACATCAAAAAGACATAGAGAAAGCACTAAGCAAATCAAGAATGACAAACAGTGGATAGTAGAAAAACCAATACGGTGGCACTCTGAAAGACAAGCAGAGAAAGTGTCTTCAATGAGAAGGAGTAACATCTACATGTGGATGATATGTCAAAAAAGCCAAGAAATGATAAGGGTCATAGGATTTATTGATGCAGAAATCACAGTTGACATTGCCAGAAAGAGCTTCGGTGTCACGATGGAGGTGAAAGTCTGACTGGAGTAGTTTAAGGGAGAAGGGAAAGATATAATTAAATACAGCAAGAATAGACCTCTTTTTCAAGAAATTTTAGCACAGCAGGCCAATATGACAATAGTTTGAGAGAAGATGTAGCATCAAGAAAATAGCAGGCCCAGATTGTAGTAAGAAGGAGGAAAGAGACTGATAGAAGTATCTGGGGAAAACTTATTAGAAGTAGACCCATTGTTATCTGCACCTTCAGGAACTGGTCTGGGAAGTTGTATTTTCATTAATGGCTGGAAATACTGTTTTATTTTCAAGGAAGATAGGGCAGTATCATTGTACATGTGTCTTGAAGAAAGAGCACAATGATTTGGAAAATTAAATTGATAATATATAAGGTAAGAGTAACACCCAGGAAAAATGAATAGTCAAATTAAATGGACTTATTGAAAATCAGGTAGAACAGTATCTCTGGGCATGAGCTCCATCAAGAGAAGAAAGTGAAGAAGGGTGGAAGATCAGAATGACTGGTGCAGGTAGGAGAGGGCAAGTTAGGAGGGTAAGTAAAGAGAAGAGAAGAGACATTACTTTCCCTGAGACACAAAGAAGATACAGATACATTCTCAGCTGAGGTGAAAGGAGTCCTCTGTTGTTGTTAATCTTATTTGTAGAAAGTCATAAGTTGCTGCCCAGGTGCTATAGAAGGATTGCTTAGAGTAGAAAAAAATTGGAATTTTTGCTGAAGATAGTCCCTCAACAATGAGAAGTTTACTTGACTCTGAACAGTAAAAAACAGGTGGGCTGGAACTGTTTTATTTAAGCGTGTCAATACTTTTATCACAGTCTTTAATGATTCTCTGCTTCCTGTGTGCAAGAGGCAAGAAGGACACCTAAGAAAGTTATAGTAGAAGAATAAATCATGAAATTACTTTAAAGGGCTTAGAGCAACTTTATTAATATAGTGGTTTTGCATCAGGAGGCCAAATAGAATCAATTGGAGAGGAGGAGTGGTTGGAGAACTGAAGATTTTGATGCATGTAAAAGTAGGTTCACCAAGACCAGTGGGGCTGGACAGCTGAAAAGAGGGGAGGTTGTCATTAGAGAAGAAAATTTGCCACTGCCTTTTCACTAAGATCTACCCAGATGCCTGAAATATGAACATACTTCAAGGAGGTATAGCTTCATCCAGGCTCTGAATCAGGATGAGCCAAATCAGTAGTATAACAGGACTTCTTTGCTCATTAGACAATAAAATGGTGTGTCCTATGCCTATAGAAGTGAACCCAGTCTCGTGGGTACCTAAGAAAGCATTGACCTGCAGCCTTCCTGTTTACCAAAAGCAATTACACTGTCAACAATGTCTTCCATATCAAATAGCATAACCATTTTTCTGAGTAAATAATGAGGCTCTGGTCAGAAATATCACAGAACAGTGTTTGGATTATCTTCTGCACAAGAGTGCCACATCTACAGGGTTGCCATTCACCTTGAAGACCTCCTTTAACTTAAAATATGAGGTCAGAGGGAGAGATTCCAAGCCTGTTGGCTGAATTCCAGGTTAGAACCCTCGTTTGTAGAAGTGAAAGGCCACAGGGATGTGGTGGGGTGGTGGTTCAAGACCGCTGGCTGCCCGACCTTGCTCCTAGAATCCACTGAAATCCCTTTTCCAGCATCCCTGCTGCCTTAGTCTGGCTATAAATCTAACATGGAGACCTCATGCTATGGTCTAAATATTTGTGTTCCCTCAAAAATCTGAATGTTCAAATCTAATCCCCAATGTGACGATATTAGGAGTGGGATCTTTGGAAGGTGACAATATTAGGAGTTGGGTCTTTGGGATGTGATTAGGAATTTGTAATGAGATTAGTGCCCTTAAAAGAGGTGTAAGAATGCTACTTTTCTCTTCCCCCTTGTGAGGACACAGCAAGAAGGCACCATTTATAAAGCAGAAAGTCCCTCTCACCAGACACTGAGTTTGCTTGTGCCTGGACCTTGGACTTCCCAGGTTTCAGGATGGTGAGAAATAAAGTCCTGTTGTTAGTAGGCTACCCAGCTTATGGCATTTTACTCTAACAACCAGAACAGAATAAGATGCCCCACATGGAGGGCAGGATTACAGAGATGGCAAGGCATTTGCATGCTGCTGGGTGTGTCTGTGCCCCATCAGAGGGAGGCTGTGGGAGGCGGCCGAAGTGCCTGTGCCCAGCAGCCAGACCCATTGGCTATCAGCATCTGGAAAGTGACCCCGAGCAGAAGCAGCATTTTGAAGAGATACTGTATACATTATTTAAACTATAATCCTAAATTTATATTTTAGGATTATATCTGGTATTTTTCAGACAGCTATCACTTAGATGAGGTTATGTGCTGGCAGAATTATTTATTTTTTCCTACCTTTGATATCAATTAAGAGTGGAGAATTCCTTTTTCTGAGAGAATATGCATCAACATCTTGAATCATCCATTCGATCCTCACATTAATTGAATGAAGTAGTTACAACTATAATACTCATTTTACAGAAAATAATTGAAGCTGCAATTGTGTGACATGTCCAAAATCAAAGGGTTACTATTCGATGGAGTTAGGGGTTGAACCTAGATATCGGAGCCCAGATATGCAGAGCACCAGCTTAGCCACAAAGCTGAGCTGCCTCTCGCCGTGTATTACGCTGACCTCATCCCATACCGGCAGGCCCATTGCACAATGCATTTACAGATTATTTGCCAGTTGCAATTAACTATGCATTAAGATGCTTAAAAACATCAAGTCTATGTCAGAATGGCTGACCCGATTGATAAACATTAGATGAGATGAGAGATGATGTTCCTTTCACTTCAATGCAGAATAAATCAAATGTAATGCATCACTTTTGCTGAAGACCACAAAATTTTAATTAGTGCTATGAGACTCAAACCCAAAACTTCTCAACTTTGCAAGAATTAATGTATAGATGTATTCCCCTCCCCCTCATAAACCCATAGTTGGCTTTCAAGACAGAATGACACACTTAAATAATTCTCCTGCCAAAGTCTTGAAAAGAATATTGTAATACACATACATATTATTCCCTAGTTTTTATTTCAGTAGACATCTGGGAATCCACCAAATATTTGCTTGAAGAAAGAAACTTTTGATATGCAACCCTTTCCCCTCAACATATTAAATTCTTGATTTAATGCCTAAGGTAGTAAACCATAAAGGAATATAAAAAGCAGAGAGAAAGTAAGTTCATTGTTATGTAGAGTTAAACATACATATGTAGTGCTGTTTTTACAAGGCATAAAAAAATGTTCGTAAAGTGTATTCTGTCTCCCGCACTTCTCAAAGTACCAGAAAAGTGCTACTCAGCAATATTTTTATATTTCTCAAATATATAGACTCTTATGGAATTTTAGTATCAAACAGAAGAAATTACATCACCTAATCCTTCCTCTCAGATTTTTATTTCTTTACCTACTAAAAGTGAAGATACTTCCAACTTTCAAATCTGAATTATTTTCAAGCCCAGCTGTTAAAGATTATATGTACACTCTTGTAAAATCAGCTTATATTGGCTTTGCGTTGGCAATGCTAGTTGACAAAAATAATAAAACACATTTTTGGATTTACAGTGCAAAACACAAACTGGATTAGAGTAGTGCACACAGGTATAATAAATATTAATCTGTATCCTCGCATTTTCTAAGGCTTTATCTATATAACAACGTTATCTACCTACTTATATCATTTTGCAAATCACACACACACACACACACACACACACAAATGAATGTGATAGCAGTTTGTTTTAATTATTTTGGGCTCGGTGGTGAAAACAAAACCACACTATGTATTTTAAGGAGACACAGTTTCATGTGTTTATGTGTTTTAAGGAGATAGTAATAAGACACACTAGGAGTTCACAAATCATTGAAAGGTTTGCTGCATCAGGCCCTGGTTAGGACTCCCAGGAACCATTAGCAACTTCTTAGCCACCATCTGTTCACCACCAAACAGCATGTTCAGTATGTTCAGTAACATTCTACGAGTCTGTTGATACAGCGATCTGGAACCTGGAATGAGGAAATGTTCCAAATCTAAGTGGAAGATGTAACTTACTTTTAGAACCCTAACTGTATGGATGGATATCTGGGAAATGTAAACATCAATTATTCAGCTCATGGAAATAGAAGCTGAGTGTCCAACACTTCTAGCAAAACATTAAAGCATATTTTGAACTGAATTATGAATCAGATAATATTTTATTGTTTTAATAGAAACTACAGAAAATCTCGTGGCTTCCACCAATAAACAAACAGCAAAACTGATGTCTTAATATTAACTAGAACTAACCCCATAGTTTCTTTATGGCCCTATTAAATTGGTAACTCTAAATATGTATTTGTTAAATAGGACTTAACTGATATTTCAGTCACTTCTAGTGCCCCAAAATGTAGATTTAAAAACTAGCAGGGAGAAACAGAGGACCGTTGATATGCAAAGTGAGACGTTTTTGAAAAGTGATCAATAACTTCAGTGACTGCAAAACCTAGCAGCACAGAGATGATAGGTAAAACACCTGCTTTAGTACCTGTAAAAAAAAAAAAAAAATCATGATCAACGCTTCGGTAGTGGGAATTAATCTCTATAAATCATAATTAGAGCCATGACAATAGTTTTTGATTTGCTGAATAGTAAAGGAAAAAATATTCAAAACAATTAAAAATAATAATTCCTCTCAATAAACTTACATTCAACCTATCAAAAAGTAATTATTGAAAGTTGAAACGATGCTAAGGTAGAAAACATAGCATTTTCTAGATGCCTTGTTAGAAAAGCAAAGTACCAACAACTCATGTGTTAAAAGGGTTTAATGTCTAATGGCATTTGGAAAGCTGCAAATTTTTGAAGGAAATAATATAAGATAATGTTCCATAATAATGATAACCTAACTTATTAGGTTAGTGCAAAACTAATGGCAAAAGCCACAATTACTTTTGCACCAACCTAATAATTTTCTCCTTTTAGAATGTTAAGTACTATAAACTCTATTATTCTAGTAATATTTAACAAAATTACAGCATTCATATGGACTATGATGGGCTCATTTTTAATGATCACCCACAAAGTTGTATGAAGACAAGAGGCAAAATGACCTAGTTTTGTGTTTTGTTTTCATCTATCTTTCTCAGAGATTTTCATAATTATGAAAATATCTATCTAAGCTTTTATAGTCAACTTTTGGGTTATTTCCTGGTCTATTATACAACAAAACTCAACAGACAACTCACCAAGTTGTACAAAGACAGGAGACAAAATGACCCAGTATTATGTTTTCTTTTAATTCATCTTTCTCAGAGATTTTCAAAAATACTATGAAAATACTTATCTACATTCTTACAGTGGATTGTTTTTGTTTATTCCCTGGTCTATAATACAACAAAATTCAACAAATCTTGGGATAGAATGTCTCATGATATATTCCAAATTTGCATCAACAAACAAGTCAATAATTAAAAATGCTGAGAGAGATTTTTCCAGTTAACATTTATTCAGTTAACATATATGGGTAAATGATCCAAAACTTCTCAATGTTCATGATGATCTACTCAACAAATACATTTGACGTCTTAAATGAAAAAATATTTTTTCCCAAATTCCTCAATCTTGGATATATACAACACATCTGATGAGTAGTGAGAACTGGAAAGTAGCAGCATTGTTTAACACTAGAGCTTGGTTAGAAATCTGCATCTTGAACTGCCATTTAATTTAATTCAGTGATCAAATTAGCAGTCATATTTTTTTAAATAAAACAACTCATCTCTACTAAAGTTAAATAAAATAAACCACGAACATGTATAGTATTTTAAACAAAAACCACAATAATCATATTTGGTATAACAAAAATTTTACTGTCCAGGAACTACAGTGTCTGCCACTGTGGCTGAATGAGTGTACTAACACCATCTTGTCAACTAACCTAACAGCAGGGAAAAGCTGTCAAAAAGCTCATTTCCTTATCTCTATAAAAAATAGAGAAATTGATTAAATGGATTAAGCTCCATTACTTAAGCATACTAATAAAATAACTACCATTTTTCAAGTACCTATCATTTATATTGTTCTATAAATAACTAAATATGTTTATTAGCCTTTACAACAACTTTGTAAGGTTGGTTTTAAGAAGAACCCATACTGAAGCCAAGCTGAGCAGCTGAATCCAGGGCTCACATGAATGCATCTCATGGACAGGGCTTACCCTCCTGGGTGACTCAAATGCTTGCTCACCATACCTAGATGCCTCTGGCTAGTTTGTACTCTACTGGTGTCACACAAAAAACATGGCCTCTCCATTTACCATTTTAGTATGCTGCCATTTTTTCCTTTAAAAAGACGAGAGTCAAAGTTGTATCAGGACTTCCAGAAAACTTCAAGTCAGAAGTAGTGTTCCCCTTAGGCAACATAACACAATTAAGTTAAATTAAATTAAAATTAAAATCAGAAAGGCCATTAAAATAAGTACGCAGAAAAGTGAGACAGAAACCTACAAAACCCTAAAACGAGAAAGACTCTAAGGGTTTCAAATTGCACAGAAAAAAAATTGCTTTTAAATCTAGCAGTGAGAGTTGAGATTTTTCAGCAGTGATTTGACAATGTAACCCAGGTACTCATCAATCATAATAATTAATGGAGTTAAGACATGACTAGAAGCAGAATAGTACAACATAAAAGGAAAGCGAGGGCTCTTGAGTTCCAACTTGGCTACTCCCTTACTAGCTGTGTGACCTTGAGTGCTTTTCTAAACCCACTGGCCTTTAGTTTACCCATAACTAAAACAGGGAAATTAAATACAAACACAAATGTACTCCTAATAAACATGTTCTTAAGTTTCCAAGAGCTAGCAAGTCAAGTGCTTGTACAGAATCTCTCATATAATGGCAGCTACTACTACTATTATTATAGGAGACTAAAAAAGACTTAGGAAACAAAATTAGGGATAAAACTTTGAGAGCCATAATAAATACAAATTGACAACAGAACAGTAAATATAAGTAACGTCAATACTAATATTCATATGCACACATAAAATTAGTAACATTAGACCTATTAACATAAATTATCTTTCTCTCTCATTAAAAATATTTTAAGATCTCTAGCCCTACAGCTTTTCATGAAATACTTGAAATTTTGTTTTGCTTGGCTATGGATCATACACTAAAACAAGGATGCATTTCTCTCCTTGTTTCTTTTCTTTTAACATTATTCAATGCCTTTCTCCATAAAAGATTCAAAACTATCTCCTTGGCCTCTCATTTTCTTAATACTAAGTCCTGCTTTGTGAATCCTATCATGATCCCAGCAATTCAGAGAAAGTTACATGCTTAATAAAGAAAACAAATGTTAATGTCAAGTGACTCCCATTTATGTTTTGGTATATATTCATATCTTTTAGCAATCCTTTATAGTAACCATGCAAGACTGGGATATCATGATTACTTGTTGGATGAAGAACTTTGCCAGTGAACAACTGTCTGGTATTTGCCAATCCTTTCCTAGGGGATGAAACATTTAGAGAGGTGGGGTGTAGTGGTCTTTGGAGAAAGACTGACGATAGTCAGAAGGGGTAATCTTAACTGTACCACTTGCTAGCTTAGGCAAGTTTCTTAATCTCTCTGCATCTCTTTTACCTATAAAATTCAAGCAGAATCTTGGCCCTGTCCATGGAATGTAGTAACTTCTTCTGTGAAGACACAGGAACTAAATATCTTCCTTACTTTGCAGCTAATGAAAGTAGAGTTCTAGTCTAAATTACAAGTGTACTGTCCAAAACTTCATTGATAATACCTCAATTTCTTTTTTTACTTCACCATCTGCTTTATCTTCTTTCTACTGTTAACAGATTCAGAAAATATAGGATATCCAATGAAATTTGAACTTCAGGTAAACAATTTTTTTTTAGTGTAAGTATGTTCTAAATATTACAAGGGATAATTTTTTTAAGTACTGTTTATATAAAATTTAAATTTAACTAGGCAAACTATATTGTATTTGGCTATTTTTTTCTCCTTTTTCTAATTATGTCAACAAATATTGATATGAAATTTTGATATATTTATTCAATTTTTTAAAATACTGCATTCCACTTAAAAAAATGGAATGAAAAAAATAGAGAAAATTTTATTGCCCTACAAACTTTACAGAGGAAAAACTAAACTGGGTAGGAACGACTCTAAATCTTATACACTGAAATGTCATTTATTTACTTAAGTCTCCAAAGAATGACATTACTCCTTTCTCCTCCCCCACTAAAAGGAAATAGTTTAAAATATTAATGAAAACAGAACTTTTTAAGCGACCTTTCAAATAATTGATTGTGGAAACTGATTTTATTTTCACAGAACACATAAGCTGGGTTTGCCAAATTATTTTATTGGATGTCTGACTTTTTTTTCTTAGCATGGGAGAATGATAGGATTTGATAGCATGATGTGTATAGCAACCACTCAGCAATAGGGAAGCAGTCCAGCCAAAGAAATAACATTTCTCACAGTACTTCAGTACTTGAACTATTTTTCTAAAAAATAACTCCATTTTGAAAGTTTATGCATATTCAACAACCACAAACAGAAATTAGATCCATAGATTTTAAGGCATTCAATTAAATTATTTGAAGAATTTTATTAGCACTCAATGCTATAAACAAAAAATACCTTTATCACCTGATAACTATGTTGGAAGGTAGATGTGGGAATTAAAAGTCTTGAAAGATATTATTCTCCTAAGAAGAAGGCAAATATCACATAAATGCTAAATTTCTTGGGGGTGTCCTCATAGGAGCACTCAATCAAATGCTTTACTCAAGTTGTTTTGACAACATCCACACTATCAGAAAATACATTTCTACGCCCAAATGAATGGTTAGCTTTGGAGTACTGTCTTGAAATCCAAAAGCACATCACATGGGAACCATGGAAATGGAAAGAGGTATATTGAGCCCTCTCTGAGCTGAAACTCCATATTTACATACAGTTTATAAATACTGCTTTCTAAGAACAACTTCACAGATTTTACATAACATTTGATATCAGTTAGCTTCAGGAATATGCCAGCATTTCAGAAGGATAATAAACATTCAAAATATTTAGAGAAAGCAAAATTTGGTGAAATGATTTGGAAAGACCTTTCTAAACATTGGAGAGAAGAGACACAGTACTTCTTTTAATACCACTGAGAATGGGGGTGGGGTGGGGGCGGGCATTAGATTTCAAATGATATGAAAACAGTCTAGAGGAAAAGCAAGTACACACACATGCATCCAGAAATAGAAACAAACAAAAACCACAGAAATGATCGGGAATTAAGATTAGGTGATGCCAAATACCAAGACTAAGGACTAGGGGCCTGAAGACATAATTAAACATTAGGTTAACAATGTTGGACAGAAACATAGGAGGGCAGATGGCTTGGATAACCGCAATCAGAAGTATTTGAGATTCTGTTTAGAAGAGATGTCATGGTCCAGGCTGACAGGTAGACATGGAAAGATACCCAGAGAGAACAGAGACCAAAGACTAAGTTGTCTACCCTCCTTGGTGGTTGCTCTTTTACCATCTGGCTGTGGTTTACCACCACGACATTCCCATGAAACGACATGATGTAAAACATAACCTAAAAGACAATATGAGCTGTATGTATTTCTCTATAGTTGGGTCAGAATTTATGCTTTCTGAATGCCTTCTCCCTTGATTTCTCACCTAATTATCACAGCCACCATGCAAGGCAGGACTTACTGTTTGAGCTGAATTCTAATAGGAATGAAAGGAAGTTGAGAAGGATTCCTTGATCATCCTCATGTCCAAAGACTTGCAAACAGAGCAAGAGTCAGAATCTAGCACTTTTGAGGCTAGTTCCTCCAGCCCAAAAAAAGTTAGAAAAACAAACAAAACATAAAACAAAAACAAAAATTAAACAAAACTACACTGATGCTATAAGTAATAGATCTAAAGATAAAAAGAAAAGATTGGAGAAATTCGAGGCCTAGACTCTGGAAGGGGAAGACTTAGTCCAGTACTCTCCTATGGTTAGGGAAACTAGAGTTACCATATTTAGCAAATAAAAATACAGGCCGCCCAGTGCAATTTGAATTTTAGATAAGCATCACATTTTTAAATTTATCGTTTAGTGTATATCCTAGTGTTTTGGTATAAGTATGTTCCGGTTTTATTATAAATATATACTGATAGTTTGATAATTTTTATACTATAAAACTATTCTGTGTTGCTATAAAATTCAAATGGAAATGGACATTTTGTGTTTTACCTGGCAATTTTTCTTAAAATACAGAGGTTCGCTCCAGCTGGAGGGGATTGTGTATTCCCACAGGGATTCTGAACTCAAAAAGCAACATGCTCAGCAATTGATTTTAAATTATCTCTCGTGCAATAAAGTTTTATTTAATTTTATGGCCTGAACTTGCATTAATTGTGAGAAATCAAAGGCTTGCATCCATAGCTTGGATAAAATAGCTATAGAAGAAGGAACGGAGACAGTCTAAGAATGCTGGTCTCCAGATCAAAAGTAATGAACTGGAGTAGAGAAGGAGAGTTGTTTGGAGGCAAACGGCTGGGCAAGAGAGCAGAGGGTTGTGTGGCAAACGGAAGTCCTTCCTGGGATTTCTGCAGACACCTGGGGAGAAGGACCTATTGAAAGATTGGATCTCCAGAGCAAAGCAGAAAATGAGACTGAATTTTTGTCTTTGAAGGTTAAAGGAATACAGGACCTTACGAACATATGAAACTTCCCTCAGGCATTAATGTAGAAAACTCTCTTTGTCTAATACACCACAGTGACAGTGCTAATCTGGCTCCTAATTATTAGAGTAACATCAGGATGGGTAAAGCCAATGCAAGCAAGTAATTATCTGCACTGATATTTGTTGTCTGTATTCCCATGGGTTCTTAAGCTTCTTTACACATACAATTTTCCATAATAAAAAGTAAGAGTGAAAAGAAAATCTTTACACATTTCACAACAGTGGAATAACACACATTTGTCATTGCCATCTTACTTGGATTTGGGATCCAGTGTTTTCACCTGTAAAATGGGAAGAATCTATCTTACAGGAATATCAGGGGATTTAACTAGCTAATATTTCCAGGGCACTAGCATGAAGCTTGTTCTACGTTTTACCTCCCTCCTCCTTCTGTTTCTACCACTCATTTGCTCTTAAAATTGATCAAGTCATCTTATTTTTATGACTCTTAGTTTTAGCACAAATATCAGAAGTAAAGTTTCCTTTCTTTATGATTAAGGCAGAGGAAACCTTTAAAACGTGTGTATTCTACTGTAAAATCAATGCCATAAGTAACATTCCATCAGAAATTAGAATTTTCCCCAGAACTAAAGAATGATTACAAACAAAACAAAACAAAAAATTATCACCATGTGAGGACTAACCATTTTCACTGAAATGGATATTAAAAAGAATGAAACATTTGTATTTTAAAAAGCAAAGAAAAAGATACAAGAGAAATATTTATTTTGTTCACACATTCCTCTAATATAAACAAAAGAAAAAATTCTGTAATTACCTAATTTTTCCTCTGGTTGGAGACTTAAAGAAAGACATTTCAGTAAAAAGAATGTGTAAGGACAAAAATTGTTGAATTACTCACATCATAGCTATGAGCCCTATAAACTCAAAGCAAAACATGGACAAGCAAGTTGCTTCATTTCATATATTAAAATCAAAACAACAACAGAAGTTAAGCCAGATATCAATAAAAACATCAAAATTTAGCTAAGTAGTGTGAAACTCTGATAACTTATAAAGTCTAACATTTTTAAAAAACTAAGTAATTTTAACATTTTACTGCATATAGTTTGTGTAAAAGTGATTAATGAAACAACTGAAAAAATAACAAGTAATAATTTATACATCTGAAATGGCTACAGTGTATCAAAAGTGTATATAACTCAAACTTTAATTTTACCTAATTTAATTTACAAAGGTAAGATCAGTTCTTTCTTTTCTTATATTAATTTAGTATTCCATAAACATACATGTCCTTTGTTAACTAAGGTGATTCCAACGTTTGGTAGCTTAGCAAATTTGTTCTTTAAAGCTGTTTAAAACGGAAAATTGCTATATAATTTCTAAAGCCATGCAATAGTGTAAACCACTACATGCTCCTTTTCGCATGAGTTTCAATGTAAGTGTTTTTCAAAGTCAATTTCAGAGTCCTTAAAATAAATAAGGCTTGAGCTCTTTTTTCCCTATGCAGTACTGTTAAACCTGACCCCAAAATTTCCAAATGAAACACTGAGTATTTTATCCGTTGTAAAGATTTGAATCATTTCAACTGCATGCATTTGATTACTTGTTTATGTCATTTTAGTTCATTTTATAATATTCTACTTTTCATTATTGAAATAACATTTACATTTACAGAAATCAAACTATTTGTTAAGAATATTATTTTTCTTAGAACACATTCTACTATAAATTTAGTGTCAAATTTTACCTGCTACTGGATTTTTCGAATTTAGTAGTAATTATTCCAAGCTAAAAATTGTTGATAAACAGTAACGTCTTTGAAGAAGGTATGTAGAAATGTTGAGTCATCCTATCATAAATCTTCTGGTAGTATATCCTATGAGTACATTAAGGTTCAAATTTTATTTTACTGTATCAATCTTGCGTAATATTTGTGCTTAACAAAAGTCAAATGAACTTCCATTCTCTTTCTTTGACTTTTCCTAATATATAAAAATAAATATTGTATCATCTTCAACTAAGTATACAATAATATATTTGTATTTATTTTCTTAATTCTCTACCTTATTACATCTGTGCTTATTTAAAAACAATGCATGGAATCACCTATGTGTTTTCATATCTATTTATACCCCCACGGTTTGGCCAGGATGGGATAGCTTACAGCATATAAAAGTACCACAATTCTTTATAAATTATACACACCTATACACAAATTCATATGTAAATGCTCTAGAGAATTGCTGAGGCAACTAGGACTGAAGGGGCCAACATCCATAAAAAACAAAAATATAGGCAAGTAAGCCAATTTGATTTGAGTACATCTGTAATCTGTTTCTTTCTTAAGGGCTTTTGTGGTAGTTGTTCCACTCTCCTCTGGAATGAGAACTATAAAGAAATCAAGCAAGAGATAAGCTTAAGAAACCAGAACTTTAGAGTTTAGAGCCACCAAGATAGTCAGAAATTGATGTGCCTAGACAATATAGAAAAAAAAATAGAGAGAGATGGGTTGAAGGCTTGTCATTCTGAAGCATTTGCCAAATTGTTAAGTTTTATGAAATAAGAAATTAAGCAGCTAAGTCAAATGCCACAAAAGCACAGAATGAGTATTTAGTAATCTTAAAGTACTAAGAAGCTAAAATTGGTGTTCAGATATGATCATAAAAATAGAGTTTTAATAAACATTTCAGGATCTCAGCAGTGATTCTTGGAGATCTAACTCTTTACAGCAAATTGAAAGAGTATTTAAGTGAGCTTCACCAAACCGCAAAAAAAAATCTGGTCTCAGCTCAGTCCTTAATTGGATTAGGGAGACCTGCTCCCCCTTAAGCTGCCTGCCTGAATTCACAGACAACCTTTTGTGGAAGAAGATAACATTATCCAAAGACTGCACGATTTTTACACACCATATTGCACATTATATTAAAATTATCAGTCAAAATGATAAACGGAAACATGACCAAAAATAGTACAGACAATGGAAATAGAAGACCCAGTTACTGGAATAATAAAATGTGAACTTTACTTAATGACTGTGAAAATAACAGGGCTGGTAACTATAGAAATAATACAAGCGAGAAAATTTAGAAAAAGAATGGAAAGAATAGATGAAAGGATGGATAATTTTGACCAAAATTTGGATTTAATAAAAAAGATTCAAATCAGCATCCTAAAACTAAAAATAGAATATCTAAGATTGATACAATGATAGCTTTAATATAAGACTATATATATTAGTTTTGAAATAAATGACATGTTAGGACAAAAATTCCCAAACAGAAACATATGCAAAAAAAAAAAAAAAAGAGGAATAAATGAAACAGCACAGATCATAAAAAAGTGAGAATCTGCACATGAAACTTTCAACATACATATAATTGGAGTGCCATAGTTAGAAGAGATAGAAAATGTGGCAGAAGCAACATTCAAATAAATAATGGCTGATAGTTTCTAGAAATTCAGAAAACCTAAAGCAAGAAAAAGAAAAAAAAAGGTCTAGTCTACAGTGTTATTTTTTCTCATAAAATTTTAAGCATAAAACAAATGGACAAAAGTAAACAAAGGGCTGGAGGTGGTGGCTCCTGCCTTTAATTCCAGCATTTCAGGAGGCCGAGGCAGGTGGATCACCTGAGGTCAGGAGTTCGAGACCAGCCTGGATAACATGGTGAAACCGTGTCTCTACTAAAAATCCAAAAATTAGCCAGGCATGGTGGCGGGGGCCTCTAATCTTGCTACTCAGGAGGCTAAGGCAGGAGAATCACTTGAGCCCCGAAGGCAGAGTATGCACTGAGCAAAGATTAAGCCACTGCACAAAAAAAAAAGAAAAGAAAAGAAAAGAAAAGAAAAGAAAAAGAAAAAGAAAAAAACAGAAAATGAAGGGGGCAGAGAGAATGGGGCAAGAAGATATATAGAAAATAGAAGGCATAGAAAAAATGCCCATTATCTTCAAAGAGCAGCTATAAAGGAGAGAGAAGATTGAGAAACGATGTTTTATTTTCTTTTTTCTTTTTTCTTTTCTTTCTTTTTTTTTTTTGAGAAGGAGTTTTGCTCTTGTCGCCCAGCCTGGAGTGCAATGGTGCAACCTTGGCTTACCACAACCTTCGCCTCCTGAGTTCAAGCAATTCTCCTGCCTCAGTCTCCCAAGTAGCTGGGATTACAGGTGTGCACCACCACGGCCAGCTAATATTTTTGTATTTTTAGTAGAGACAGATTTTCACCATGTTTTTCAGGTTGCTCTCGGACTCCTGACCTCAAGTGATCCCCCTGACTTGGCCTCCTGAAGTGCTGGGATTACAGGTGTAAGTCACAGCGCCCGGCCAGACAGGGATAAATCTAATGAGTCTTAAACCTATAGGTGGATCTGAGTTTAAAATCCACTCTGATGTTATCATTGTAAGTTAAAGCACAGTTTTCTAAACTGACTGTGGCATTAGGTGAAGGACACAAGTGTAGTGACCTTGACCTTTGCTTTTGGACCATATCAGAGAAAATGGTAATACAATTACTACATTTGAATCACTCGATGAATTACTCAAATCCCCAATAATGGGTGCTGCTTCCTTTTCTCCTCACCTCTTTCCTCCACTCTGAATGTCACTTAAAGTTCTATCTGATTTTTTAGAAACCTCACAAGAAACACAGTGGAATAATTTTAAACTTGAAAGCACACCTTGCTAACTTGTAACATATCCAGTGGTTTCTTCCAGAAAGCTTCATTATTTTTACTTTCTGAAAATTCATTATTACTAATTCTCATGGAAACCAAAAATAGGCCAACATACACTCTTAAAAAGTAGGAGCAATTCTAAATTGACATGGATTAATTATTTAGTCTAGATTAGAAATGAAAAAACAATAAATGGGCTTAACAGAAACCCTAAGTACCGTTACATAAATTCTGAAGGTACACTCAGTGATTTTAATGGGCAGGAAGGACTTTAGCCAAGTTGTTCTTTAAACATAATGGACAGTTTACCGCTTCACTACCCTTTTTCCAGCTGTTAGCTGCATGTTATTTTAGAAAGACTGTTGTGTTTTTTTTAATCTAAAACACTTAGCTCCAAACCATTCAAAGTACATGCTGCTGCTTAAGAGAGAATGATGTTTTGAGGGACTCACTTTTTAAAGAACCTTAACTGAATATGCCATCCAAAAAAGGAAAACTTACCTTAACTGAATATGCCATCCAAAAAAGGAAAACTTTCACAGGATTATATGTAAAATTTAGCCTAGTCTACAATGCTGTATTTTCTCCTAAAATTTTAAACATAAAACAAATGGAAAATAATTCAGAAGGGTGCTGGTTATATCACCTTGGCCACAGGAAATTCAGTGCTTTTATGATAGAAAAATGTATTAATTGCTTTCAGTCATGCTGTCAGTATGGTGAGCTCTGAACGAGATTTCTTTCAAGCCAATATTACCAAAATTCAGCAAAATGTTACATTTTGAAGGCTACTTCTAAGAAATCCCTTATAAGATTGTCTAGATCCTTTGTGTTTTTTAAAAGAAGAAATTTTGCATCTCTAACACTTCCAAATGTAAATAGAGGAATTTAACCAATTAAACATGGACAGTGCTTTACTAAAGCCAAGAGATCATTATCAAGGGATGGACAAAGAAAGTCAGGAAATCAGCAGCAGGCATTATCATAAGACTTGGAGACTCAACTTGCCTGCCAAGTGAAGCAAGAGAAGTTGCCATCACTAGCTCCTGGGGAAAGCCTATCAGAAGTCAAGGCTTGAATAGGAGCTATGGGTAATACCAATGAGATTGGGATCTGCTCCTGCCTCCTGGAGCTAATCATTTAGGAAGGAGTAAAAGGCAAATGGCACATGTATAAATAACCATGATATAATTGAAACTGATACCTAGAAACTGTTAAACATAATACAAGTCAGCTTTATTTATTTTAGTGGATCAGAAAGATCAGGAAAACCAAAAAGGGTTTCTTGGATGAAGTGAGGTTTAAGCTAAGATTTAGACGGGGCTTGTGAAACTCTAGTGTGTGTATGAATCTCCTGAGGATCGTGTCAACATGCAGTTTCTGATTCACTAGGGTGTGGATGGGACCTGAGATTCTGTATTTCTAATAAGCTCCCAGGCGAGGTCATTGCTGTTGGTTCTGAAACCACACTTTGAGAACCAAAATTTTAAAGAACAAATAAAGTTATATTTATTACCCTTCCTGGGTAACACAAATCCAGTTCAGGTGTAGAGAGTAGCTTGAGAAGATACACAGAGGCAACAAAATGCAATGTTTATCTAAGAATAGCAAATAACTAGTGTGGCTGTTGTGCTAAGGGGACGGCTTGTAGAGCTGTTGGATTCTACTCCTAAATGTCTCTCAAATCCACCTCCACCAATTCCATGCTGTTTCTTCAACTAATTTCTTCATCGTTTTCTACATGAGTAACTGTAATAGTTTCTTAACCAGCATTCCTTCTTCTGGCTTCTTTCTCCTAGAATTCATTTTTTAAAATGTTGCTGCAATTATTTTTTTAAAAGGTGAATCCTTGATGCTCTAACTCATCAGATGGAGTTCAAATACTGAGATACGGCATAACTATCCCACTTGGGCTCTCTGGGGCTTCACTGTTTCAATCCGCAGCTACCCCATCCCTTGACCATATCTCATCAGCACCAAATGTCTTAGAGTTCCCTTAATGGATCATATGATTTCATGGATCAAATGAAATATATCATTTGCACATGTTCATTTGCAGCCTGAAGTATACTTCCTCACAATGTGTAACTGAGAAAATCCTATTGACTTTTCAAGATTCAATTGTAAAAGCTGGGCACGATGTCTCACTCCTGTATTTCAGAGACTTAGGTAGGTGGATCGCTTGAGCCCTGGAGTTTGAGGTTGTAGTGAGATATGATTCTGACATCGCACTCCAGGCTGGGGGACAGAACAAGACCCTGTCTCTGAAAAAAATAAAAAATTTCAAAATGATTCAGCTATGTTAGCCAATATTTTGGCCATTGTAGGCAATATGATTCACTTTCTCCTCTGTTCTTCTCTTGATTTGACTAACACAAGCCTGTAATCCCAGCACTTTGGGAGGCCGAGACGGGCGGATCATGAGGTTAGGAGATCGAGACCATCCTGGCGAACACGGTGAAACCCCGTCTCTACTAAAAAAAAAAATACAAAAAACTAGCCGGGCGTGGTGGCGGCGCCTGTAGTCCCAGCTACTCGGGAGGCTGAGTCAGGAGAATGGCGGGAACCCGGGGGGCGGAGCTTGCAGTGAGCTGAGATCCGGCGACAGAGCCAGACTCCGTCTCAAAAAAAAAAAAAAAAAAAAAAAAAAAAAAAAGAAAAAAAATATTTTCTGAATGCATGCTATGTGCCAGGCAGTAAAAAAGATAGCTGAGGCCCCAGCTTTCATGGTGCTGAGAGTGCAGTAGGGAATGCAGATATTAAACAAATAATTATATGTGGGTTATCATTAGAAAAGAACAAATAAGTACCTCTTCTCTTGAAAAAAAAACTAGATGGCCAGGAAACACTGACCATGTATTTCCACATGGAACAATCAGCCAAAGTTGAGTAGTGTCTGCCCGTTTAGAGAGGATACCATAAAATCTCAAGTTCAACAGTCCTCAACTCACTCATGTGTTGGCCTGGGTCTTGGCACACTTTTGTTCATGACTTCTTTTTAAAACCAGAGAATGACACAAACAAACTTCATGTTTGTAAGGTCATTGGTCAAAGATAGAGAAAATAAGTTGAAAGGTGACAATAATTGATATAAGGTAGACAGTTATGAAAATATAGTTGTATTCATCTTGTCAATAAATGGAGTTGGCCTAGATGGCAATGGTGGGTATGAGTAGAGATAAGAGACAAATAAGTGAATTCAAAACATATTTATGATGTAGGTTAACAGCATTTATAATTTGTATGGGTGTGGGGATTATATTAACAGAGAAGTAAATGATGACTCTCAGAATTCTGGCCTGAAAAACTGGTACCTTCTGGTCATATAATGAGAAACAAAATATCAAATACTCACAGTTATAAAGCAGAGAAGAGATCATGAGTGTAACTTTGTACTTACTAAGTCTGAGGTATCTGTGAGATATATGTGTAAGGAATGACAAGTAGCCATTTAGACTGAGAACTAAGAAAACAAGTCAAGCTAATGGATATACCTTTGGGACTTGTTAGCATGTACAGAACTGTATTAATGAGACCACATAGAAATAGGGTTTAAAACCAGCAGTGAAAAAAGTTTAACAGGATCCTCGATGTTGAATAATTGTGTAACAGGAAGACAATTGGCCTAAGAGACTCAGAAAAAAAACTGAAAGACTCTTCTGAGACAGAAGCACAACTATTTTGTTTGTTTGTTTGTTTAAATGCCAAGAAAGCCAAGGGAAAACAATATGTCAAGAAAATGAGAGAGGTAAACTTAAGAAGTTCAATAAGCTTGATCTAAAAAGTTTCCAATGCAGTGCTGACATGGAGCTAACAGGTCTTTTTAGAGATAGGAATTTTAGAGGATACATTGACATAAGCCAGGAAAAGGGGGAAGAGGAGTTGATGAATGGCAAAATAATAGAGGCAATGAGCATAGGTAAAAGTTTTCCAAATGTGCAAATGAAAACAGAGAGACAGAGAGAGATTAAAGGATGAACAGAAGATAATCAAGGGATGAAATGTTGAGGTGGAGGATATGGATGTTTAAAAGCCGATGGAAAACCAACAACTGGGAGACAGAGAAAGAGAGGGTATAAATTCATGTCAGTGACCCTCTGCAAATAAGAGTGGTTGTGAGAGAGGAGAGAAGATTGGTCTTGAACAGAACAAAGGTCACATTGCCCCTATCTAGACAGTCAGAAAGAATGGATGGCTGCAAATGTGAATATTTTTATAGAGTGAGAAGTTCAGGCAACTTTACTCTGATTGCTTCAGTTCTCCCTGTGAAGTATGAGGGAGGTGATCTCCCAAAGAAGGAGGGTAGAGAGAGGCAGGAATGTTTCTCAAAGCGTAGCTCATCGACCCTTCTCTCTTGAGAGCATCAGTTGGGGAACAAGTATGAGCATTCTGCCTCAATTAATGAAATACCAGCATTTTTACATTTTAGTAAGCTACTTCAAGTGATGTTCAAACATACTGAAGTTTGACAATCCCAAAGACAGGAGGAGGAAATAAATGAGTCATTTTATTCAGAACTTGCCTGATTTTCCTTGGAAAATACTCCAAAGATACTGCTTTGAAGTTTAGGTCTTAGGTCACTCATCTCTTTCTGTTTCCTTATAAGTAGGGACCTTTGTTTCATTTCTGGCTTGTGACAGTTCTTTCGCCAAAACTGGTTAGTCCCTACTTATTCTCAGCTAGTCCCAGAGAGAGGGATGTCCCAGAGGGAGCAGGCAATTGACCACATCATTTCCTCCACCCAGGAAGGCTTCCTTCCTTAGCTTTCCCATGATTCACTACTGAAAGAAAGTCCAAATGCCCTTTCCTCTCTTTTCTTTTTAAAAATTGTTTTATGGTTTGTCATTATCATTTACAAAAAAGATGGCCAAGAGAAGTATCAATCAAAACTGTGTTTCAGTTGCTAACCATCAAGCAGAGAGGGTTGTGCTCTGCAGCAGTTCCAGCTATAAAACATCTTGTTTTCCTTCAACTCTTTTGTTTTCTTTAGAATTCACTTTTTTATAGTTACTGCTCTGAAAAATGTCACAAAAAATTCAATGTATCGTGACTGACATATACCAACATATAAATTACACTCACTGAATCATGAATTATTATTCTGCCACCTCCACGAGGCGGCTTTCAGGGCATGAATAGTAGTGTGGTCAGAAGCCCTCCCAACGTCCTAAATCCTTACTGTTAAAATGATTAACAGGTCGATAGACTACAGGTTGTATGCACAACTAAAAGCTATCTATGACCCTTTTAAAGGTTACTAAATTCTAGTAGTCATAACAAAATTTAATACATTACAAAGAGTTCCTAAGTATTTTCATAATCTTCTAAGACTTCTGATTGCCATACAGTCTGTGTGTAGAAAAAACAGTTGGAATTACTCTATTTTAAAAAGATCATATGCTATCAGTGCATTCCATGTTAACTTAAATTGATTGTGGTTATTTATTGATTGCAGCAATTTTGGCTTTTATATTATAAGTAATAGCTTATTTTCAATAATACCAATTTTTCCTGCTGTGAATTATTTGGTCAACCTACAAATAATAGGGTTTTATACACTATAGGTTTAAAATGATAGTGTATAAAACTATACATGTTCATCCACGTAGTTTTGACATAAAAATTTCAAATATGTAGATTTAAAAATAAGTATGTGTTGTAGATTAAAATAGAATCAGCCTGTCCACATTGTTAACTGTGAGATATAGCTAATACTCCTCAATTGTTATATGAGAGCACTTCTTCAGTGATGAATTATCTATGAATGTGAACTACTTAGACATCTTATAGTATATTGTAAAGGAATGGAGGAAAATTACTAGTTATTTTAAAGTTTATAAGGCACTATTTTAAAATTAAAATTCAGCTATTTAAGCTTATTTTTTCTTATAAAGAAAATAATAAATTACTCACATATCTTATTAGGAAATGGTTTATTATAACTCTTTTGAAATGACATTCCTCTATTTATTAGTTGTAGTTTGTTCTTTTTCCAAAAAAAAAAAACACAAAGATAGGATTGCCATGGAATTTTTTTTTTTTTTTTAAACACACTCAGGATTAAAATGAATGTACTGGAATATATGTAAGTCAAACTCTGTAGCGATAATCAAGGCTTGCTGGCTTGTTCTTTATTTCATTTGTATTCTCCACAGGGTTTGCAATAATGATAAATAAACTCTAGGTCTTCCAGAACTATTGTCAGTTATTAGTATGTGAATGAACTATACACCCAACACATATCTGTTCAGTATCTATGCTAGTCGCAGAAGTTAATCATTTACACTATTTTTTTTTTTTCCTCTGGTGAAGGGTTTAGGAAACTGAACCAAGACTGCAACGCAGGCAGCATTCAGCTTTTGGTTGTCCCTCCTTTGAATGACATCTATTATGGTAAAGCTGCCCACACATTATCCTACACAGATGACAAGGTGCTGTCTCAAGGCAGCAATGGTGGGTGAGGTTGTGGCCAGGTTCCACTGAGCTCTTATTAGTCAGGCAGAAATGATCTGAAGCTGGTTCACTTATAGAGGGACACTTTAATACACATCCACTGATTACCCCAGCCTTGCTGCTAACACCCCATATCAGTTTTCCACTTTCTCATTCCTTCTCCACTGCCACCCTAAACCTCATGGGTAGAAAGAGATACAGAGCTGTGAGAGGACTGTCTGGGAAATCTGACCAAAGGGTAATAACTGCCTGAGAAGTATATGAGGGAGAAAGATAGGATATTTTACATATGCATATTTACATTTGCATTTCTACTATCCCCTGCTCTTGGTACACGGGACTCCATGTTCTTAGATGTAAAGATAAAGAAGTTTTCAACCATCCACCTTGGACCAATGATGTAGGTATGTAAGAGGCACTGGCTCATGGGAGGTGAATCTATTTGCATTGAACTTCCCAAATTCTGAAAGCACCTCATGGAAGCCACTTGTCTGGCCCCAGATTTGTGCAATGCACATCTGTCCCTCATTTTGCATGGTTCAGTGGAGGCAGTGCTTGTGGATTTTAATAATTTTTAAATCATTTTTGAAGAAATTCATTTGCATGCTAATTGATAAACATAAACTTACATGCATGCACAAACATAATACACATGTTTGTATTTGTATAAAGTAGTAACTGCTTTTCATGAAATAATTTTATTTTTTCTTGAATTGTTTTCCTTGTATTTGGTGGATACAAAATTATAATGATAACACATTAAACTATAATTTTAATAACTTAGGTTTCATAAAAGCAGAACTATGCCTCGCTTTAGATAGCAAAAAGTCAATAGAATGTTCTAATTGTGGAAGAATAAATGGATTCAAATACTTTTGACAGGTGGGAGTTACTCTTAGATGTGACTGAATTAGCCACAGCTGCTTTCCATAGAAGAAAGCACATATGCTTAGTAAAAAGAGAGATTAGTTTTTATCATGTAGTCATGCTGAGTAATAATATTTAAGGAGCCACGTTAATGCAAGCTAACTCCGTTTGTATCTGGTGCACTAAAAATTCAACACAGATAAAATGCACCACATGTGAAAGGAATTAAGTGTCTGACCTCCCAGAAATATACAATTGAGTGACATTTCATGGAACATTGACATTTTCTATAAATCCTGATATTTCTCTTAATTGCTTCATACTCTATTGATAGTTGCATCTGGGGACCCAGTCATTAACTAATCATTGTCTTCAATATAGCTCAGTTTCAATTAAAGAATAGGATATTTGTCTTTTGGTTTCAGAACTAAAAAATTCAATACAAACTCATAGCATTCACCGTGACAAACATATTTGTTTCTAGAATGTGGCTTCATTTCTCCCTTATTATCTGCCAAATATTCATAATTATTTTAACTACTAGTCCTGTTTAATCATTAGGTATTTAGTGGCATTAGTACATATGGACTTGTCATTTTGTTAAGAAAACATTAGCTATTACATGAGAAAGAATAGGACAAAAATATTCAATGAAAACAACATTTACATAGCCTTACATAATATAACTATGGAATTAAAATATAACACATCAGTTAAACATTATTTGATTTGAATCACCATAAAGAAAAATAGAATGTTCTTTCAAAGGCGAAATGATACCAAATGAGAGCTTTTCTTTGATCCTCTGAAGATCCAGTTGTGCTAAGGACCTGGAAAGACCAAAGCATACAAAAATTCCTCCAACCAGTGAAGCCAAGTACACTTTCTATGTAAAATACTGCTTTGTTATAATCAATTGAATAATAGTGAAGTGTGAGTGTGAAATGCACATATCCTATTTTGTGGAAGAAAAATCTGTTTTCTTTTTTTATAGAAGAAGCTTTTAGGAATGTAATGATCATTATACACCTTCTATATCTACAATACCTAGCTCTTTCTAGCACCTCTAGGAGCCCACAAGAGGGAGTAAGATTCAGTGGCTTGAAGTAACAATAAACTCAAGAAGAAGCCCCTTTCCGAAGCTTTCTTAAAGACCTGGAATCCTGGAGTCAATGTTTCTCATTGCTAAGGCATAAATCTAGCAATAACAAGCAATAGATAGCTTGGATTCATTAGGAAGCATTATCTGCTTTCTGTGGTCACAGGAGGAGAAAGTAAATACGACTCTATCTTTAGTGGATCTCATTAGTTCTGAACTTTCTCATAAAAATATGCTTATTATGTTCATAATGCAGGAAATGTTATCTAAATCCTAATGATAATCTTCAAGTTTATATTTTAACTTGGATACTATTTATTTATTCAGGGAGTATGATGAAAATTTTACCATTATAACTAGTAAAACATGAATCAAGACCAAAGTATTTTGAATTCTGCCTTTTAAATCATGTAGATCCATTAAAATATAAAGAAACAAAATGTAGAAAAATTCAGAGAAGAAAATACAGAGAAATGAATATTTGCAAACCCATTCTAATGTGTTTAATTCTACATTGAAAATATTTTCCAGGGACCTTTTAAACCTTTTAGACAAAAAATCATTTAGAAATGTTCGAAAAATAAAATATCTTCTATGATTTCTAGGCCTAAAAAGAATTTTGTACTAATCCCCAACTTCAACAGCTCATTAAAACTTCTTTAGCCCAAAGATTGTTTTACCAATAAAATATATATTTACACACACATATGCACATTTGTATTCCATATAAATTGCAAATAACCACTTCAATTCTGTTATAAAGAGAATTTCCAGGAAGAAAAGAGAATCTAACTCTTGGCTTCTAACTCTTGTTCCAAAGGGAAAAAAATCAGAGCCAATGGCATAGATAGGAAATCTACTAGTATGTTCAGCTCCAAGACTGTATCAATGTTCCCTACCACACCCAAGGAAATGCTATTTTGTTCATACTTGACATGAAAAAGCCCATTCATACTTTGGGATTTAATGGAACTGGTGGAGATCTTATTTATAGACCCAAGAGAAGCTCCCTAATGCATGAAACAGATGTGCCGCTCTTTAATATCTACATTCACATCTGAAATGGTTGTGCAATGAGGTCTTCTCTCTCTTCTTTAAGGAAAAAGAAGTGGAGAATCCAAGAGAAAATTCAAGACACACTGATGATATACTTTTTGTTATGAATAATAAAACACAGCATGAATATATCAAATAATCTTATTACAAAATCCCTAGGCTTCTTCTTCAAACTACACATTTTAAAAAGTGAATCCAAAGCTACAAAATGTTTTAACAATCTTATGCCTGACTGCACCTCTTCCCAAAAAGTGTTAAAATATTCTCAGTTAACTGTTACTGACTTCTGTTTAAAACTCTAGTAGCAAAACGGAAAGTAAAAGAGCAAACCTGCTCCATATAAAGCAGAAAGAGAAAGAACTACAAGGCTAAGATTCAGTGAAGAGCTGAAAATCTGGGAGGCAATATTAGTATCTTAAATGTTTGACCTGTTTAGAAAACACATTTGACTATAAGAAAGTCTCTCCAGTTACAGACCACCACGATATGCGTAAGTGTAATGAGTATTTCATTTCAAGGTAGGTGTGGGAAGGAGATCCTGCTTCCACTGGCAGAGTAACAAAATCCATGGTATTATTGTAGACCTGGTATCTACAATGAAGACAGTATTCCTATATAGAAGACTCTAAGATGGATACATTTAGTGAGTCAAGCTGTTAGAGGAGCCCTTGTGTATTAGTCCATTTTCACATTGCTATAAAGACATACCTGAGACTGGGTGATTTATGAAGAAAAAGTTTAATTGATTCACAGTTCTTCATGGCTAGGGAGGCCTCAGGGAACTTACAATCATGGTGGAAGGCAAGCGGGGAAGCAAGGCATGTCTTAACACGGTGAAACAGGAGACAGAGAGAGAGAGCAGGGGAAACTGCCACTTTTAAACCATCAGATCTCATGAGAACTCCCTCACTATCACAAGAACAGCGTGGAGAAAATGGCCCCCAAACTCCAATCACCTCCCAACAGGTCCTTCCCTGGACACATGGGGATTACAATTGGAGATGAGTTTTGGGTGTGGACACAGAGGCAAACCATATGACCTTGGCTGTGTGTTGAGCACAGTAGAATTTGAATTCTGGTCCCATCAACCATTAGCTTTGGTCTTTGGACAGGTTATTGAAATTGTTTTGGTCATATTATTCTCAACTTTAAATGGTGTATTTATCGTGCCTAGCTCATAAGCATGTTGGGAAGATTCTACAGGCTTATGTAGGTGAAGTATTCAGTCCCCTTTTATATGCAAAATGATGATCACTCTAAAAGCTTATTACATCTTTCCTACTTCCTCCTTCTTCCTTTTATTCTTTTTTCTTCTTAATATTATTTTAATATTATTTTCTTCTTAATATTATTTCCTTTCTCTTGTTACTTTTATTATTTCTGTGACCCACCTGCCAATGTTTGAGCTGATTTTATGACACTAATGAAAATTTAGTTTTCCAAATGTGAGAACATGAATTTTTCATAAATTCTGTAGCAAAAACATGCTAAAGTAAAAAATTAGCAGGGATTACTGCAAGGATTTTCTAAACACTGCCACATGGGAGAAATAGTAATAGTCTTTATTGTGTGATTGTCATGATCCACGCAGTTTTCTAAACCCTATTGTGTGATTTAATCTTCACAATATGTTTATGAGGTAGTAGTTACTTACTATTGTCCTCATTGTAGAGGTGAAGACTATCAAACCTCATAGAGATGGTATATTAATGTACCTAAGGGTACACCACTAGTTCTGAGCAAGACAGGATTCAAATCTTGTTCATTGAACTGTGCCATTTCCACAACCATCATCTCCACTGGAATTTCTAATAGGAAAGGTTCAGGTCTTGGGTAGATACCCCAGAAAATAATACTCCTGTTAGCAGAGGAGAACGGTGTCAAAAAAAAGGAGGCTCAAAGGAGATGATCATTAATGTCAAAAGGGCTTACGACATACTTTCTTATGTCTAAAAAAATAGAGATAAACGTTAATCTTAAGAGAGGCAGCTACAATGTAGAAAAGCATTTTGTAATGAGCTCTATTTTATTTTATTTTTAAAAATAAAAAAATGGCATTTACTACCTGAATATCTCAAAGTGATTTAGGCTGTGAAGTTTTTTTAAAAAATAAAATGTTTATTTTTGAACAGTTTTAGTTTTACAGAAAATTACATAGATAGCACAAAGAGTTGTCATGTGCATGGTTATACACAATTTTTATATTAACATCTTATATGAATATGGCACATTTGTTACAATTAATGAATGAATATTGAAACATTATTATTAACTAAAGCCCAGGCTTTATTTCTATTCCTTTATCTAATGTATTTTTTCCGTCGTAGAATTCCATCCAGGAAACCACACTACATTAATTTGCCATGCCTCCTTAGGCCTTAGGCCTCTGTTGGCTGTGGCAGTTTGTTGTCAGCAATTTTAAAGAAACTGATCATCTATACCTAGAGAGATAAAATTTCACACATTTTAAGTAATTTTTTTCAGAAGTGAACATCCTCAAGCCAAGTTTTTACTAAACCGTAGCTGTGAATTGCTCATACGAACAAAGAACTACATACAGTTCAAAAACCAAAGGTGATTTTATTAATGGATCTTGCTTTTAAATGTTATCCCCAAAACACTGACACTTACATATGGGATAAATTTGTGTCATATATATCTTTGAGTTAAAAAAAAAAAAATGACAGGTAAACCAAGCACCATGACATGATAATTTAAAACAAAGATGATAATTTAAAACAAAGATGATAATTCAGGGAGCTTTAAAACTTTCCAGAAAGCTTTACAAAGCCTTCCCTAATCTGACGCATTAATGGAACTCTTGAGTATGTATTTGGTACTACACTTGGGCTATTTTAGAGCTCACTTTAAATCATCCACTAAACCTACAATTGAATCCAGCTAAAGAATGCAACTAAGCAGAAGCAACTGTCCTTGGCATGACTAATAAACAGTGAAAGTTTAAATATATATACATAAATATATATAGAGAGAGATTCATAGTACAACTGACCAAGAGTATTGTTTTCTTAACGTCTATCTTAAATGACAAAGATAAAATCAGTTATTTCTAGTAGTTTTTTTTTTTTTGGAGTCTTGATCTGTCACCCAGGCTGGAGGGCAGTGGTATGATCTCAGCTCATAGCGACCTCCACCTCCCAGGTCCAAGTGATTCTCCTGCCTCAGCCTCCCGAGTAGCTGGGATTATAGGTGCATGCCACCATGCCTGACTAATTTTTGTATTTTTTTTTTTTTTTTTTTTGAGACAGAGTCTCGCTCTGTCGCCCAGGCTGGAGTGCAGTGGCCGGATCTCAGCTCACTGCAAGCTCCGCCTCCCGGGTTTACGCCATTCTCCTGCCTCAGCCTCCCAAGTAGCTGGGACTACAGGCGCCCGCCACCTCGCCCGGCTAGTTTTTTGTATTTTTAGTAGAGACGGGGTTTCACCATGTTAGCCAGGATGGTCTCGATCTCCTGACCTTGTGATCCGCCCGTCTCGGCCTCCCAAAGTGCTGGGATTACAGGCTTGAGCCACCGCGCCCGGCCTTTTTGTATTTTTTTTAGGGATGGGGTTTCACCATGTTGGCCAGGCTGGTCTTGATTGAATCATCGGCCTCGATCTCCCAAAGTATTGGAATTACAGGCGTGAGCCATTGTGCCCAAGCAGAATTTTGTTTTGTCTCACACACTCCTTTCATATTTATATAGCTGCTCTGAGACAGGTTAAAAAAAAAAAAAAAAAAGATGTCAGGCCCTTTGATGAACCTGATGTCTTTGCTCTTAGCCATGCCCACTGGCTCTGCAGGTTGACTATTCCACTGCTTTTGCCGGCATCTGAAAGGTTAAGTATATCAACCCTACTTAGTGTCCCACAATTCAAGAATTTTGGAAGATACTGGAGATTCTATTCTAGACAAAAGTTAGTTCTAAGGGATCACTTCACATTGCATAATGAAGATCAAAATTAAAACCTCTATGGTCTAAAAGAAATAGTCTGGAAAGTGTCATGAGGATGTCAACACACCTATGAGGTAACACACCTTCTCTGATCACAGGGTTTCACGTGGGATTCTTATGATACAATCAACAACTAATGGTCCAATGAAGCTACGTTAGCCAATTTTTCGTGTCTAAATATGTCAATAGAGAATTAGCCCTACCTGAATATTTCCCTACCTGAATATTTGAAAGGGTAATCCTAAAAGATGTAAAAAAGCGGAGTGATGTAATAAAAATGAGAGAGAAACAGAACCAGCATCAGAAACCTGAGGGCTCCTGTCACATCACTGCCTTGGTGCTTGAATCAGGTGTCAGGTAGAAGAGGTGGCTCAGCAGAAAAGATGATGTGCTGGGGGGTTGTGGAGCCAGTCCCCCAGAAGCTGCCAGTATTGGGACAGAGTAGTGGCCAGGACATCAGATGTCCCTAGGACAGCTCGGAGACATCAGCTCAAAGTTTTAGGAAAATGACAACTCTAAGAAATGAAGAAATCCTCTTTCAGGTGCATGCTCATTTTAGGAATTACAGTACTCCGGATAAAAATGATAAAATAATTGCCTAATTGATGACATTATTTTATACATCAGAAGACTTTAGAAAACATATATTATTGTACGTATAGTACCAAATGTTATTTAAGGCAGAGTTACAGAGTGAAGAGCTTTTCTTAATTGAAAAATACCAATAGATTCTCTAAACAAAGTAGCTATTATTTAATAATACTAATATGATTAAAATATGAAGGCAAGGAGAACCCAATCATATGAAATGAGACTACACTCTGGTCAATACTCCACTAAGTGTTTTATGTACATGAATGCATTTAACACAACAATTCAAAATTACATATTAAATATTGGCAAAAGTTTATACTTGCTGATTGACATCATCTTTTAAAAAATTGTGTGGTTAAAACCAAACCTCGAAACACAATCGTAGATTATAAAACAGAAACCATATTTATTTAGTACATTGACATTTAATCACTCTTACATAATGTTTTCTTAAAAAAAATTCTTCTACTAGTTTTAGAGGCCTTAAAAATGCCTGTGCTTCTATTCACAATAGCAAAGACTTGGAACCAACCCAAATGGCCATCAATGATAGACTGGATAAAGAAAATGTGGCACATATACACCATGAGACACTATGCAACCATAAAAAAGAATAAGTCCATGTCCTTTGCAGGAACATGGATGAAGCTGGAAACCATCATTCTCAGCAAACTAACACAGGAACAGAAAACCGAACACCGAGAGTTCTCACTCATAAGTGGGAGCTGAACAATGAGAACACATGGACACAGGGAGGGGAACATCACCCAATGGGGCCTATGGAGGGTGGTGGGGGCTAGAGGAGGGATAGCATTAGGAGAAATACCTAATGTAGATGAAGGGTTGATGCATGCAGAAAACCACCATGGCACATGTATACCTATGTAATAAACCTGCACGTTCTACACATGTATCTCAAAACTTAAAAGTATATATATATATATAAAAAAAAAGAATGCCTACACTTATATACATTTAGTTCCTTCTGGAAGACATCATAAAAATTCCATGCTTCATCAAATGCTAAGATATTTGAGCTAATAATGTACAAACTGAAAAAAAAAATCCAAGATAATCAATATTTTTAAATTATTTCTCAAAGTCTCTTTTTCACATGTGAAACTCATAGCTTTGTACACTCTTGATTTGGCATCTCTTTTATGTTTGGTATTTCCTGGAACAATGCTATTAACATATACTCTGGGGGTGGGGGAAATTTGATTTGGCTAAATGCGGAGATCACACACACATAATCTTAAGGATTAACTTCAGAAAGTGGACTCAAGATAATGAGTGATCAAATTTACTTGCCCTGGGCCAAATTTAATTCTTGTGATTTAATGCATGCTTTAAACTGGTCAATCTAAAAATATGTGTAGCCTTCTCTTTTGGAATTTATCCCTTCATTGTGTAGCAGGACAAGCCGCAGACAAAACTCCTCAGACATGGAGTTAAAGAAGGAAGGGGTTTATTCGGCCAGGGGCATTGGCAAGACCCCTGTCTCAAGAATCAAGCTCCCCGAGAGAGCAATTCCTGTCCCTTTTAAGGGCTCACAACTCTAAGGGGGTGCGTGTGAGGGGGTTGTGATCAATTGAGCAAGCAGGGGGTACGTGACTGGGGGTTACATGCACCAGTAATTAGATCAGAACAAAACAGGATAGGGATGTTCACAGCGCTTTTCTATACAATGTCTGTAATCTATAGATAACGTAAACAATTAGGTCAGGAGTTGATCTTTAACTACTAGACACAGGGTGTGGCACCGGGCTGTCTGCTTGTGGATTTCATTTCTGCCTTTCAGTTTTTAGTTTTTCTCTCTTTGGAGGCAGAAATTGGGCATAAGACAATATGAGGGATGGTCTCCTCCCTTATTCCCCCGTTTTGAGACTCTCACTCAGTAGTGGGAGTTCTCACTTTCATTTTACTACCCATGTCTTCTTGCAAGACAGATCGATAGTGGTTCATACAATGCACGTGTGCTGAAGCATTTTGTTGAATTAAGGTAGCAATGAAGCTTTTTATCATTTGAAGAAGTACAGGTAGCAAACAAGGGAGCAATAAGCAGGTTCCTATTACTATTATAACTCTTATTATAAGAGTTTTAAATTTTCCTAGCAGTGGGAACCATTTTCTAAACATGGCCCCAGGATCAAATCCATGCCACACGTGCACGGGCACATGTGCCAGTTTTGTCATATCTCTAACTATGTCTTCAACTACTTGCCCTTGATTATCTGTGTAGGCAGCAATTAGTAAGGTTAAATTTCCTACAGACCTCTCCTTTAGTTGCTAGCAAGTAGTCAAGAGCTAATCTATTTTGACAGATAGCATTTCTTATCTGAGTTTCTTGCCGGGCCAGAATACTCAAGGCTCTGCTGGTTTTATTAGTGATTATTTTTAAGACAGCTTGTAACTGTATGATTCGATTGATCATGTAAATGGGGGTCTGGTATCCGCATGAGCCATCTTGTGCCTAAGTAGCAGGCCCATAATATTGTATGATTCTCTCAGGGTGACATTTATCATTTTATCAATTTCCTATAGCTATGCTTCTGCGTTCATGGGAAGTATAGACAGGGAAGCCCAGGAGTTCGCCTGTTTTTATGGGCAGTAGGAAGAAAGAAGGTTTAATAGTGCCAATAGCACTACTCTCTGCCTACTGGTCAGGCAATTTGGCATAAGCTCTATGCCTAAATATCCAGTAAAATCCAGTGGGGGCTGTCCAGTCCTAGTGGGACTCCGGGTGGGTCCACACGGTTGGCAACGTTGGGAATTTACTAAATGGATTCCTTTCTGTGTGATTCGAACTCCATCAAGTGACTGTTTTTGTGGTACTATTATACAGTTTCTGTCTCAGACAACTAAGTCATCCTATGGGGTGAGTGAATTATTTTCCTTCTCTAGCTATGCAATATTGTCCAATAATTGAGGCTTTTACGACCTGGAAATTATCAGGGTGATTCTTTTGAGCCGGGAATTCATCAAGAACTGGGTCTGTAGGTACTAATTCTCGGGCTTCCCATGGCCATTGATCTCTTATTACAGTTCCTCCACATATATAACATGAAGCGACATTGAGAGACTGGGCTACACGCTCGGCTAATTGCAAAAACACATTTCTTGTTTTTCCTGGAATTTCTAGTACTGACACATTTAGTTCATCACAGAAAGTGAATCTACATCTTGTTGGTTTCTGGGAGCCCCAATCAAATACTTCCACTGATTTAGCCATTCTTCAAAATAAGGAAGACCGGTTTCACATATGGTAGTGTAAAAATCCTGAATAGATTATCCACCACAGGTCTAACAATACAACAAAAAAGTTACAAGTGGCAGTAATTCCAAGAAAGTAAACATTGTTCTATGTTATAAGTTTTTCTAAATATGATTAACAGTATTCATTTTTCAAAGGTGAAAATTATCTTTATAATAAATAAATAGAAAATAGAAATCAGAGAAAAATGAATGTCAATTCAATGCTTCATTAGAAGTGTCCAACCACATTCAAATGATAGGAGACTTTGTGGATTAGATTAGCATCTCTCCCCAGTTTTATGGTCCTGTGATGGTTTCTTCCCATGTACAATTTCTATACATCAAATATAATAGGTAAATTAATCTCTATAACAAGATGAAAAATGAGATCATTATAATTATGTGAAATAGAAAATAAATTGGTTGACATTATTAGAAAAGCAGCAAATGACAAGCTCTACTGTAATTATATTTTCAAAGAAATCCATGATACTTGAAGATTATATTTCCTGGATTTGTCAGAGAAAGGCTTTACAAAATATTTTTTTCTCTTATCATTACAATTCCTATGCTTGCAGCAAGTTTGTTTTTTGTTTTCTGACTATAAGAAATTATCTGACTTAAAGCTGCTGTACTAACTATTCATGCAGATGACTTAAAAACATACCACAGATATCAGTAAAAGCTCCTTCAAGACTTAAAATAAAGAACATGTGTGAAAGTGCCCTATATGTGTATGCCCTTTTAAAATATTCTAAAATGACTGCAAAGTATTAGTGATCTAGCTATTCATATCTCTCAGGTACCTATAAGTGGTAACAATAACGAAAACAAAGATGACATTTCTAGCCATGGCAGATTAAACTTGCCTTAGAAGAGGCTGAGAATAAGTCAATCTCATGATATACTTTAAAATAAAAGGTTTTCTGCCAACTCAGTGAATACAGACAGAGAGAAATTGGAAGGAGGGAATATTTTTCTGAAACTTGTGCATTTTTATAATCAGACTACCTTAATATAAATCGCTGGGTGGTGCAGATGTATGCCAAGCTTCTCATGGGGTATAACTAAAGAAAAAATATAGGTACATTTCTCGTATATTTATGAAAAAGCAAATCACAGAGGATAACAAGAAAAAGCAGGTACACTTCTTCTGTATTTATGAAAGATCAAATACATAAACTTGAGAAGAAGATATTATCATTTCCATTGTTCAAATAGGGAAACTGAGTTTCAAATATGAGTAAACAAATTACAGGTATTAACTCATTATCTTCTATAGAACATGCCTATAATCTTGACATTTTCTCAGGGATGAAGTGCTGGTCTCTGGAAAACAGCTACATTGTTTTTTCTTCATGTTGCTCAAAGGCAGAAGGAAAAGTGGAGAAACCATCAGAATAGCAAGTTTTGTTCTACTGAAATAAATCAGATCCACCCGTGGGAGCCATGTTAGAAAATGTTTGATTTCATGCTTCCATGACGTCAGTTTATGTAAGGCCACATTAGGAAAAAAGAAGAATATGCAGGACATTCCAAGGAGCACTGGCCACCACCCTCACAGAGGACGAATATGGAGACAAAATTCATGTAAGATTGTCATGAAACAATCCCTTTTTAGAATTACATTTTAAGAATGATGTATCCTTGTATATTGGTTATATTGGAGTGGAAAACTTGTCTTTTCATTCAAAGTCCCGTTGAAGAGTAGTTGGCAAACATTTTCTGGAAAGGACCATATGATAAATATTTTAGAATTTCCAGGACAAAGGGAAAAACAAAAAATATTATGTATTCTTGTTTCAAATGTAAACATTAAAAATTGTACACACACACACACACACACACACACTAGTTTGTGGACCACACAAAAACAGGCAGCAGGCCAGATTTGGCAATAGGCCCGTATTTTGCTGACCTCTGATATAGAACATGAAAAGCTGAGCAGAGATGTGATAAGGATTACACATCATGCAAAATACTGAATTTGACCAGGGATGGAACTTTGAGTTGTTTCTATTTGAAGAAGGACTGAGTGTGTTTAATTCTGACATCAGCATTTTTAACATAATGTGTGAGCAAAGGATGGATCGTGGCGGGCTTTTTTGCTGGATTCTTCCCAAACATCCATATTCCACCAGTTGTTTTTTCTCTTCCAGCTATGGCAGTTCCCTCTGCCCTCACAGTGATCACGTAAGGAATGGATATAGAACACAATTCTGGCCAATAGGTTATATAGGGAAGTCTGTGTGGAGGCATTCCAGAAAGATTTTCTTAAGAAGGAGACCTAGGTGCTCCTCTTGTTTTTTGATATTCTTAATATGGTTCTATGTGAATATGAGATGTGATGCCAGGAACAACTGCACCCATCCTGTTACCAGCCTGAATGGGAGACCGGTATGCAGAACGGCATATCAAAAAGTTAATGTTATCATTTAGCTGGTTCTGCCTGCTTCTCCACCCAGATCTTAGAATGACCATAGATTCATATATTTTCTAAAACTCTTTCTAGATTATTTCTGATTCACAAAGGATACTTGTCTTTTATGTTATTATAACTGTATCTTTGACATTTTAGCTTTCATCTGTATTTCTGTGAACTTAAAGCATTCTTGGGTTCAGAGCTATTTACATTTTTTTTTTTTTAAAATAGCTAGGTCTTTTAAATTTTAGCTTCTGTCTATTTTGTGAGGTACTTGAGAAATAGGGCAGCCTCAAAGTATGACTTACGTGGACATCTTGATTTTAGGTGTCCAGATTTTCTGCAGATCTAGCATTCAAATGCAGACTGAGTTGGCCTCTTGCACTTGCACTAGGCTATGGCATATACTGGTCAGTCTGTGGATGGTGCCAGACACCTTGGTGCCCATCTGTAATCTGGCCACCGGAGTAGAATGGCATGGTACAGTTAGGTGTGGTGTTAGTTGAACTAGAAAATACAAAGCAAGGAAAGATGCAACCACCTGTGGCTGCTGTTACCTGAAATGCACAGTAGATGTGGAAACATCACTAAATAGGAGGTAGATTGAGGGTTGTCTTAAGAGAGAGAAATGTATTCCAGTGCAGGAGGGGTGGAGGTAATTCTTCTCCCTTTAAGCCTAGAGAACATTGCTAATGTGATACAGAGAAATTGTATGTTTGGAGCTCTATGGGCTTGAAACTTGTATGTGGAGTTCACAGCATCAGAGAAGCAGTCAAGCCAGGAGGTGTAAGCCTGTATCTGGCGCTACAAAGAAGGAAGTTGAAATATAACTGGAGAGCCCCCCTCAGAAATAGCTAAGAAGTTTGGAGAATACATCCTTGAGGTACACAGGATAATGAGACTTCACTTTAGATGCTGAAGTGAAGTTAATTTTAACACCAATTTTATTTCTCTTCCTTGTACATTCTGTATGTATTCCTTCTCACTTGTGCTCTGCAACTATTTTCTATCAGATTGAATTAAGCACAAATGAAAATGAAGGCAAAATCCTTACCCACACTAATCCTGCCAGGTAAGGGTATAGCACTTTTCTTCCAAAAATCTCCCAAATAAATAAATTGCACTGAGCCTGAGTTCTTGGATTTAGACAAACATTTCCAAAATAGAACTATTAACCTGTCACTGAAGTGGGGGCAAGTCGCCCTTCTTATCTGGCAAGTATTAAAGAATGTTGGATGAATGAATTTTACTACTGCTCTATCTCATGGGAGTAAATTAGGCCAACAAAAAAAATGTGTGAGTTGATCAATTATTTGTGTTTATTGGCAGGACATTCCTAAGATAGTCTACCACGTACTCCCTCAGTTTATATTATGTTGGAGATGTCTAATATGGTTTTAAAATCCATTATTCAGAAATACAGTGAGAAAGTCTACATCTTTTATGTGCCAAGCCATGAAAGAAAGTGGTCATTGAAATAATAAAAGCAGCCTTTGTCTTAGGTAAGTTTCACATAAAATTCTGCATGCTGGAATTCGGAATTGCTTTGGGAACCAGCCAGACAACAGCCAAAGTGGGGACAGGACAAAATAAAGAAGGACATGTATGAACTATGTACATTTCATATGTCTTGAGTTTTATCTAAAGTAAGTCTGAATGCATATTCACTGGGTCATTTCCAAACAATTTTGAAAACATTATTTATACTTCATGGATAATGAACACTATAGGTTACAGATCTTATTTATATTGCACATCAGAGATTCGGATATTGGTACCAGAAACTCAAATGTGATTGCCAACCACACTGAACTGAAATATTTCTGCCACTGCTATCAGAAAAAAAAATTGCTATTTAAGGATTCTGGACCAATTGAGCAACTGCTAGGTATTTTTCGAAGAATTCTTTCATTCATTCATTTCTTCATTCATTCGTTTAACAAGAATGAGTGTTTACTATGTGTGAAGCCCTGTGCTAAATGCTGGGAATATAAACAGTCCTGAAACTAATGTAATTTATGGTCCAGTGTATTTTAAACTCCCAAAGTTAAAGTTTTTTATATATGCATTGTAATAGTATGTATAATGTAAGTCAGATAAAAAATAGCTAGTATTTCAGAATTTAGATAAAGAAGGACACTAGCCTAGGACAAGATAATCAACATAGCAGGAAACTATATTCAAAGTAATTGTCTTGCAACTTTGTTGTGAATGTTTTATTTCTTCTGCTTTAGATTTTCAATCAGTGTAATGAATATCTATGATACAAAAAGTATGCTAAAAACAAGGATTCTTTGGTAAAATGACACAAACCAAATGAATGTTTATATTTTATATATCTCCATTATATTTATTTTTTCTAAATTAGGAATCCATGAGTCATCCTTGACTCGTTTACATTCCTCACCAATTTCTCAGTGCCCCACTGCTCAACCATTCCAACCTATTGATTCAATGTTCCTCATATATCTCAAATCCAGTCCCTACTCTTCTTTCTCGACTGCTGCTATCTTATGCCAGGACACCATACTTTTTCCCTGCATTAATAAAATAACCATAGTATAGGGTTTTCTGCTTTCTTTCTGGAAGTGCTCTGAATTTATCTTCTCATGCCACACAGACTACATTCTGAAGTCCACTTTTGTTCCCTTTATTATACTTCTCCTGTGGCTCTCCAATGCATACAAGATCAATTCCAAATCCCTTCGCATGGCATACAGGGTCATTTCTGTTCTATTTTCTGTCTGCTTTGGGGGCTCCATCAAGTACCACTGTTCCATCGAATACCCTGCACATTCCTCACATTGAGTCACTAACTGTCCCTGAAACATCTCATTCTCTGTCATCCCTTGTTTATTGTAATGCTTTTTTCCCTCCTGGTTGCCCCCCTTCAACTGTCATTTATATAGTAAAATATTACTCAATTTTCTGTTTAACCACTTTCTCCTCCTCAAATCTTTCCAAGCAAGAAAAGTTCTCTAATCCCTACTCTATTAGGGATTCTTACATTGCTATAAAGAAGAAAGTTCCCAAATATGAGTACCTGTGTACCATTTTAAACTATTGGTCTGTAGAATGAAAATTTCATTGATTTTCACTTACAGCTTTTACCTTACAGCTCCTGAACCATTCCATACTGGCAGACACTGGGAACAGTATGGCCATTCTTTTGAATCTAATCTATTATCAATAGCATCCTAGGGAAAAAAAGAGTTAATACCATCAAGAAAATGTAAATTCCAGGACTTTGTTTTGCATAATGGTCAAAACTTGCATTTGCAATTGAGGAACATTAGACAAAAATATTTAGTATAGTAAGGTTGACTTTTCTTTGAAACTCACAAATCTTATTTGCTTCAAAAATTAGTGAAATCCTTTCCTTATTAAACAACAACAAAAAATACCTGAGGCTGGGTAATATATAAAGAAAAGAGATTTAACTGACTCATGGTTCTGCAAGTTGCATAAGGACGGCACCAACATCGGCTTGACTTCTGGTGAGGGATTCAAGAAGCTTAAAATCATGGTGAAAGGCAAAGGGGAGCAGGCATATTACATGGCAAAAGCAGGAGAATGAAAGAGAGTCACGGAGAGGAAGGTGTCACATTCATTTTTTTTAAATTTTACTATAACTTCTGGGATACATGTGCAGAACATGCAGGTTTGTTACAAAGGTATACAGGTGCCATAGTGGTTTGCTGCACCTATCAACCCATCATCTAGGTTTTAAGTCCCACATGCATTAGCTATTTGTCCTAATGCTCTCCCTCCCTTTGCCCCACACCCCCCAACAGGCTCCAGTGTGTGATGTTCCCCTCCCTGTGTCCATGTGTTCTCATGGTTCAATTCCCACTTATGAGTGAGAACATGTGGTATTTGATTTTCTGTTTCTGTGTTAGTTTGCTGAGAATGATGGTTTCCAGCTTCATCCATATCCCTGCAAAGGACATGAACTCATTCTTTTTCATGGCTACATAGTATTCCATAGTGTGTATGTGCCACATTTTCTTTATCCAGTCTGTCATTGATGGGCATTTGGGTTGGTTCCAAGTCTTTGCTATTGTGAATAGTGCTGCAATAAACATATGTGTGCATGTGTCTTTATAGTAGAATGATTTATAACCCTTTGAGTATATGCTCAGTAATGGGATTGCTGGGTCAAATGGAACCCTTTTAACTGACCAGATCTCAGGAGAACTCACTCACTGTCATGAAGATAGCAACAAGCCATGAGGGCTCCACCCCCATGACTGAAATACTTCCCACAAGGCCCCACCTCCAGTGCTGGGGATTATAATTCAGCAGGAAGCAGGCAGGCACAATGTCCAAACTATATCACCTACTCAAGGGAAAGTTAGCTACTTTCTCTTCTGTGGTCCAATAACTAGCTACTGCAAATCTTTATTACTGGCAGTTATCTCAGTATCTGCCTACCTAATAACTATCAAGCTCCTTAAGAACATGAACTGTGTTGAATTCACAGTGATTTCCTCAATATCTTACACAAAAGCCCTGATTTGTATAAAATTCAACTCCTGTTTATCAAAGAAATAAGAAATCTACAACTGTATAAATAGAAAACACAATTCTTTTTAATATATTCTTTTAAATACAATTATGAATGCTGCTGCTGTGAAGATCCGCATGCAAAGATTTGCATGCAGATGTAACTAAAGGCCATTATAGCTCTAGTAGAATTTTCATAGATCTGCAGGAAAAGATTTACAATGCAGATCCATGGACATATGTTGAGGTACACATTGAAGTCCATTTGTTTACATCTGGATATTGTCCTGGGCTGAATTGTGCTCTCTTGCAAATTCTTACACCATAAATCCTAATTCCAAGTACTTCAGAGTACTCTCAAAAGAGAGTAGAGATGCAGTAAATGTACCTGTAACTGGAGGAACTCAAATGTTTCCATGGGATGCATTTAAAAGAATGTTTTACATGTAGAATAAAGAAACAAATTACAGTGGCTCACGCCTGTAATCACAGCATTTTGGGAGGCCGAGGCGGGAGGATCACTTGAGGTCAGGAATTCAAGACCAGTCTGTCCAACATGGTGACCATTTCTTCTAAAAATACAAAAATTAGCTTGGTGTCATGGCATGCACCTGTAATCCCAGCTACTCGGGAGGCTGAAGTGGGAGAATCCCTTGAACCTGGGAGGTGGAGAGACTCTGTCTCAAATAAACAAAAACAACAACAACAACAACAAAAAAAACCCACAAATTACTCTTTGAGAAGTTTAATCTCCTATGCTTTTCTAGCATGTAACAAAATGTGCTATTTTGCTTTAAGTGTGTATATTTCACTCAAGAAAGACAAAGAAAAATGATGTTTCACTCAAGAAAAAAAAATAGAAGAATAAAAAGAGAAGGAAGAGAGGAAGGGAAAGAGAAAGGAGAGGAGAGGAGAAAGAAAAATAGAAACTTCCATTTCTTCAGGTGACATCTTTTTGATGCCAGCTATCTACTTAGTGACCAAGCATGACCGATGTATATACGTATTTTGGCCCCATGTTTGTTGCAGTTATCTGCACTTGCTAAACTGTCCTAATATCCTCGTAAATTCTTCCCTGTAGGACTCTAGCAAAGTCCTCCCACAACTCCATGAATCCTTAGAGCCGCCATCCCTTCCTGATGCTAGCTTCTTCAAACTTCAACAACCAATTTGGAAGCACAGATTAACAATTTTTTGTTTAGTCTTTTGTTCATTTCTTCAAAAGAATAGTTACAGAATACCTTAGAGGTAGTAATTATGAATGTTCTAAAAACCCTAGAGACTCAAAAAATATCAGAAAGGATACAAATAAGAAAGCATACAGGCTGGGCGTGGTGGCTCACGCCTGTAATCCCAGCACTTTTGGAGGCCGAGGAAGGTGGATCATTTGAGTTTGAGATCAGACTGGCCAACACGGTGAAACCCCACCTGTACTAAAACTACAAAAATTAGCCAGGCGATAGTGGCGTGTGCCTGTAATCCCAGCTACTCAGGAGACTGAAGCAGGAGAATCGCTTGAGCCTGGGAGGCAGAGGTTGCAGTGAGCCGGGATAGCGCCACCGCATTCCAGTCTGTGCAACACAGTGAGATCTAGTCTTGCAAAAAAAAAAATATATATATATATATAAATAATAAATAAGAAAGCGTACAAGCACCCATGGCTGGTAATTTTCTTAATATAACATATTAACTGTGCTTTATTTTCTGGAATCAAGTCTTTATAAGATATATACCTTGCAAATATTTTCTTCTATTCTGTAGGTTGTCTTTTCATTGTCTTAAGAGTTTCTGCAAAGGACATATGATTTTAATTTTTATCTGAAGTTCAGTTTTTCAAAGTTCATTTTTTGAATCATCTCTTTGGTTTCGCATCCAAGAAATATATGCCTACCCCAAGATCACAAAAGTCTCTGTTTCTGTTTTCTTTTAGAGGTTTTATAGCATTAGGCTTTACATTTAGGTCTAAGATCCAATTTGAATTGATGCATTTTAAACAACTTTATTGAGGTATATTTTGCATAGCATAAAGTTCACCCATTTAAGGTGTGCATTTCAAAGATTTTTAGGAACGTTACCTAGTGATGCAACTATCACCATAAATCAGTTTTAGAATATTTGTATCTCTCATCTCAATAATATTCCTCATACTTATTTACAATTAATTACTGCTCCAACCCTCAGCCTCAGGCAAGCAATAAGCTAGTTTCTGTTGTATAAATTTGTTTTTGCCAGGCGCGGTGGCTCAAGCCTGTAATCCCAGCACTTTGGGAGGCCGAGGCGGGTGGATCACGAGGTCAGGAGATCGAGACTATCCTGGCTAACATGGTGAAACCCCGTCTCTACTAAAAATACAAAAAAAAACTAGCCGGGCATGGTGGCGGGCGCCTGTAGTCTCAGCTACTTGGGAGGCTGAGGCGGGAGAATGGCGTGAACCCGGGAGGCGGAGCTTGCAGTGAGCCGAGATCACGCCACTGCACTCCAGCCTGGGAGACACAGCAAGACTCCGTCTCAAAAAAAAAAAAAAAAAAAATTTGTTTTTATGGACATTTAGTGTAAATGGAATCATAAAATACATGATCTCTTGTGCATGGCTTCTTTCGTTAGGCAGAATGTTTTTGAGGGTCAGCCACAACATAGTGTGTATGAGTAGTTCATTCCTTCTTATGGCTGACTAGTATTCCATTGCATGATTATAACAAGTACTGTCTATCCATCCACCAGTTCAGGGGCATTTGGGTCCTTTCCAGTTTTTGGCGATTATGAATAATGCTGCTGTAAAGATCTGCCTGCAAGGATTTGTATGCAGATTTGTTTACATATGGATATTGTCATGGGCCGAATTGTGCTCTCTCGCAAATTCTTGCACCATAAATCCTAATTCCAAGTACTTCAGAGTGTGACTGCATTTGGCGATAGTGTCAGTAAAGAGATAATGCAAGTAAAACGGGGCCATTAGAGTGGGCCCTTATCCAATATGACCAGTTTCCTTACAGGAATTGGAGTATACGACCCAGGCACACACACAGGGAAAACCAAGTGAAGACATTGGTAAAAGATAGTCATCTGTCACCAAAAAAAAGAGACACTCAGAAGAAACGAATCCTGCCAACAACTTGATCTTGGGCTTCTATACTCCAGAATTCTGAGGAAATTCATTTCCGTTATTTAAACCACCTGTTTGTGGTGCTTTGCTATGGCAGCCGTATCCAACTAATACATACATCAATTTGTTCCAGTAACATTTGTTGTAAAAACAAAACTATCTCCACTGCATTGTCTGGGTACTTTTATCCATATATGTGTAGATTTATTCTGGATTTAATATTCCATTCCACTGATCTATTTATCTGTCTTTAACCCAATACCAACTTGTCCTTTATTGATGTAGATTTACAGTATAAGACTTGAAATCAAGCAGCATTAGTCCTCCATTTTTTTTTCTTTTTCGGACTTGTTTTAGTTATTCTAACTTCATTGCTTTTTCCATATGAATATGAGAGTCAGATTGCCAATTTCCCCCTCAAAATTATTGCTGGGATTTTTATTGGGATTGCATTATACCTGTTGATCATTTGGGGAAGAACTGGCATCTGAACATATTAAGTCTTTTGAGACATGAACAAAAATCTATTTAGACCTTCTTCAGTTAATCTCAACAATATATTGAAGTTTTTTGGGCATAGATCCTACACATTCTTGTTACATTTCTCCCTAAACAGTTTACATTTTCATTATACTTTAATAATATTTTAAAATTTTATTGTTGATTGTCATTAATAGAAAGACATTTGAATTTATGTATTGAAATCTTGTTAAAATCACTTTAGCTCTAGTAGACTTTTTATAGATTCCTTTGGGTTTTCTACATAATCTTTCTTAAACCTTTAGGTTCACGAACACATGTACAGGTTTATTATGTAGGCAACCCTATGTCAGAGGGATCTGTTGTACAGAATATTCCATCACCCAGGTACTAAGCCTAGTACCCATCAGTTATTTTTCCCGGTCCTCTCCCTTCTCCCACCCTCCACCGACAGGTATGCCAGTGTTTCTTCCCTTGTATGTGTTTACGTGTTCTCACCACTTAGCTCCCACTTATATTTACATCAGAACATGTGGTGTTTGGTTTTCTCTTCCTGCACTGGTTTGCTAAGGATAATGACCTCCAGCTCCATACATGTTCCTGCAAAGGACATGAGTTCATTCTTTTTTTATAGTTGCATAGTATTCCGTGGTGTAGATGTATCACATTTTCTTTCTGCAGTGTACCATTGATGGGCATTTAGGTCGATCCCATATCTTTGCTATTGTAAATAGTGTTGCCATGAACATACATGTTCAAGTGTCTTTATAACAGAACAATTTATATTCCTTTGGTTATATATACAAAGGATTGCTGGGTCAAATGGTAGTTCAGATTTTAGCCCTTTGAGAAATCATCACCTTGCTTACCACAATGGTTGAACTAATTTACTCTCCTACCAACAGTGTATAAGCATTCGTTTTTCTCTGCAACAGTCCCAGCATCTGGTATTTTTTGACTTTTTAATAATAGCCATTCTGACTGGTGTGATACAGTATCTCATTGTGGTTCTGATTTGCATTTCTCTAATGATCAGTAATATTGAACTTTTTGTTGTTGTTGTTGAGACAGAGTGTTGCTTTGTTGCCCAGGCTGGAGTGTAGTGGCATGATGTCCGATCTCTGCAAGCTCTGCCCCCCAGGTTCATGCCATTCTCTTGCCTCAGCCTCCCGAGTAGCTGGGACTAAGGCGCCCGCCACCACATCCGGCTAATTTTTTGTATTCTTAGTAGAGACGGGATTTCACCATGTTTCCCAGGATGGTCTCTACCTCCTGACCTAGTGATCTGCCCGCCTCGGCCTCCCAAAGTGCTGGGATTACAGGCGTGAGCCACCGCGCCCGGCCTGAACTTTTTTTCATATGCTTGTTGGCTGCATACGTGTCTTCTTTTGAAAAGTCATCTGTTCATGTCCTTTGCCCACTTTGTTATGGTGTTGTTCGTTATTTTATTGTAAAGTTATTTAAGTTCCTTATAGATGATAGATACTAGACCTTTGGCAGATGCATAGTTTACAAAAAGTTTCTCCCATCCTGTATATTATCTTTTGACTTTGTCAATAGTTTCTTTTCCTGTGCAGAAGCTCTTTAGCTTAATTAGATCTCATTTGTCAATTTTTGCTTTGTTGCAATTGCTTCAGTGTCTTAGTCATGAAATCTTTCCCATTCCAAAACCAGAATGGTATTGACTAGTTTGTGTTCCAGGGTGTTTTAGTTTTGGGTTTTACACTTAAGTGTTTAATCCACCTTGAGTTGATTATTGTATATGGTGTATAGAAGGGTTCCAGTTTCTATCTTCTGCATATGGCTAGCCAGTTATCCTAGCACCATTTATTCAATAGGAAGTCCTTTCCCCATTGCTTGTTTTTGTCAGTTCCGTCAAATGTCAGATGGTTGTAGGTATGCAGCCTTTCTGGACACTCTATTCTGTTCCATTGGTCTAAGTTTCTGTTGTTTGTTTGTTTTTTGGAGACAGAGTCTCGCTCTATCCCCCAGGCTAGAGTGCAATGGTGCAATCTTGGCTCACTGAAATCTCCCCCTCCTGGGTTCAAGTGATTCTCCTGCCTCAGTTTCCCCAGTAGCTGGGATTACTGACACATATGCTGCCACACCTGGCTAATTTTTGTATTTTTAGTAGAGACGGGGTTTCACCATGTTGGTCAGGCTGGTCTTGAACTCCTGACCTCAGATGATCCACCCGCCTCGGCCTCCCAAAGTGCTGGGATTACAAGTGTGAGCCACAGTGCTGGGCCTAGGTGTCTGTTTTTGTACCAATACCATGCTGTTTTGGTTACTGTAGCCTTGTAACGTAGTTTGAAGTTAACTAAAATGATGCCTCCAGCTTTGTTCTTTTTGCTTAGAATTGCCTTCAGTATTCCAGTTCTTTTTTGGTTCATGTGAATTTTAAAATATTTATTTTTATACCTCTGTGAAGAATGTTATGCTATCTAATAATATAAATATTTATATCAGGGCAAAAATATCCTTAAATACTGCTTTAGTTGTTTTGCCCACATTAAGATATCCTATGTGCTATGGTTTGGATGTTTGTTCCCTCCAAAACTCATATTAAAATTTGGTTGCCATTGTGATTTTTGAGTGGTGATTGGTCCTTGAGGTCACTTTTCTCATAAATGAATTAATGTTGTTATGCAGGAGTAGGTTTATTATTATGGGAGTTGATTTTTTTTTTTTATTAAAAAGGTAAGTTTAGATCCCTGTCTGCTCTCTCTCCCTCTCTCTCTCTCTCTCTCACACATCCTCTTGTTTTCTGCCACGTCATGGCATAGCAAGAAGGCCCTCGTAAGATACCCACACCTTGACATTGGATTTCCCAGTCTTCATGATCGTAAGCCAGTAAATTTCTGTTAATTATAAATTATCTAGGTCTCAGATATTCTGTTACAGCAGCACAAAGCAAACTAAGACACTATATTTCCATTTTTATTCAACTCTAAACATTTTCCAATTTTTCTTTTGATGTCTTAAGTACATAATTTAGTTTTTAAATATTTGAGGAATTTTCAGGTATTTTTCTGCTACTGAATTCTATTTAATGCCACTGCATTTAGAGAATATGTATTTTCTTTTAACATCATATGTTCATATTACATTTAAATACATAAAAGTACTTGAATGCTTGTAATTTATTGGGACTTATTTTGTTTCATAATATGAGCTATCTTGGTAAATGCTGAGTGTACATTTGAAAAGAACAATTCTTCTTACCCCAGTTCTCACATATTTTAATCAAAATGAACCTTTGCTCTGTTAAGTATCTTAATCCTGCAAAGTAATTAATGCACTTTTCTCCATGCTATGGAGAAGTAAACCTTAAAATGACTTGAAATTAAAATAAATTCATTTCTCTCCTGCTATTTTGCTTAAGGGTAACAACTCATGGGGAAAAATACAGACTACCACACTTTCTAATTTATAGCAGAAATTACACACACACAGAAATACACAGAATGAAAAAAACTAAAAGGCAAAGGATTTGTGCACTTGACGGTTTCCCCTAAATGCAATTTCTCTAGATGGAATTTCAGTGCACGTAAAGTTCATAGAGTATAGAGCCCTTAGGAATTTTACATTCCTATGGTAACATAGAATACACGTTTTCTCTTTTAGACTACTTAAAAAATGACCAAAATCAAAAGGCTATACAAACACAAGCAATCATGTATTTAATCATTTCTTTTTAAAAACAGTGTGTGTAGCAGAAACCATCCTAATTTTTTTTCAAGTTTTCCAATAATGAGTTCAAGATGTCTTAACCACATGTCACTGAATCTTTGCAAATTTAAGATCATCTGTAGGACAACAGACTTGTACTTTCAAAGTATGTTTGCTTTCAAAAGGCCTCAGAACTCTGAGACTCTTTCCACCCTTCATGAACCTCACCATTGAATGACTCACTATGGGTGGGGAGTGTGGGATATCACCCTTCATAAGCCCACCAATGTCGTCTTGGCAGTTACTTGACTCCTCTGACAAAATGGGAAATAACACAGGGAAGCCATCATGCTATGTTTTCATGCTACACAGAAACTCTTCTTGCTAGAAATATTACACAGATTTGCAAGGACTTAGAAGTACATAAAATATATTTTGATGCTTTCTCTTTTATACAGATGTTTGTTTATATTCAGTTTATCAGAAAATATCAATAATAAAGTTAACACTGAAAATCAGAGGTATTCTCTAAGATCCCCAAACCAAATTCATTCACATTTTAAGATTTTCAATCACATCTTAAATCTTGACAGAAGAATTTGCTATACATAAGGGGAAAGGTCATTTCCCTGAATATGCAGGAAAAAAAAATCGCAAAATAATACTGCATTAACCTAACCTCATTTTTTTTTTTCTTTTTTTGAGACGGAGTCTCACTCTGTTGTCCAGGCTGGAGTGCAGTGGCCAGATCTCAGCTTACTGCAAGCTCCGTTTCCCGGGTTCCCACCATTCTCCTGCCTCAGCCTCCCAAGTACCTGGGACTACAGGCACCCACCACCTCGCCCGGCTAGTTTTTTGTATTTTTTAGTAGAGACGGGGTTTCACCTTGTTAGCCAGGATGGTCTCGATCTCCTGACCTTGTGATTCGCCCGGCCTCCTCATTTTTAATTTGACTTGAAATAACATCAATAGCTGATTCTGCTTCATATGATGATTATCAATAGCTGATTCTGCTTCATATGATAATTATCAGCACCTCGTAAAACTGTGACAAGAACAACATTTTTATATTAATTTAATATATAAGTTCACATTCACATTAAAAAGTCAACTGTAACAGAATTGACTGTAGCCAAGTGTATTTTATGTTAATGAAAAAAGGCTAAATGTAAAGTTTCATATTGTTCTCTTAAATTTTTAATAGATTTCTCCAAAATTTGGTATACAATATTTATACCAACTATAGAGCATGTTTCTTAATGTCTTTTGAAGCCTTGAATAGAAAAAAAAGTAAAATTGGCCAGGCGCAGTATCTCACACCCGTAATCCCAGCACTTTGGGAGGCTGAGGCGGGCGGATCTCGAGGTCAGGAGATCTAGACCATCCTGGCTAACATGGTGAAATCCCGTCTCTACTAAAAACACAAAAAAATTAGCCAAGAGTGGTGGCGGGCGCCTGTAGTCCCAGCTACTCGGGAGGCTGAGGCAGGAGAGTGGTGTGAACCCAGAAGGCAGAGCTTGCAGTGAGCCGAGATTGTGACCCTGCACTCCAGCCTGGGCGACAGACCGAGACCTTGTCAAAAAAAAAAAAAAAAAGTAAAATTAACCACTGAATATTCGTTTTGATTTTAAGTGGTTGATAAATTACCTTTATGTTTTTCCTATCACGTAGAGAAATAGTTGAAAGGGTACACACATCAACATGGATGCGGGGTTGTAGGAGTATTGCATATAATACTGATAAAAGGCAGATCACAAGAAGTGACTTAATTGCATTCCTAATACCATAGCCAATAATTTAATTTACCCCCCATACTGCTAGCTTCCTTCTCAAGGGCAGTACCCGTCCTGTAGGACTGATGTGAATGTAGAAAGTAAAATGTTTCAGAAGAGACTAAGCTACGCTTACTGACTTTCTTTGTTCTTTTTCAACAAATTGTGAAATAGATATTAATTTCCATTTTACCAACTACATATTTAACCACAATGGTTAAAAAACTGCAAGACACCTGTTATTTTAACCTTGAAACTCCATTTTTCAAGATCACACAGGGACTGTAAGTAGGGAATAACAATAGTTGATTTTCCTTTATGAGTAAAGACAGTTAACAGAGATTCCACATTATGAAAAATGGAATTTTATAGCCAGAAAGATCTTAGTGATAACAAATATAAAATAAAGAAACTGAAGCTTAAAAAGGTTAAGTGACTCGCCCAACTTTCCCCAAGCTGATAGTGACAGAAGTAGCATTGAAATGCATGCCTCTTGAATTACATATTTTACTGAATGGCTTACCTTACCTTAACTTTCACATCAACTGCTCCATTGACTTTTTCATTAGGGGAAAAAGACATTCCTGGGCTTTTAGAATAATCTCTTTGTGGAGCTGATTCACTTTTGGCCGTATTTCTTTATAACCACGGCATGTTCATACTTTACAGAGTTCCGATGGGCTGGGTTCCAAAGACTGTTAGAAACATAGTCAAATGGGACTTGCAAACTGACTGCTCTTAATGGCCACTTCCAAGAGAGCTTCAGGCCATTAAAAGTCACCTATTCTGTTTTATTGGGCACACAGCCAGTTAGTTCCACAGCTAGTGTTGCATTGAAATCCAGGGCCTAGCTGATACTTTAGGAAATTTTCCTCTTTTCTTCTCTCATTCCACTTCTCCAATCTAGAAATAAACTTGAAATGACAGACTGATTGTAAAGAATCACTCAATAAAAGAATTAATTTAAAGGCCATAGCCTTTTATTCACTTATTACAGATAATAATTTCCTAGTCTGCCTTTCATTACAGCAAAAAAATAGGTAAGCACAAAAACTACTGTTTATACCTGTGCAATTAGTTTGTGTGTGTGTGTGCGTGTGTGCATGTGCATGCACGTGGGGTGTGTGGATAATGAAACAGCAAGCAAATAAAACTTAAGCTTTAGGGGTGTTCATTTGAGTAGGTCCTTTCCAACGCCCCGGGAGAGGGTTAGCAGCGGTTTCACGTGACCATGCAGTGGGTTCACATAACCACATGTTTTTAGAAAATTCATAAAAGTAAGTTACTTTTACTGTAGTTGGTTAAGAGGGCCATGTCTTTTCACTCTCGCTTAATTTTCGTCACACTTCACCTGGCGCAGAATGTTGTCAAAGTGATTGCAGGAATACTTGAGATCCATCAAGAGGAAGTTGAATAGGGGATACACTTAGTTCTGGTTTAGGGTGCTTCCCAGTCACTGCCACATATGGTCAAGCTGTTGTCCGTAAGTTTTCTAGGCCAGTCAGCGACAGGTCTAGAATGCCAACCAACGTTTTCTGAGTTTAATGGTAATGATCTTAACACTGTAGGACTGAGATAAGAAAACATTTTCTGTATTTACCAATTAGTAAATATTCTAGGCTTTGTGGGCCACATATGAGATATTGTATGTTCTTAAAAAAAAAAAAAATCTTAAAAATATTGGTGGCTCTCGCCTGTAATCCCAGCACTTTGGGAGGCCGAGGTGGGCTGTTCACGAGGTCAGGAGATTGAGACCATCCTGGCTAACACAGTGAACCCCCATCTCTACTAAAAATACAAAACAAAATTAGCCGGGCGTGGTGGCGGGTGCCTGTAGTGCCAGGTACTCAGGAGGCTGAGGCAGGAGAATGGTGTGAACCCGGGAGGCGGAGCTTGCAGTGAGCCGAGATCACTCCAGCCTGGGCGACAGAGCGAGACAACGTCTCAAGAAAAAAAAATTTTTTTGTCATACATTAGATAAATGCATATGATGCTTCTGTTTTTGAACGCTCTATTCTGGGTGATTGGTCTATTTGTTGACATTTTCCGTGATATCACAAATCTTATTTACTATAGATTTGTCACAGGTCTTAATAATTGATGTTATAAATTCTCCAGATTTCCTTGACAATTACTTGATCTTTTCAATTTAATATACATTTTAAACTCAGCTGATTAAGTTTAGATTAGGATTGAATTAAAATTATAGATTGATTTGCAATAATTGACAACTTTACAGAGTCTTGCATCTACAATATACAATATACGGATGTGGTATATTTCTAGATATATTTAGGTCTTCTTAAATTTATTTAAATAAGATGTTATAGCATTGGTTGTAGAAATCTTTTGCATCATTTTAAAATTTACATCTATGTACTTAAAATTCTCTATTTCATTTTCTGTACACCATTGGTTTATAGAAATGGAAATGTTGTATATTGTTATTACATTCTGATACTTTACTAAATTTACTTATTAATTCTAATAGAGTTTTGAAATTACTTTAGATTTTCCAGGTACACAATAATTGTCTACAATCAATTAAAACTATTACTTCATTTTCAGTCTTTATGTAGTTTCTCTCTAGTATAATGTTGATGAAAAGTGATGTTAGAAATTGTCAATCTTTCTTCTCCAGTCTGAGGTGGGAAGTTTTCAACAATGGACGGTAAGGTTAATGCTGACTACGAAGTTTTGTGTAGATACTGTTCAGCACTTCCCTTTTATTTCTAGTTTGTAAAGGCTTTTTAATTATAAGTGTGCATTTAATTTTCTCCCTTGTTAACACGTGAATTTTATGTTAACATAGTGAATTATTATAACTGATTTTCAAATGTTAAAACATACTTGATATATTATCATTTTTGAATGTGGCTGGATGTAATGTGCTTAAGATATTTTTATCTATGTTCATTGGAGAAATTGGTCTGTAATTTACCTATATTATAATGTTCTTATTTTATGCTGATATCAAGGTTATGCTGTCTTCATCAAGAGCTGAGAGATGTGGCCAGGCACGGTGACTCACGCCTGTAATCCCAGCACTTTGGGAGGCCGAGGGGGGCAGATCACAAGGTCAGGAGATGGAGATCATCCTGACCAACATGGTGAAATTCCATCTCTACTAAAAATACAAAAATTAGCTGGGTGTGGTGGTGGGCGCCTGTAGTCCCAGCTACTCAGGAGGCTGAGGCAGGAGTATCGCTTGAACCCAGGAGGCAGAGATTGCAGTGAGCTGAGATTGCGCCACTGCACTCCAGCCTGATGACAGAGAGAGATGCTATCTCAAAAAAAAAAAAAAAAAAGTCTTTGTTGTTGTCATTATTTGTTCTCAGAGATAATCTCTGTAAAATTGGTGTAATTCCCTCCTCTGAGTATCGGGAAGAATTTACCAGTGAAGCTCTCTAGACCTGGAGTTTATGGGAAAAGTTTTAACAACAGAATCCATTTAATTAATATTATACAGGCATTTTAATTATTTCTTCCATTGTTTTCCATGGTAAGTTTGTTTTTGAAGAATCTATTGCTTTTATGTAGATGTCAAGTCTATTGAAATAAAGTGGTTGATAATATTTTCTTAATTCTCTTTTAATATTTGTGAATTCCTTTTATTCCTGATATTGGTAACCTCTTTTTAGTTCCGATATTGATAATTGTTTCTTTCTTTCACTCATTAGTCTTTCTACATGACCAGGTTTAGTAAACTCTCCAATAAGCCACTCAAAATAATGAGCATAGCATAGATCCCACATTCATGGATCCAATATGTCTATATTCAGAGGCCATTTCTGCTACTTATGAGCTATGGTACCTTAGGCAAATTAATTAGCCATGCGTTGCCTCATGTGTCCCTTCTTTTAAAAGGGGATAATAGTAATAATATATACCTCATAGGGTTGTTTTCAGGATTAAAAGGATTAATCCATGTAAAAAATTAGAATGCAACATGATACATACTAAACACTTACTAAACATTAGCTGTTATTATTGTATTTATTACATTTATGTCTATTGCTCTCCAGAATGGAAAGCACACAATATGAAAATATCAATAATTTTTAGGCACAAGAAGCTAGATCCCTAACACATCAACATTGCAGAGTTAAAATTCTCACCATGATTAGTTTTGATGTTCACAATTTATTCTTCTGGAACTCCTAACTTAATTTCTCTCTAATGCATTAAAAATGGAAAAAACACCATGAAAGCTGAGGGAAAGTGCATTTGCAGGTAGCTCCTGGAAGAAGCTGGTAGTAGGTGTTTTGTTTGTAATTTGCTCCAGATTCCTTTTGGGCTTCATGGATCTTTAATCTTTTAATGCACTGTGGCTTCAGAAAAATGCTCAGACACAATCTCCAAAAACATCAAAGCTGGGTATGCACAAACCAAAAAACAAATTATACTGGCTCAGCCCAGATCATGTTCCCGGTAAGTCAACACCCTGGGTAGTATCTTTCAAGTGGATGCAGATGCATGTACACACCAGACACACACACACACACACACACACACACACACACACACACACACAGGAACAGGCAATTCATGAATTCATGTTAGGCATTGCAGTGAATGACTGTTGGTATCAGACAAACCTGTGTGGATTCTTGCCAGTGTCAGCTGCCTGGACACTTTGTAAGTCATGTAACTGCTCAGACTTAGCTTTTTCATCTATGAAATATGGGCAATATCATTACAGATCTCAAAACCTTATTGTGAATATTAAATGGGATAATGCATTTAAAACTCTCAGAATACCACTTTACACTTAGTAATGATTCAAATGACTGTAATTATCATCACCATAGCCAATTTTTTTTTTTTTTTTTTGTAAGACGGAGTCTAGCTCTGTCACCAGGCTGGAGTGCAGTGGCGTGAACTTGGCTCACTGCAACCTCCGCCTCCCAGGTTCAAGCGATTCTCCTGCCTCAGCCTCCCTAGTAGCTGGGACTACAGGCACACTCTGCCACGACCAGCTAATTTTTAATTTTTGTATTTTTAGTAGAGACGGTGTTTCACCATGTTGGTCAGGATGGTCTCTATCTGATCTCCTGATCTGCCCACCTCGACCTCCCAAAGGGCTGGGATTATAGGCATGAGCCACCAAGCCCAGCCACCATAGCCACTTTTAAAATACATTATCTTTTCAGTACTGCCTGAAGTTTACAAACATCACTAAATCTTAGAAAATCTTAACATACATTGGTTCCTATCGTTGATAACTCCGGGGGAATTGTATTAAATTCAGCCTTCATTTCTACCAACACTGGCACTTGTTGGACACATTGTTTATTAACGTTTTTCGTCCTTTTCATGTTGAGGTCTGTTCTTCAATCTTTTGAGAATCAGTGTGATTCTGTGGTTGGAGTAGAAGCTTTGTATTGGGTTTGTCACAGATATGTAAATAGATTCCACTGGGAACGGCATGAAAGTGTAAACTCATCTTGGAATTGTTTTTCATAATCGTAAGTGTTTTAATCATAACTTAAGCTAAACAAAAATCAAGCTACTCACTACCTCATTCATAGCTGTCTGAGTGGTAATGGTCAAGAAAGAAAGAACCACTCATTATAGAGAGATTGTATTCAATTGTAAAGCTAACCTTTAAAATTTCTAAATTATTTTCCATCCACATTGGAAAATTCTTTAGAAATATCTGTAATGATTGATACATCCTTTAACATGGTGCTACTTTAGTCAGGAAGAAATATATCTTTGTTTTTCTGGGGAAAAAGTAAGCAGGGGTTAGTACGGAGAGGAAAAAAAATCTTATTAATGTCCTGTCTCTACTTCAATAAATTTATATTAATACTTCAAATATATTAAAATAAAATGTGCCCTTCATTTAACTGAAGGATGAATTAGGAAACTTCCTCAATAATTTCCCAAATATAATTTAATATAAAATACACTAAGTTCAAGTCATAAAAAATTAATGACTGCTACCCATTTCTATTGCAGTTTCATAAAAATGATTATTCACAATGCAATTTGTACATGTGAAAATTTAGTTGTTGTGATAAAAATATAACCACAAGAAAATGGACTATGCTGAATTTCAACTTCGTTAGTTTGCAAAGGCAAGCTACTTGTTTATAACATGTATTTTTTCTAATATATTAGCTAAAATACATTTTAAATGTAACATGTAATATACTTATGTTTTTAAGTAAAAGCTCATCTCTAGTGTAAAATGTTTTAATGATGATATTGAATTCAGGAGGAAAACCAATTTTCCATATTACATAAATATTTTTTTTCTCCTAAATACCCTGCTTCTTTGGCAAACATTGACTGAAAAGTGATATATATGCAGAATGCTTGTGTCTCCCCAAAATTCACGTGTTGATACTTAATCCCCAATGTGATAGTTTTAGAAGGTGGAGACTTCATGAATGGGATTAGTGCCCTCATAAAATAAATCCCAGAGTTGCCTTTGTTGCCCCTTCTGCCATTTCAGGACCCAGCTAGAAAGCGATGAACCAAAAAATGGATTCTCACCAAATACCAAATTTGCCAAAATCTTGATCTGATTCTGGCAGAATATGCCAGAATTCCTTGCTTCCAGAACTGTCAGAAATACATTTATGTTGTTTATAAGCCACCTAGTCTGTGGCATTCTGTTACAGCAGCCTGAACAGACTAAGACAAAATGTAAATGGCAAGCCATGTAATGATCAAAAAGACTCATCATGTGCAAGTTTACCATTAGCGCATGTCACCACGTATATAGTTTACATTTCCTTCAAGAAGCAAGAGAAAATATAGAAATGGAAGGATAACAAGAATAATAGCTGCTATAATTTAGGGCTCATCTATTCTAGGCCAGGCACAGGTTTCAGTAATGCACATATGATATCTCTAAACAACCCTGACAGTTATCGCTGCTCCAATTTACAGGAAATATATTCAAAGAGATTATGTCACTTATCTCAAGTCACAGCACCAGTAAACCTTAGGACCAGGAAACACATTTTTAAAAATATATACTTCCCATTGGTTAGTGAGAAAGACAAATGTACTAACAAACAGATTCCAAATTTAGTAACTTAAAAAAATGATAGGATTTATTTATCCCTCTTATGCAGAAGTCCATGAGAAGCCTGAAAGATTTTCAGGTGGTACATTCACCATGAATCTATGTTCGTTTTATTTTGTAGCTCTGCAATCCCCAGGGCTTTGATGTAGGGCCTCAAAACAGACAAACACATTCCAGTTTGTGGAGAGTTGTGCAAACAAGGTTGAAGAATTACAAATACACCAGATCCTGCATTTTTGTAAAGTTATTTGAAACATTTTTGGATTCATGCTAAGAGCAATTGTGATGGTTAATTTTAGGTACTAATTTGACTGGGCTAAGAGATACCTAGATAGCTGGTAAAACATTATTCCTGGCTGTGTCTCTGAGGCTGTTTCCAGAGAAGATTCCCCTTTGAATCAGTAGACTGGGTAAAGAAGATCACTTTAACCAGTGTGGGTGGGCACCGTCCAATCTAAGTGCCCAAACAGAACAAACAGGTGGAAGGAGGGAACATTTGCTCTCTCTTTATTGAACTGGGACATCTGTCTTCTCCTGCCCCTGGACATTGGCTTCCCTGATTCTCAGGCCTTTGGACTCAAACTGAATTACACTTCCAGTTTTCCTGGTTCTCCAGTTTAATGGCAGACTTCAAGACATATATATATATATATATCGTATATATGTATATATAGATCTTGTGTATATATATAGATCTTGTATATATATCTTATGTGTATATATATGTCTTGTGTGTATATATATATCTTGTGTATATATATATCTTGCGTGTGTGTATATATAGGATATATATATATATGAAGGCTTCATTCTGATTCTTAATGTAAGATGGGGTGGGATACATGGGGAAGTCTGCGGAGGGACAGAGATTCATTTTACATGGCACATTTTACATTATTTAGATATTTGACTGTAAAATATTTTCTATATAAGATATATATATAAATTTATATTTATATATTAAATATTAAAATTAAATTTTATTAAGTTAATTAAAATATTAAATATTTTAAAATATGTATTTATATATTAAATAAATGTATTTAATTTCTATATTTAATAGATTTATATATTATTTATTATATATATATCTTTTTTCAAGGTAGGTAGGTAGGTAGATAGGTATAAATGGATAAACATAGATCCATCCTCTTGTTTCTATTTCCCTAGAGAACCTTGACTAATACAACAATAAAAATTTGTATGCAGAAAAGTGACATCATCAGATTCAAATTTCAGGATCTCTCAAGCTGTTAGGTGTAGCATGGATTAAAGAGAGATCACAGAAATGTGGGTAGACATTTTAGGAAACCAATATCAGATGAGAATAGTTTGAGTGAACATGATGCTAATGACACCAGAGATGGAGAGTAGTATAGGAATTAGAGATAAATTTAGAAGAGAAAGTCAATAGAACTGGTAATTGATTGGATACAGGAGTAAGGGAGAGAAAGTCGTATTAGAGATAATGTCTGGCAGTTAGTCCTATGTGATATATTTTATGAAGAGAGGGAATCCTGCCATGGAGGGGTCTAGGTTTGGGAGTGATGATCATAAGTTCAATTATGGACTTTTGGTTTTGTGGTGTCTTTTAGCTATCCAAATGGACAATTATAACATAAAATTGGATTATGTGAGCTTGACATAGAAAGTAGGAAACTTTCTTAATAATTCATAATTATTAATTAATAATTCATGCTCATAGCATGGATAATGGGGTTGAAGTGTGGAGTGAGACAAAAGAAGGCTTCATTCCAATTCTTTGATTAATGTAAGACTGGGTGGGATACATGAGGAAGTCTGCAGAGGGACAGAGATTAATTTTATATGGTGTATTTTACATTATATAGATATTTGACTGTAAATAAGTGACATTCATATTAAAATAAAAATTAAAATATTAGTAAGAGGAGGGTGGTCTGGTAAAGAATAGAAAAGAAGAGCTGGACGACCTGTATCTCATTTATCTCCCAAACCTCTATACTTATTTTTCTTATTTTATCCAATTCCCTTTAGTATTTATTCTACATAACATTGTCAGTGTCATCTTTTAAAAATATGCCTATCTAAATGTCACATCATGCATGCTATTTATTTTTTGTCACATTAAGCATGTAGTTTTAATAAACTATAATAGTAAATTTCACAATAACCATTTTTAGATCAAAAGAACAATCTAATATGAGAATAGTCAAATAACAAATGTTCCCATTATTATCATGTAACGTTTTAGCTATTCTGGAAATTTTAGAAATATCTTTCTTGGTAAAGAAATGGTTCACAGAAAAGAAAACACATTTTCTTCTCTTTACTGTTAAGATTTATTGTTAAAGCATATGAATAGAAATTCAATAACAATTTTTGTTGTATAAAAGAAAGCCTTACTCAAACTATTTTTCAGTTCTCTCCAGCCACAATTATATTAAAATGGACAGAACAAAAGTCTGCATAGACCAAAAAAAAAAAAAAAAAAAAGACACTGCAAACAGAAAAGAGAATGACTGTGGTAAAAGAAAATTGATGACACAGAAATTAAACACTAAAGATCAGTGTGAAATGTTGGGAAGTTCCCACTGACTCAACAGAGCAAGATGTTTTTGTCTTTACAACTTTATCTGGGCTCACGCCTGTAATCCCAGCACTTTGGGAGGCCAAGGTGGGCGGATCACGAGGTGAGGAGATCGAGACCATCCTGGCTAACACGGTGAAACCCCGTGTCTACTAAAACTACAAAAAAACTAGCCAGGCGAGGTGGTGGGCGCCTGTAGTCCCAGCTACTCGGGAGGCTGAGGCAGGAGAATGGAGTGAACCCGGGAGGTGGAGCTTGCAGTGAGCTGAGATCGCGCCACTGCATTCCAGCCTGGGCGACACAGCGAGACTCCGTCTCAAAAAAAAAAAAACAAAAAAACAAAAAACTTTATCTGTTGTAAAATCCATTCCATTTCAAGCCCACATTAACTAGTTGACTCATCTACCTTTGTCTGTACTTAATCTTATTATTCCTTTAAATACATGAAAACGAGCTCATGAAATAGATTCAGAATTTTCCTCCATAACAAGACAAAATGAGGAGAACAAAAGCAATCATATCCTTTTCTTTTCTCAGTGGTCAAACAGTGAAGAACAAAAAGAAAACTTAGGTTTGTTTTGGCTTGGATTTTTGGAGATGCATTGTAGAGAATGTTCAGAGTCACACTGATTCAACAGACTAGGTGCTGAGGAAAATGCTGTTCCTCCTCACTCTACTCCTCTTAGCTATAAATGGCAAAGTAAAATCTTAATCATTTTAAGAAAGTGTTGATGGCTAACTTGCAATGGTAAAGGACAAAACTAATAGTTATTACAATTATCTATCTTCAACCTATTGATCCATTGGAAATGAATATAATTCAGCATATGTGATCATGGCTTCTTTTATGCAACTTTCTAATCTTAAGTACATGTTCTAAGTGAGTACAGAAGTCACAGAAAGAAAGATTAAAAGGCAAATTTGGGGCCGGATTTTTGTTGTTGTTGTTGCTGCCGTGGATACTGTTGCAGTTGTTATTGTCATTATTATTTTAATTTCATTATGCTAAATACCAGGAGCCATTAAAATACATGTCTCTAAATTATGACAAATGAAAAATAAAAGCATCTACCCTAACCAGATTCGATGGAAAAACTCCATCTAAAAGGTCTGTGTATGTCTAACTGTACACAATTTGAAGTAACTTTGGATATCAGAGAGTTTAAAGAGATAATTGACTTTACTGCTTCAAGGCAATAAGAATAACTACAGAAGTAGCTGATGGGAAAAAAGAAAAAAAGATTAAAAAAAAAAAATCTGACCTGACAGATTATGTTGCAGATAACTTGAATGAGTGATTTGCAAAAACCTTAACAGACAAGTGTCATGCCTGATGAACTCAAAACAAGTTTCAATTACGCTTAAAAAAGCATTTGAAAGTGCATTTCTTGCCTATGCGAAATGCGATATGATGGTCCAAATGATGAGGGAAGGCCTAATTTTACACTCAAAACCAAACTCATTTTAGAAGAGGGAAAACTCACATTGGTAGACAGAAGATCATTATGTAACCTGAATCGTCTTTGTATATTTTTGTTGCCACAGAAACTGTTATAGAAGATGTCCAAGCATATGGACATGAACCTTGTTCATGAACCAATGTTCAAGAACCTTGAACATGGAACAAGGAGACATGGGTTCAGCCTCTGGGCAAATAAGTCTTAATCTTGTTATTTGAATACCATATATTGAATGCTTTCTGTGCTGTGAATGTTATATATTCATTTAATCCTTACGATAACTGTATGATGCAGGCCATCTTATCTTTAACTACCTTCCTATCTATCTACCTATAGAGTTAATCATCTCTAGTTGACAAAACTGAGACTCAAGAAGTTTACGAAATGTAAATTCCCACTGTCACAAAGGTAAAGAGTTAAAATTAATCTAAGTGCATGAGATTCTGCTCTTAACATATATCACTAGTATGTAATAAGGCAAAAAATCAAAGATTATAAATCAGAATATATGTATATGTAAAATATCTTAGCTCATATTCTCTGTGTCAAAGTAATTAGATAATTAAGTGAAGAAATGAGAAGTACACATATAAAGCACTTTGCATATTCTTATATCATTGTTGTCTAAGGAAAATAAATTTATGCTTGATTTATGAGCCAAACCAGCTATTTTCTTCCTTGAACACTAGTATTACTTGAAAGAATGACTGATGGATAGACTATGGTTACTTAAACTAGGATATATGGCAGATATTTTCTCAGAAATGAAGTGAGTCTTAAATGCAAACAACAGACAGTATTTGTTCAAATTTAAGTTTTCAAGCAAAAATTAGAACCTTGGTATATTTGTATCTGTTATTGTGAGCTTGACCCCTTCCCAATACTTAAAGACTTTTCAGGTGAGATTAGTGGTGATATTACTGATTTTTTTAATATTATATAACAAAATGTATCAACATTTAGAATATCCGCCTAATTCAGTGAACTAATATTGTCCAAATTGACCAATGCATGATGTTCCAAAATCCGCATGAATAAATGATGCATTGAAAGTGAAAAATAAACCAATATTATAAAGTAACAGAGTATCAAATATTCACTGATATGGTTTCAGATTATGCTCTGCAACTAATCTTTATGAAATTATCATTTATTTAGTTTTTGTCAAATATTAAAGAAGAATGTCACAATTATCAGAAAGTACAATTAAAATATTGGTTTCTTTTGTATCCACATAGTAGTGTGAGGCTGGATTTTCTTAGCATACTTTAATAAAAATAATGTATTGACAAACTAAAGACAACAACAGTTGGAGATTCCAGTTCTATTAAACTCAATAAAGAGAATTGCAAATATTAAATATGCCATTCTTTTTATTTTTAAAATAATACTAGTTATTGTTCATGAAAATATGTAACTTAACATATAATACGTTTATTACAATCACTTTTAAAAATAAATACATAGGTGTGTTCTAATTTCTAATATGGTAACTATATGTAGGCATGATCCACATAAACAAAAGCACTGTGGCATCTTCATTAATTTTAAAGAGTGTGTAGTATTTGGGGATGGTGTTTATGACAATAACTAATGATAATAAAATGTTTAGCCTCAAATCCAAACAGTAAATTGGTAAGTAAATGCTAACTATTATTAGGAAGTAGCTCTGATCTGCCTTCTGTGAATGAGGAAACTAAGGCAAGTTGAAATCAAGCCTTCAAGGATACTCACCTACTGAATGGTGAATCTTGTTTAGCGCATAATGTGTGAAGCTAAAGGTAATAATGCTCCTTCCCTTCACCAAACAAATTCATACAGTCTACATGTCTGAGCAGGGAGTTAATTGAAAAGAAGTGGACAAATGAGATATTGGTAAGAATCAAGAACCAAGTTGGTTGCAGTTGTTTTGCAGGATCCCTACAAAGGAATGTTTTAGTCCTTGCTTTTATCCAGACTGAACAGTGATTTATCAGACCATTTGGAAGGCCAACTCCCATGAATTCATCGAAGCAGCTGAGAGGTTATCATTTGCAGCTGCAAAGCGAGACCCTAAAACACTGAAATCTAACAAATAGAATCTGATCTTAGTACAGTATTACAAAACATATCTGTGGAAAAATGACCTAGAAGAATATTCAAGATCGTTTTCATTTTTGAAACATATTTGTCAAACGTTAAGCATTCTGTGAAGTTTCTTAAATAATTTTTAAACGTCATTTAAACAATGAAACCACATAGATACACAATTATAAAATTGTCTAGGTCTTTATTACTTGAATTATAATGAAAAAATAAGCAATAAGAAAAATAAGGAGAATGTATGAAGTAACACTTGCCCAAAGTTAATTTCTAGGATTACACATATTCATTAATTTCAAAGACCCCATTTCCAAGTCCTTATTAGGATAATTTAACTTAATTATATTTCACATTGCAAAACTGGAAAAGAACAGCTTTTAAAACTTGTTACTTTTTATGTGAGTTTTTTGAACATTTATAAATGTTAAATATATTGTGATTCAAATAAAAAATATATATATTATTTGATCCAGCAATTTCATTTTGGGCATTTTCCTTAACAGATAATTGAAGTGACACAATAAAGGTAAGTTAAATATATTAATTGCATCATTGTTTACATTATCAAAATTATAAAAATCCAATGATGTCTATCAATATAAGATTATTGAAATAATATATTGTGAAGGAAAAACATTTTATATGAAAATACTTTAATTGATGTTTATAACAATGTTGAATGAAAGAGTAGCTTAAAAAAGTGATTTTATTTATATAACATATTTATATGCTTATTTCTGTTTATGCAGAAAAATATGTCAGAAATTGTTCATCAAAAAACCGAGTGCCTATCTATGAGTATGAAGATTTCATTAATCTTATATGCTATACTTTTTTTACATTATTTGAATATTGTTCATAATTGCATACTATATTTTCATTTCAAATATTTAACAATTTAAACAAATGTATGCAAAATATTAAAAATAACTTGACATTAGTATGTGGAATTGGGGCAATTCCATCAGTTTTCCCATTCAAACGTTCATATAAGTACATGCAATCATGAATACAAGCATATCAACACTAGAGATTTTAGAATTCCTCCATTATTTTCCTAGTTTTCTAGTTATGATTTGATCGAACTATGTTTATAAGTTCCTTTATATTAAATTTAGGTGGTAAACTAGATTTAAATCTTTTTGGAGAAAAATTGTTATTTGATATTAAATATAATTTATTTCATTGGAAATATAAAATATATAGCCTTCCAAGTAACAAAGGGTAATGAATTTATTGTTTAAAGAGAAATGTAAATACAGAAAATAAAAGCTGGCTGAGTACGGTGGCTCACGCCTGTAATCCCAGCACTTTTTGGAGGTCAAGGCTGGAGGATCACGAAGTCAGGAGATAGACACCATCCTGGCTAACACAGTGAAACCTCATCTCTACTAAAACTACAAAAAAAAAAAAAATTATCCAGGCGTGGTGGCGGTCACCTGTAGTCCCAGGTACTCCGGAGGCTGAGGCAGTAGAATTGCTTGAACCTGGAAGGCGGAGCTTGCAGTGAGCCAAGATCACGCCACTGTACTCCAGCCTGTGTGACAGAGCGAGACTCCGTCTCAAAAAAAAAAAAAAAAAAAAAAAAAAAATTAAAAGACTAAAAAATTTAAAAATTAAAAAATTAAAGCTTACACTCTTTACTTTCTACTTACCATTCTATTTTCTTTATTTTCGTATTTCTAATTCAAGGCACTTTGAGCTACAAAACACATTTTAAAACATCTTTCAAATGCCATAAATATTTTTCAATTACTGTTTAGTGAAACCTTTGGTAACTTGATCCTTTCTGTTTATTCTGTGTAGAATGCTAGCTGAGAGGTTTGCAAACAAGTCAAAACTTAAACGTAAATTTTTCATTTGTTATTTTGGAACAAAAATGGCAGCTGATAAGCTTTTTCAAGTAGGCATATTCTCTTTAACAATTTTAAATAAAAATCGATTCATGTATATAGGCTTCAAGGATATAGGATTTTACAAAGTAAATCTGACTTTGTAGAATTATTCAATAAAGAAATAATTGCTTATTTCTGGATAAAGCCTGTATTGACCAATATGAATTTGTTCTCAACTACCAGCGACCTAGTTCCAAACCTAGAATAAAGCCATTCGGTAGGCTCAGAGATAGCCTAAGCCTGCATTTTCCTTGCCTACAAAATTAGATTAAAAATTTTTACCATGAGCATTCCACTCCCTCCATGATCCCATACCAATTTACATTAGTTTGCCCCTAGATCAAACAGTCCCCTTCTTCCCCCTTCCCCACAACAGATCAGCTACTCTACTTGCCCACGTCTTCCTGCTGCCATGAACTCAGGCACTGGTAGGCAGTATAGACATGGCGCAGAGGATTGTCTCAGACAGATTGTGCTGTTCTTTTCCCCCCTTCACCCTCACAAGTTGCGCCATCTCGGTCATGCTGCCTAACTTAGATGTTTCAGTTTTTGCAACTATAAAACATGTATGATAAATGTGCCTATCTCATGGAACTGTCATGAAACAATACGATGCAAAGCATTTCACAGTGTCTCATTTTTGTTATTTGAAAAGGAGTAATTTGTAAACAAAAATAAATCCTTTCAAGTCATTTCCTAAAATTCTGTAATTGCCAAATATTTGCTAAAATATTAAACTGAGGATTTATAAGTTCTGTAATATTACTTTCCCAAACTAGACTATTTAAAAGGGAAAGTGGCTGATAATATCAGGGCAGTTCTCAAGCAGTGTCTACCCTCTTACCTCATTATGATCTTGATGAAACACTTGCCAATATAAAATCATGACAAAGCTATTTCATGGGTGTGCACCATGAGAAAACTACTTTAACTTCAATTTTTTTTGGCTTGGTTACGTTCACTGGTCATTTTCTTTTCTTGTTGGTTTTAAAACTCATTGCTGTTTCCACTGAATAATCTGGCCTCCTAGGCAATCATATCTTTTTGTAAGACCATCAAACTATTGACATTTTTGCCAAAAAGTAATCAGTATTGTCAATTTAAAATTTCCTTTGATTTCAAGATTCTCTAATACACAGGTTTTGTTTTTGTTTTTGTTTTTACTTTCCTCCATTAGTTCCATTTTATATTTTACACAGTAGATGTTCAATAAAAGATTCTCAAAAACTAAGCCTGAGTAACATAGGGAGATCCTGTCTCTACAAAAAAATTGAAAAGTAGCTGGGCATGGTGGTGCATGCCAGTAGTCTTGGCTACTTGGGAGGCTGAGATGGGAGCATCCCTTGAGCCTGGGAAGCTGAGGCTGCAGTGAGTTGTGATTGCACCACTGCACTCCAGCCTAAGTGGCAGAGTGAAACCCTGTCTCAAAAAAAAAAAGAGTTTTTGTTTTAGGTAAACTATACAACTATATGTCTCTTTCTATATACTTTCAACTTGGAAATGATGTTTTGTTTAAATGTAAAGAAAAAAATTATAAACAAAAGACCAGGTTATATTTGATGTGAATTCCATTTAATACTAACAGGGCACTGATTAAAATTTATATAGTGATAACAAAACTAACAACTTTTCACTCCTTGGGAGGTGGAGGAAATAAGGTGAAGAGGGTCTTAAGTTTGTGGGAAAACTTCATTTTTGCCACAATAATACCCATTTCATGGCAACACCTACATTTTCAGTCAGATTTCCCACATAAAAGCAAGGTGTCAATGATATGTCAGTAATTCATTCACATTTTAAAATAAGAGTGCAAATGATTAAACTTATGTATTTTCTGGGAAAATGATAACATATAATTTGTCCAAAGGCTAATTAAAGACAGAATATTTAAACAGTACAATTCAACATCATGCTGAGCCCTAAAATGTTCCTCTAAGAAGTTAAAAATTCTCTTAGAGATTTAACATTTTAAAAATTCTAGCTATAAACTAAAATAAAATTAATTGCATTTACATGCCCGGACACTTGTATTTTAGAGCTGATAGTTATTTAAAAACCAGATCAACTCAGGACTTAAGTTACAAAAAATGCCCTGCCCTGCCCTGCCCTTGTAAGTTCAAGGCAGATGTTTAAGATTGCTCAAACACAGTGTTTTTTAAGGTTTAATTTTCATTCAGTTCTACTTTTTAGAAGAGCAGTGATGCAACTTAGTATTATTACAACAACACAAAAAATCTCAGCCACATGGTAAAAGTTGATCCAAAAACAAATGAGTAACATCAAAACCAGGCCAAAGATCACATCCAGTGAACCGAAAAAAAAGAAAACTCTAACAATTTCAATGGAAACTTCTACACTAGTTGTGATCTTAAAATTAAGGGTGGGGAAGGTAATTATTTTATTAACTCTGTAAAGCACTGAAATAAGGGAACCAAAGTGAGTTTTATACTTCACCATAGGAAAGACAGATAATTTATAGGGTACATTTTGCTATTTATTAGTCAGTGGTCTCTAAAACTAAGAGCTATTTAAAATACAATCATGCTAATGGTCAAGTCATTTTCTGCTTACTTAAATCTTTTCTATCAGCACTTGCTTAAGTAAAACCTAAGGAATATCCTCTTTTAATGTTGCCATTATCTGTTCCCTCAGATCATATAAATGTAGAACGGAAATTAACATTTGTAGGTGAAAGACACTAATAGTTTTTCTCATAAAGAATTTCCTTAAACCAATTGTTTAAAGATCCAGTGTTCTTAGGCTTTAAGTTGATTTTTAATAAGAGATTTTTTTCTTCTAGTATGACAATATTCTAACCAGAGTAGACATCCAATAAACACTGAATAACTTACCCAAAACTGTGTACTTTAGGAAGTAGGGAACAATTCCCACATATACTGATGTTGTTACACCAAACTCTTTTACGGACAAAAGCACCACACGTTTTCAGTCAAAAGAAAGAAACAAAGAAATGTTATTTTTAGCTCAGATATCTTTATAGCTCTGACTAAATTCTCTAATTATTAAGTATTTTATATTCCTTATTTATCCCCAAATAAACTTGGATTCTTTACACTATATAGCTTTTTGTTTGTTTGTTTGTTTGAGACGGAGTCTCGCTCTATCGCCCAGGCAAGAGTGCAGTGTCCCCATCTTGGGTCACTGCAAGCTCCGCCGCCCGGGGTCACGTCATTCTCCTGCCTCAGCCTCCCGAGTAGCTGGGACTACAGGCTCCAGCCACTACTCCCGGCTAATTTTTTTTTATTTTTAGTAGAGACGGGGTTTCACCATGTTAGCCAGGATGGTCTCGATCTCCTGACTTCATGATCTGCCTGTCTCGGCCTCCCTAAGTGCTGGGATTACAGGCCGGAGGCACTGCGCCTGGCCACTATATAGCTTCTTAACCCTATACTCATAATGTAATGTTGAAGAAGATGAGATTCAAACTAAGAGAAAAATGGCAGGCGATGAAGCCTGTGGAAAACAATGCCAAATAAAGTGGGATTAATCTCAAAAATCTCTGTATCTAGAGGTGGTGGAAGCTGGGGTGAGAGAGAGGTAACTGATAAGGACCACCCAGTGTAAGGTCTAAACCAGGCAAAGCTGAGAGAAGATAAAGAAGACCAGATGTAAAGCTATTGTTCCAACAATTTCTCATCTTATTGAAAAAGGGAGGAACAAGAGATCCAGAAGTAATTTTTTTCTCACTCACTTTGGTGGACTCTGCAGTAAACAGCAGTAAGCAGTTGTTAAGGAATTGTGAACACAAAGATAAGCTCAAGGTCAATGATTCCAAATTATCTGAGAAGCTTGAAGACCACATAAACAAATAACAAACCAAAGTACTCACACACAAAGAAATAGTACTAAAGCAATCAGAAGACTTTAAAACAAGTGAAATTAAGCTAATGTTGCGCTTACAAAACAAAAGCAAATTGCCATAAAAAAGGATCCTTTAGGGATAATGAAGATACATTCACACACACACACACAGCATGTTGAATTTAAACAAATATACAGATTAGGTATAGATATAAATATATGTTGTAAAAAAATATATGTTGGAAAAAATATATGTTGGAAAAGATATGTTGGAAAAAAATTATGGATGGGACGAATAAAAGAATGGTTCTAGATGAAGCAAGGACTGCTGGTCTAAAAATACTACGAATAGTAGATGCCGAAAGTCTATGTATCTGTGGCTATGTATTCTATACATCTATAACAATGTGTTCTGTAGCTCAATAGGAATGCCAAAAGAACAGAACAGATAAAATGAAGTCAAGGATGGTAATTATAGAACTGACACCTGGAATTGACCAAAAGTTATAGGTTATATCTAAGATGCCATCAACAGATGGTGAAGGGAAGTACTAAGAGAGAATAATTTTGGGCAGAAATGGGAGATAAAAGCTGCTAAGTTTATCATACTCAACACTCTGGTTGAAATATCCTTTTGTGTATGTGTGTGTGTGTGTGTGTGTATGTGTGTGTGTGTGTGTTTGACGGAGTCTTGCACTGTCACCTGGAATGGAGTGCAGTGGCATGATCTTGGCTCACTGCAACCTCTGCCTCCCGGGTTCAAGTGATTCTCCTGCCTCAGCCTCCCAAGTAGCTGGGATTATAGGCACCCACCACCACACCCAGATAATTTTTGGTATTTTTAGTAGAGATGGGGTTTCACTATGTTGTCCAGGCTGGTCTCAAACTCCTCACCATGTGATCCACCCACCCCGGTCTCCCAAGGTGCTGGGATTACAGGTGTGAGCCACCACTCCTGGCCCCTTGTGTGTATTTTTACACAGAGAGAGTGGTGAAACAGAAGATGTCAAGCAAGTCCCCTGAAGGATCATGAGAAATTTGAGTAGAAAATGAAATAATGAGCTGTGGCTGGGCGCGGTGGCTCAAGCCTGTAATCCCAGCACTTTGGGAGGCCGAGACGGGCGGATCACGAGGTCAGGAGATCAGACCATCCTGGCTAACACAATGAAACCCCGTCTCCACTAAAAAAATACAAAAAAATTAGCCGGGCGTGGTGGCGGCACCTGTAGTCCCAGCTACTCGGGAGGCTGAGGCAGGAGAATGGCGGGAACCCGGGAGGCGGAGCTTGCAGTGAGCCGAGATCGCGCCACTGCACTCCAGCCTGGGCGACAGAGCGAGACTCCGCCTCAAAAAAAAAAAAAAAAAAGAAATAATGAGCTGAATGAGAAGCTGGCAATGTAAGGAAAAGCACTCATTTTATTAGTCCATTCTCATGCTACTAATAAAGACTGAGTAATTTATAAAGGAAAGAGGTTTAATTGATTCACAGTTCAGCATGCTGGGGAAGCCTCAGGAAACTTACACTCATGGTGGAAGGGGAAGTAAACATATCCTTCTTCACATGACAGCAGCAAGGAGAAGTGCAGAGTGAAGGGGAGAAAAGTCCTTTGTAAAACTATCAGATCTCGTGAGAACTCACCTACTCTCACAAGAACAGCATGAGGCTAACAGCCACCATGATTCAATTACCTCCCACTTGGTCCTCCCAGACACTTGGAGCTTATGGGAACTACAATTCAAGATGAGATTTGGGTGAGGACACAGTCAAAACATACCACTCATGGTGAAAGATGTGGAGTTTTAAATGAGCTGGACATGTTCAAGGATTGTTAAGAACATGCTTTGTTAGCTACAGAGTACGCACGGAAGAGGGTGGAGGGAAGGAGAAGAATTCAGAGACAAGAACCAGATCATATAGTACCTTGTGGGCCCTTAAGAAGATGAGGCCTTCTTTTATATGTAATGGGAAGCCATCAGAGGGTTTTAAATAGAAAGACAAATGAACTGTCATCTACTTTAAGAGATCACTCTAGGTTCTTTCTAGAGAATGGAAAACAGCATGGAACAATAAAGGAAGAATATTAGAAATCTATTTTTATATTAGTTGTTAGAAAGTCAATTTGTCTTGTAGGCATCTATTATTTAACAAAAAATATAAATTTAATGTGAATTCCAATATTTAAAAGCTAATTATTTCCAATTAGCCTGTAAGATGTTATTTATATAATGCCACTTATGATATATGACTTGATTTTTTTCCTCTCAACTAGCTGGGATAGCTTTATGCTGATCTCTTAACAAACATATACTTTCTCTGACAATAAATAGTAAGACTTTGAAGTATGGTTTCCTGGGTTTAGAGATAAAAGGATTAGATTGTGAAAGACTGAGAAAACAGATGACTCAGAAAAAGTCTTAAGTTTATTCAATGGCCAACTATTACAACAAAATGAGTATTTACTACTTGCTGTAGATTAATTATAATCTAAATATGACTTAATTTATTCTGAATTCTGAGAGACTAAGCTATCTTTGAACTTTGCATTCTCTAATGATAGAAGTTTCTCCAATTAAGAGTCATGGAATGTTTTTGTTTGTCGAGTGATTACAAAGTGCTAATCATTATGCAAAGTGTTTACTTACATACTGTATCAAATCCTCATGACTATTTAAATTGAGTATTACCATTCCTATTTTACAGGTGGGGAAGCTCTGTCACAGAAAGTCTAAGTCATTTCTTATGGCCAAATAGGTAATGTCAAACTTCAGATTCAAAATCAAGGTCCTCTGATTTGAAAGCAGTCTTAGTCAATGTTCTAGACTGCATGGCTTACAAGAAAAATGGCAATTTTTATTGCTAATTACCAATAAAATTAATTAATTGGTAATTGGAACTGATTCCAATTACAGTTCAGTCACTATCTGGTGGTGTGATTTGAAGTGAATGACTGAAACAGTTTTATCTGTAAGTGTATAAACAATAACATATACTCTATTCTGTACATATCAAAGTTGATGAAATAACCTTTTTGAAAATCTATCACAAAGCTTGACGGCAGAGATGAACCTAAATATATATAAAAAATATATTATACATAATATATGTGTCTTATGCATTATATACATCTAATACTTATGTTATACATATGGCATATGTATCATATATAATATATACATAACTCTTCCCTTTAAAACTAAATTGTTTTTAGAAAAAATCATTCCAAAACACAAAACAAATGTAACTGTCTTTTTTTTTTTTTTTTTTTTTTGAGACGGAGTCTCGCTCTGTCACCCAGGCTGGAGTGCAGTGGCCTGATCTCTGCTCACTGCAAGCTCCACCTCCCTGGTTCACGCAGTTCTCCAGCCTCAGCCTCCCAAGTAACTGGGACCACAGGCGCCCGCCACCACGCCTGGCAATTTTTTTTTCTGTATTTTTAGCAGAGGCAGGGTTTCACCGTGTTAACCAGGATGGTCTTGATCTCCTGACCTTGTGATCTGCCCACCTCGGCCTCCCAAAGTGCTCTGATTACAGGCGTGAGCCACCACGCCAGGCCGTATCTGTCTTTTTAACCAGAGACACTTACCCTAAATTTACATTTTTTAAACATGAAGGGCACTATCATCAACAACCATTATTATAGAAAAGGGGCCAAGAATCATTAGCTATAATGCTAAATGCATGATTATACTTTACCATGCTCTTTTGTGTTTTGAATTCCGCATTCCCAGTCACCTTTCAAGCTGTCCGGTATAACTCTCTCCTAATATTGGTTATTTGTAATAAGTATTACAAATTATTGGTGCTGTTTTTATAACTTTACACTTCTATTTTATGCTTCTAATCTGTGATGAGCTGGACGTTTAGATGACTACGTTTATAGAATGTGTTACAGAAGCAATATTATATACAAACAAAGCAAGGATTCAAGAGGTCTATTATGGCTGAAGTCAATGAATTTTAGTGCATGGCCTGTGACATTTATTTTAGTTCTGAAGTATTGCTTTTGATTTAATCTACAGTTCTTGATTTTGCTCTGGGTAGATAGCCAAAGGGAATAATCTATAAATGAGACATTTGTTGTCTTATTAAAAATTATTAATTAAAAATTAAAATTATTTCATATGTTTTAGCAAAACATAAGAAATAAAACCTTTCCTCAACAATAAATTCTCATGTACTTTATAAGTATCAGTGCTGATTTTCTCTTTAGGGTATGACAGCTTAGGGGTTAGCTTACTTAGCAGTTAGCAAAATTCATATCTTATAAGTTGTAGGCTGTCACAAGTTAATGTAACCCTTCAATTGAAAAATTCTGGTGATCCCATAATATCTGACATCTGTAGGTCACATTATTTCATTTTTTTTCTTTTCTTCCAGACCCAGCTAATATCTAATGAAAATGATTGCTTAGCATAGAGCCTTACATGGCAAAGCTGTCTGATAGACGATAAACCAATAGCAATGCAAATGACAACCATCAGTCATATTCATTTCCATATTCCTAGACAGTCAGTGCCTGGCCTATCACAGGCACTCAATACATGTTTCTTAAAGTGAGGCATTAATACACACATGTAACTGACTCAGTTATGTGGGTGCCTCCTACGCAGGCATTATAGATCTGAGTTTAATTTTAACATTTAGAGGATTTAACATTTAGAGAATTGCAATGTCATTGGAAAAAATCAACGACCGTATATTAGTCACATGCATCACCATTTAAATATCCTGAGACTTCCCTCCTACTAATTTTTTAAAGGTGAAAGAAATGATAGCTATAAATCTACAAAGAAATCATAAGAAGATTCATAGGGAATAAAATTTCAATGAATATGTGGTCAGACAGAAAGCATAGAGTTGGCATCACAACCCATAAGGGAAAAGATGGAGTATTTTTAAATGATACTAACAAAATCACTTCATTATAAGAACAAAATAGATTTGAGTCCCTTTCTCACACTACATCCAAAAGGAAAATTCAGATGGAATAAATATCTACATATAAAAGAGAAAATTATATTGCTAATAGGAGATAATACAGAGAATATCTTTTTGGTTCCAGAGTAGGGGAAGAATATTTTGGCTTAATCTAGCCCCCAAAATGTTCTCATTTTATAGTTTTTTGGTTTTTTGTTTCTTCTTTAAACTTTTATCTTATGTTCAGGAGTACATGTGCAGGATTTTTCTATAAATAACTCATGTCACAGGAGTTTGTTGCAGATTATTTTGTCACCCAGGCAGTAAGCCTAGTACCCAGTAGCAATGTTTTCTGATCCTCTCTCCTCCCACCCTCATTTTATAGTTTAAATGGAGTTTCTTCTCATTAATCAGGAGAAAAGCCAGAACCAACAGTTGACTCCCCATCCTGTTCTTTCCTGGAAACCATTTTTCATATATTTATCTGCCCCAAGGGACACATACCTTATCTTGAATCCTTCTGATCCTTGGAGATCTGATTAAACCTGACCTGAAGCACAATTTCAGTCCGTGACTATACAGAGCCCTCCTTACAGTCTCTGGGAGCTGCTGAGACAGGAGTTCAGGCTTTCTTCTGACTGTATATTTTCCTATATAGGTGGGCTTTTGATCTCCATGAGTACAGATATGTACACAGCCCCATCACTGGTTCATATACACACCTTCAAACACACATCACCCTTAAACACTCACATCTACTAGTGACATGCATTTCTCCATTTGGTAACTTCACTCAACATACAGCAGACAATGGGTGGACTTATTTTAAATTCCATACAGCTTTCTACCATCTACCTAGCTCCACAACCCTCTTCCTCGCTCCTTTTTCTAGATTGACAGGTATGTTATTTTAACATCTCACTTAGAACATTTCCACCCACTTCCAAGTCCCTGAAGATCTCATCTTCCACTCTCAATCACTTGTCAAGGGACTGTAGTTATTTTCTTTGTATTTTTCCCTGAGCAAATACACTAGCTTTTTATAAAAGGAATTGTGATGAAAGCTGTTAACAAGATTTCCCCACCTTATCACAAATATGGAGTTATCATACCTAATACGATGCCATGTATAAAAATCATTTGGTGACTCAATTATATAGCCCGGGAAAGAAAGCTAATAAATAGAAACTACATTGTAAATAGTCTAGATACTAGAACTTGGTTGGTGACGTCACACCTCAATCCATTAAGAACTGTCTACTAAGTTGTAAGAGTTAAGACATTGCAATAAGTGGTGAACCAGTAAGTACTGATTTTAATGAAGGTGAAAAATATATTTTCCTCACTACCTATAGGAAAACACTCTGTTTAAAAAAAACGAACAATGAACAACCAAGCAGAAAAGATACTGGCCTGAACACTATAATGAAAATGACACTATGTAGACCTCCTGGGTATATTCAGGTTAAAAAATCCGTCACTCTTCTGACCCCTTGTCCTGAGGAAAGCTACTTAGGTCAAAAGGGACATGTGCATCTAAAAGGTTGTAGTGACATGGAGTGCTGAGAAAGTAGCCCCTTCTTCATACCCGATGTAGTCACTCAAGCCAGGCTCCACCAATGCAGAGACAACCAAGGTCAGGCCAGACAGAAGTATGAATAAGACAAGTTGGGGCAAATTAATTCTGGGTAAATCCAGTATCTCATTTTAGAGACTCTTAAGTGAACACGTTATGGTGAAATTTTAATCAGCTGATGAACGTGTACCAACCTTTTCAAATTTACTTAATCTTGGAAATTAACTTCTTTCTTTTGGATTTAAAAAAAAAAATCTGTAAGAATTTGGCCATGCACGGTGGCTCACTCCTGTAATCCCAGCACTTTGGGAGGCCAAGGCAGGCAGATCACCTGAGGTCAGGAGTTGCAGACCAGCCTGGCCGACATGGTGAAACCCCATCTCTACTAAAAATACAAAAATTAGCTGGGCATGGTGGTGGGCACCAGTAGTCCCAGCTACTCAGGAGGCTGAGGCAGGAGAATCGCTTGAACCTGGGAGGCGGAGGTTGCAGTGAGCTAAGATTGCGTCACTGCACTCCAGTCCGAGTGACAGAATCAGACTCCAGGTCAAAAAAAAAAAAACTTTTTTTTCATCTTACGCATTGTAATTTTTTTTTTGTTTTGGATTCAGGGGTATGTGGGCGAGGTTGTGGGTTTATTACGTGATGACAAGGTTTGGGATACGAATGGTTCTGTCACCTCACCCAGATGGTGAACATAGTACCCAATAGGCAGTTTTTCAGTCCATTCCTCCCTCTCTCCTCCCCACTCTAGTAATTCCTAGTGTCTACTGCTCCCATCTTTATGTCTATGTGTTAATACTTAGCCCCCACTTATAAGTGAGAACATACAGTATTTGCTTTTCTGGTTTTGCATTAATTCATTTAATTTAATGGCCTCCACCTGCATCCATATTGCTTCAAAGAACAAGATTTCATTCATGTTTATGGCTGTGTGGTATTCCATGGTGTATATGCACCACATTTTCTTGATCCAATCTAACATTGATGGGCAACTACGTTGATTCCATGTATTTGCTATTGTGAATAGCTCTGTGATGAATGTACACGAGTCTTTTTGATGGAATGAATTATTTCCCTCTGAGTATATACCCAGTAGTGGGATTGTTGAATTAAATCTACAATGAGCTGGGGCGGGGGGTGGTCACGGATCATGAGGTTAGAAGTTTGAGACCAACCTGGTCAACATAGTGAAACCCCATCTCTACTAAAAATACAAAAATTAGGCGGGCATGGTGGTACGTGCCTGCAGTCCCAGTTACTTGGGAGGCTGAGGCAGGAGAATCACTTGAACCTGGGAGGCGGAGGTTGTGGTGAGTCGAGGTCACACCACTGCACTCCACCCTGGGCAACATAGCAAGACTCCGTCTCAAAAAAAAAAAAAAAAAAAAAAAAAAGAACTGCAATGAGATACCATCTCACACTACTCAGAATGGTTATTATGAGGAAGTTTAAAAATAATCCATGCTGGCAAGGCTATGGAAAAAAGGGAACGCTTATATGTTGTTGGTGGGAATGCAAATTAGTTCAGCTACTGTGGAAAGCAGTTTGGAGATTTCTCAAAAAACTTAATAAGAATTTTTAGTAAAAATAGACTAGTTAGGTAATCCTAAGTGAAAGGGAGAAAGACATTCTCAGTGCAAGGTGTAGAAATGATTCATTTAAATTGCAAGATTTCAATGAGTTGACATTTAATTTGAAATCCTACCTCCCTATAATCTCCAGAGTTTCTTTTGGCAGCGATTAAAACCATTTCCTAAAATCCACTATGATTTAGTTATTTTAGCATTAATTTGAATTCTTATAAACCAGAAGAATGGCTTGATGAACAATTTTAAAACATTTCTACTCTCAGAACATGGAGCTACATGAATGCTCTTGTCACCATTGTTATAAAATGTTAGGCGGTTCTATCTCTCTAGTAGCTTAATCTTAATGTATGTGATCCAAGCGGGGAAAGTGCTCAATGAAGCATGATGTTAAAATGCCTGGGCATTCCCTGGGGCAGCTGGCATTGGTATCTTGGCTCCTGGCACAGTTGTTCATGATGAAAAAAATTATCTGCTCCCCGTTGTCAACTTCATTATCTTATACTTTCAAAGTTCTCGTTCTACTTTTGGATATCTTAGACTATGCTACTGAATGTATGTTTCCCGCATGAAACTTTGCACAGCAAAGACAAAGGAGAGCCCAGACTCTTTGTTAAACTGGCTAGTCCCAGATTTTCTCTAACTGGCACACTTCCAGAAGTGAAATTCTTTCCTTATTGACTTCCCATTTAGAGTAAAGGAACCCTCCTATTTGTTTCTATGACAGCCATAAAAAGATTTTTTAAATGGTGTAGTTTTACCTAAATGGAAAAAAAGTCAAATAAGTTCTACTAGTAAAAAAATTATCATTGAACATAAAATTAGTTCCTCAACCATTTTATGTCATTGTATAATGAAGGCACCTAATTTCCTACAATAATTATCTTAGTCTATTTCTGCTCCGATAACAAAACACCTTAGACTGAGTAATTTATAAAAAATAGAAATTTATTTCTCACAGTTTTTGAGACTGAAGGCCCAACATCCAGATGTCAGCAGGGGCCTGGCACAGTGGCTCACACCTGTAATCCCAGCACTTTGGGAGGCAGAGGCAGGCAGATCACCTGAGGTCAGGAGTTCGAGACCGGCCTGCCCAACATGGTGAAACCCCATCTCTACTAAAAATACAAAAAAAATCAGCCGGGAGTGGTGGCACATGCCTGTAGTCCCAGCTACCTGGGAGACTGAGGTGGGAGAATTCCTTGAACCCGGGAGATGGAGGTTGCAGTGAGCTGAGATAGCGTCACTGCACTCCAGCCTGAGCGACAGGCTGAGCAACAGAGTACAGTGTAGTTACTCAAGTCAGGCTCAAGTGACTGGCTCAAAGAAAAAAGAAAAAAAAAAAAGATGTCAGTAAGTTTGGTGTCTGATTAAGGCCCACGTTCTGCTTCCAATATGGCATCTCTTGCTTATTCTTATATGGTGGAAGTAAGCAAAAGGGCCAGATAATGTGTCCTCACGTGGCAGAAGCGATGGAAAAATAAGAGTGCAAAAAGGGGCTAACTAGTTCTCTCCAGCCCTTTCATAGGCACTAAACCTATCCATATATGCGTGCAGAGTCCTTATGGCCTAACCACCACCTAAATGACCCATCATGAATTTTGGAAGGGACACAGACAATCAAACGATAGCTGTAACACTGAAGAATTTAGAAAATAAATTTTTAGTCAATTATCTTATTTTTGAGAGATTATTTCTACATTTCTACAGGAAAATTATAAAATAATGAATTTTCTTGTTTTTATTTTAAAAACTAATTTTACTTATAGAAAAAATAAAATTAATTCAAAAGTTGTCATAAATATTTTTAAGATAATGTAGAGAATTCTCCTTTAAAATACTGAGGTGCTGCTACTGAGAAACTTGAAAGACCAAAGATATATGGAAATATCTTCATTTCTAATCAACTATGTCTGACTTTGGTTCATGGCAAAGACGTATTAACAAAATAAATCAACTGAGATAGCTAAAATTTGTTTTTATACTATTTCAAAGGCTTAAGAATAAAAATTGAACCTATCAGATTTCTATTAAACCTAATAAAATGTTTTAGTTTGTTGGCTTTGAAAATTTTAATTCATTTTTGTATCATCTATGACAGTGAAGATTATGTCAGTCCTAATTAAAGAGAGTGAAGTCCCTCCTTATTTAAAATCAGAGTGGTATTTTGAGAATTTCAATATTTGAATGATAAAAGAAAAAGCCAGCCAAAGGTCTCAAACATTCATTTAAATTACCTGACAGAGAGAACCCATAATTTTCTATATTTGAAAGAGGTCTTGTATAAAACTGGAGAATTGTTTATTTTAATAGTATAAAAAATGACCTTGTATCTCCCTGATAGAAATAATTCTGAAGTCAGGTATAAACAGACTCGGAGAGGAGAGAAAGAGAAAATGTACTTTAAGTTATAGGGGCATAAAAGTGAAATGGATTTTGATGACATCACGAGCTCTACAGCAGAAATAGGAGCTTTTAATTTGATCCTATAATTTTCTTTTCTTTTTTTTTTTTTTTTTAGGAAAAAGGAAGGTTTTTTTAAATGACATAGACTGGCCATAAAATGTTTCAAGAGATGTAGAAGCCTACAATCAGCTACTTGTTTTAATGAACACTTCAAACTTAGCCTATTCAAAAATATGTTTTTCTTTTGTCAATTTCCCTTAAGAACCTTCTTGAAGGGCTGGGAGAAAGAGCGAGGTTGACGGTAGGGACAAAGATGGAAGTGACCGAGAAAGAATTCAGACCACATGACATCTCTAACATGTTTTAAAATAAAAATTAAAATTAACAGCTTGTGTTATGTTTATACTTATCTTCTGGCCATGTTGTAATAAATAAATAAAACCTCCTACAATGAAGTGTGTTTTCTAATTTCTCTCTCACTGGCTAAAGGGTGATTCTGTTCAGCTAATAGTGTGTTGTTTCAATGGAGATTCAGGTGTATAAACAAGTGAGAAATAAGCCAAGCCAAGAAAGTAGCATGCTTTGCTTCCTTCTGCTTGTTAATTTAGAAAAATAGTGCTGCTCCCAACCATCACTAAATGTGCTTTATTCAGTGGGTGGCAATTCTGGTTCTTGTTCTCTTGGAATGGCTGTTCCTATTTTCATGGGTGGTAGGTCTGTGAAGGTGAGTAACATGGCTTCCACGGACGTAGACTCAATGGTGAAACCAAATGAAGAAATCTGTAGCCCCTGTCTGAGGTGTCTGGTGGAGATTAGGTCTGATCTAACACCTTTTGGTCTTGCTCTGTCTAAACAAACACTCAAATCTGAAACCCAGCCAGTCATAGCAGTCCCTGCCTACATGTGTAATCGCAGGCATTTCAGAGTTTAGTCTTAAGTCCTGGCTGTCAAGTTCGTAATAAAAATATGCTATTTAATGTTTGCAGAATGAGGAAAGCTAACTGGCCAAGTGGATTTTTTCCAAGTTGTCAATTATTCTCTAGAATCAAGGAGTATTTTTTTTCTTTAATTTTTTTTTTAACAGTGACACTTTGCTTGTATATAGTTCAGTTGGTACCCACTCTTTTTGATCATCTGACATTCCTGCAATAAGAGTGGAAATTTACAACTTTAATGAAAACTTTGTCATCACCAATCAAAACCATAAGTCAAATTAAGTGCAATCATCCTTTTAAGAATCATCTGAGATTCTTTTAGAACTAGCTCATAATGCAAAACATCTACTTTCAGGCATAACTGGTACAAATCAGAATCATTTACATGCTTATCATAGAAATTTCCAGTGGTGTACTGCTTTCTTCCTATATCATCCCTAGATCATTTATTTAGCACATATTTATTGAAATTGTAGAGAGTAAGGTCCAGGTTACCCACAATTGTGTCCTGGGCCTCAAAAGATTTATAATCATTTAGAAAGGTGGACTTGCAAATTCTGAGAATACACACACACACACACACACACACACATATACACATGAGATAAATTTCTGTCGATATAATGGATAAGTGTTTTTTGTTTTCTTGATTGCAGCTGCTATGGTCTGAATATTTACGTCCTACCAAAATTCCTGTGTTAAAATCTAATCCCCCAGGATAATGGTATTAAGAGGGGGGCCTTTGGGAGGTGATTAGGATTATATTAGGAGCACTCATATATGAGATTAGTGCCCTTGTTTCAAAAGGTGTGAGGAAGCCTGTTTGCTTCTTGCGCCATGTGGGGACACAGCGAGACAATGTCATCCATGATGCAGGGAGCTTTCACCAGAAAATTCATTTCACTGAATCTTCTGACACCTTGATCTTGAACTTCCTAGCCTCCAGAACTGTGAGCAATAAATCCCTATTATTTATAAATTACCCAGTCTCTTGTACTCTGTTGTAGCAGCCCAAACATGCTAAGATATTAGGTTGGTGCAAACATAATTGTGGTTTTTGTATTGTTGAAATTTGCCATTTGATATTGGAATACATTCTTAAATAAATGTGGTTATGTTACATATCATTTTAGTGTGCATTTTCCGCTTTAGTTTTTATTTTGCGAATGACTTGTTTAGTGCTGTTTATTTTACATTAATTAAACTATGGAAATGATGTCAGACAAAAAGTAAATTCAAGCGATTTTCCTATTTGAGTTCAAAATGGGTCATAAAGCAGTAGAGACAACTTGTAACATCAATGCATTTGGCCCAGGAACTGCTAACAAATGTACAATGCAGTGGTGGCTCAAGACATTTTGCATAGGAGATGAGAGCCTTGAAGATAACGATCATAGTGGCTGGCCATCAGAATTTGACAGTGACCAGTTGAAAGATGCCAGAGAACTCAAAGTGAAGCATTCTATAGTCATTCGGCATTGGAAGCAAATTGGAAAGGTGAAAAAGCTCGGTAAGTGGGTCCCTCATGAGCTGAGCAAAAATAAAAAATAAAAAAAGTTATTTTGAAGCGCCTTCTTCTCTTATTCTACTCAACAACAAAGAACCATTTCTCAATCGGATTGTGACATGCCATGAAAAGTGGATTTTATATGACAATTAGCTACACCAGCTCAAAGGTTAAACCGAGATGAATCTCCAAAGCACTTCCCAAAGCCGAACTTACATCAAACAAAGGTCATGGTCCCTGTTTGTTGATCTGCTGCCAGTCTGATCCTCTACAGCTTTCTGAATCATGGTGAAACCATAACATCTGAGAAGTATGCTCAGCAAATCAATGGGATGCACCACAAACTACAGCTCCTGCAGCCAGCATTGGTCAACAGAAAGGGCATAATTCTCCACAGCAATGCCTGACTACACGTTGTACAACCAACCCTTCAAAAGTTGAACAAATTGGGCTACGAAGTTTTGCCTCATCCACCATATTCACCTGACTTCTCGCCAACTGACTGACACTTCTTCAAGCATCTTGACAACTTTTTGCAGAGAAAACATTTCCACAATGAGCAGGATGCAGAAAATGCTTTCCAAGACTTCAAATCCTGAAGCACTGATTTTTATGTTACAGGAATAAACAAACGTATTTGTTGGCAAAAAATGTGCTGATCATAATGGTTCCTACTTTGATTAATAAAGGTGTGTTGGAGTCTAGTTATAATGATTTGAAATTCACAGTCCAAAACCTCAATTACTTTTGCACCAACCTAATAGTACCTATATGAATATAGTCACTCTTCTCCAGACTCATATTCTGTTCTCCATAGTTAAGGCCCTTAAGAGCCACTCCCAGGCAGGTTTTCCTGGTTATAATCAGTACATATTAGTCAGGTCTATCACTCTATGTTGAACATTCCCTTTCTTCTCCTAGTATGAACATTATTTTCCTGATTACATCATGCAGAGATTTGTCCTATGTAATTCATTCAGCAGCAATTAGGGGAAGTAGGGAAGTAGAAAGTAAGAAAGACAAGCATCATCTTGGAAGTCATCGATCTTGGGTGAATCCTTTGCACAGTTTTAAGCAATGGGAGGATGCTCTTTTTCATCATGATGGAGGGAGGGTGTTTATTGCTGCTGGCTCATAGGGATTGAAATTCTTAAGAGTTCATCCTCCCAAATGTCTCCAATCCAGGCTTAATATTCCACTCCTCCCCATTAGGGCCCTGAATTCAGTATAGAAGAATTTGCCAGAAATTTGAATTCAGTCTCCTTTTGGCTCTACCTCTCTTCCTATAAAATCTTGATCCTGATTTTCAACACATTTTTCTCTTCAACACATTTTGCACATGAAAGAAATGTGAGTCTCTTGAAATGCTGCAAAGAATGGCTTTTGGCTTTCACTCTGCAACCTTGTTTAATAGTGTCTATTTTCCTCCTTCATAGCCTATATGGCTACTAGCAACTGCTAATTAATTTTACAATCTTTATTAATGTAATTTAGCCCATATAATTCATGTAAAGAACTATTACAAAACAAATGCATTACTTCTTCATTTGTACTCCAATCCATCATAGGTGGTGAAAAGCAGGATGCTGGTAATCTCAGTTGGTCTCTTTGGATTTTGGAAACAATGCATATTACACTGGGAATATTGCTTTTGTTCCAAGTAATGAGTGACTTAGAAGGCTGGCAGTTTTCAGTGTGGCCCATAGCAAGATATATTATTCAGCAGTTTTAGTTATGGTAAAAGTAGCTCTGCCACTTTGTACAAATGATTTGCAGATCACATAGTACAGGAGGTCAGAGGTCTTTTTGGTAGATAAAACATTATGTCTAGTCTCTGGAGAACCACAGCAAAAAAAATCACAGCACAAAACTAGGAATTGAAACAAAGTCATACCATCTTTAGCAAAGAGCTAGTCACATTTTGAAAGAAGCCCCTTATGCTGTTGGGTCCTGTTAGAGATGGTGTGCCAGAACATGGGCTACCAGGTGACAATGTAATGAAATGTCCACCCAGAGCTGGATCTTTTCTTTTTCCATCAGATCACCGTAGAAAAGTCCAAGCCCATTTCCAGCCCCACAATGGCTAAAAATCTTAGCAAAGGGAGGGAAGTCAGTGCATCCAAGGTAGGTGTGGTATGGGTGTCAGGTCCGCTGTTCCTACTTATTCGTATTTGGATTTCCTTTTTAGTCCTTTGTCAAGAGAATTAGACAAAGAGATGTCTGTCCAAGGATAAAGAAATCTAGAATGGATGACAGGAAGAGGAAAATTAAGATGTTGGGATCAACTGCAGTGGCAGAGACTGTAGACTGTTCCATCAAAGCATCCTAGAGCCAGGTTTCTTGTTTTGTTTTTTCTTGTTTGTTTTGGTTTGGTTTTTAAGAAATTGTGACTGGCCACTAGTATATGTTGTTTGCATTAGTTTACTATCACTACATAACCCACTATTACTACTCACCTAGAGGATTTAAAAAACATCTCACATTTCTATAATTCAGAAGACCAGAAAGTGCCAAAATTGAGGTATCAGCCAACTTGGACATTTATCTGGAGGCTAGGAGAAAGAGCCTCCTCGGAGATTATTCAGCTTGTTGGGATAGAGTCCAGTTCCTTGCAGTTGTAGAACTGACAGCCCCGTTATCTTGCCTGCTGTTGGCTAGTAACTTCTCTCAGCAGCTAGAAATTTGTTATGACTGAGCTGTGTTCTACCAAAATTTATATGTTGAAATTCTAACCCAGAGTATCTCAAAATATGACTGTATTTAGAGATAGAATCGTCAAGAAGGGAAATCAGGTAAAATGAGGTCATATGAAAGGGCCCTGATCCAATATAATTGGTATCTTTAAAAGAAGAGGAAATTTAGACACAGGCATGTACACAGGAAAAATCATGTAAAGATACAGGGAGAAGATGACCTGTAAGCCAACGAGAGAGGTTTTGGAAGAAACTACCTCTGCTGACATCATGATCTCTGACTTCTGGCCTTCAGAACTGTGAGAAAACAAACTTCCGTTGTTTAAGCTACTCAGTCAGTCTATTTTTTTGAGATGGAGTTTCACTCTTGTTACTCAGGCTGAAGTACAATGGCATAATCTCGGCTCACTACAACCTCTGCCTGTTGGGTTCAAGTTATTCTCCTGCCTCAGCCTCCTGAGTAGCTGGGATTACAGGCGCTCGCCACCTCACTTGGCTAATTTTTGTATTTTTAGTAGAGACAGGATTTCATCATCTTGGTGAGGTTGGTCTCGAACTCCTGACCTGAAGTGATCCACTTGCCTAGGCCTCCCAAAATGCTGGGATTATAGGCGTGAGTCACCGCGCCTGGCCAGTCTGTCATTTTTTTATGGCAGCCCTAGAAAACTAATGCAAAGCTACTCTCTGTTTCTTGCATATGGGCCTCTCCATCTTTGAATCAGCAATAGTGCATCAGATCTTTCTAGTGCCTTGAATTGCTTCTGCTACCACCCAGAGGAAACTCTATTTTCCACTATTCTCACAGGAGCCAATTCCACTAAATTTTCTGCCATTACCTAACAAGCATCTCTATTCCTCCTGTTTCCAATAACATGCCCCTCACTGTATTCTGAGCCCTTACCAGAAAGACTCATAAAATTCATATTTTGACTCACAATCAGTTGAAGACAATTTAGGCATTCTCTATCATCATATCTTTCAAAATTTTTTTCAGCCTTCTTCCAGCCTCCATCCACTTGGTTTTAAAGCCACCTCCATATTTTTATGTGTTTGTTATGGTAGCACCTACTTCCAAACACCAAAATTATCTACACCAATCGGAGTTCAACTGGAGTTGCAGGAAATTTAAGGTTTTACAGGTATTAAAATTATATCTCTCTTGACAGATGGATGGGTGGATGGATGGATAGATAGATAGATAGATAGATGGCATGGTTGCAGGAACTGGAATAAAGTCCTAAATCCATAGAGCAGACATTCAGGAAGGCATAGTCTTGAACCTATGGCTATGGTTGAAGTTATCATCCACAAGAAAGAAAGATCACAAACAGGATGGAACTCCCTGAGAACAGGTTGAAATTGTCCTCAAGAGAAATTTCTTCTTTTTCTTTTTCTTTCAGTCTCTCTCCTCTCTCTCAGAAATATCAACCCTGCATTTAAGGCTTTGCAACTCATTCACTTAGGCCCACTCACATTATCCAGAATAATCCCTCTTGCTTAAAGACAATGCATTAGGATCCTTATTACAACTACAGAATTCCTTCACAGCAACACCTGTATTTGTGTTTGATTGTATAAAAAGGCAAGTTGAAACATCACAATAGCCACCACAGTGTTAGTGCTCTCTGTACAAGCCTTTATGACTCACTCTTACCTCATGGGCAGAAAGTGTCCTAATGCAAGCATCTGTGGCTCTCAGGCTGAGTCTTTCCTCAATCTGTGCACTGGATGAAATGGAAACACTGGGGAACTAACATCTCCAGGAAGTATTCTCAGCCCATGAAAAATGGATCTTTGAGGATAAATACATCAGCTTCTGTACCCATCAGGTGCTCTTCTCCAACAGAATTGAATTCTATTACCCTCACCTGCAGCCTGTTCATCACATCCTTTCCTTCTGCCTCACCTGCCCACTTCCCTACCAATGATTACTGAAGTCACCTTACAAATAAACCACTGCTACTCATATTCTTGCCTTGAACTTTGCTTCTGAGGTAACTTTTCCTAGGACACCTCTCTTCTCAGTGTTCTTCTCTCACCAACTCCTAATGAAATTAGTCAGTGTTCTTCACTGCAAATGACACAAGTCAATTCTAGTAAATTAACAGGTAGAGGCTGTTTGCAAGAAGGCAATCAGATGGCTCCAGAAATGAATGAAAGTCTGTAGCACTAGGTTCAGAATATGACAGAAAAGAAGAGAGATGAGTGGTTGGGAACATAGCCATGATTTTCCCTTAGAAACTCTCTGCTTAGAAAATACCAATCACTGGAAACTCCCTCTAGCACTTTGGGCTCTTGACCGCCACTTTCTCAAGAGATTTGTCTGTTTTTGTACTTTTGTGCCACTTTCTCAAGTCCTGAGTGGGGTATCTGATTGGTAGATGCAGGGTCACATGGCCACATCTTGGCAGCTCTGGGTAAAGGATGGTGCATACTTATCTTCCCAAGATAGAAAGTTGATCTACTGGGTAGCTAAGGGAATACAAATGTTCTCTGTTTTCATGGTAGCCATTGGCAGTAAAGAACTTTCCATAGGATAGATCTTATTTTAGTGTATGCAGTGATAGTAGTGCAAATACTGAATTTTAGGAAAGGCATTCCAATGCCTTTTTGTCTTCAGAACATTCTCATGTGAGTTCTGGGTATAAACAAATATATACACAGCAAGATTGTACTCACACATATACATACACATATATATACAAAGAGCAGGAATTGCTTGAGGTAAAAATTATTTCACACGATTTCCACCAGTGACTAATCTTTTCTTCTTTCCTATGTTAAGCAACCTTGAACAAAACGAAATTTCAGGGATAATTGCTTCAGAACTTGTGTGGATTCTCTACTAAAATGTAACTGGTGAAAGTTAGTAGGACATTTCAGATTCCTCAAAATGAACTAATTGTGTTTAAATTTCATATGCCAAACTAACACCTCAAAAAAAAAAAAAAAAAAAACAGCGTATGTGATGGATGGAAGCAGAGCTGCCATTGAAAACTATTTAGGTCATGGTTAGGTTAAATCCAGGGTGAGGCAGAAGAAAGGGTGAAAAAGAGTGTAAGAGGATCTTTTAAAAACAGTCCTATCCCTGAAACCACCCCGAAACAAGCCATTGATGGGAAAAGTGACTTATGATGCCTGTCAAGCATATTGTTTTGTGTGTGTGTGTGTGTTTTAAAGAGAGAGTAATAGAGACTCAGAGACAGAGAAACCAACATGACCTACATTTCACACGCATGGAAGTTGTAGATAAGCATGTTTTATTTAATGTATGTTTACATATTTCTTTCACCAAAAGCTCACATGCTTCTTACAGGAGGCCAGTATAAATTCTTGCTTTATGACAAAATTCTATACTTTCCTTCAACTTTCCTGCATTTCCCAAACAGCAACTTTCCTACATCTCCTACACAGAATGCATGAAGCCAAAAGTCTCACAAATTATTAAACCTCCAAGAATATTTAAATTAATCCACTTTTATAATTTAAAGGGGTTAAATGCCTTCTTCTCATGAATTTACAAAACCCAAAGAACAGCTTTTATTACTACAAATATACATTGTGCTAAGGACGTGACCAAATGATGGGGATGTAAAATCAAATAAGAAATGTCTTCTAAAAGCTTACAGTTTAGAAAAAAACACATACACAGATAATTACAACACAGTAAAAAGAAGTTATTACCAAGGCATGGCCAGATTTACAATGGGAGAAACATGGCTCAAGAAACATTGTGAGTGCAAGTGCAAAGTGAGCCACAAGCAGGAAAATGAGTCCTACAGTGTGTAATAGCAAGGCCTAAAATATACGGTTGAAAAAATAATTACGGACAAGATCAGGAAGGGCCTTGTGTGCAATGGAAAGTAATGTGTATGATATAGGCAGCGAGGAGACCTTAAAAGGCTTGACACTAGGAACATATCATCACATTTGCATTTTAGGTCAAACTGTAGAGAAAACAAATTTTTAAGGGAGCAGGTTTGGAGACAGAGAGCACGGGCTACTGTAGCAGTTCAAATGAGAATAAACAATACCTAAACCAGGAAAAAGGTATTCATAGTAGAAATAAAGTAGAGAATATACAGTTTAAAGTTTTTAAGAGGTACATTAAAGAAAGGTTTAGCTTTAGTGCAAGTGGGGACGAAAATGCCCTGTTGAGGACAATCCCTTCTCTAGTTTGATAACTTTACTTGGGTGGTGTATCCATGATGTACCAATGGAATCAAAGCAATCGGTTTTGTGGGAGAAGCATTCATCTTTGAGCCTGTTGTGTTTGATGTGCATGTGCACGTGCAGACAGTTGGGAAATTAAAGGAGACTAGAGACAGAGGATGAGAGTCAACACTGTGATAGGAAGAATAATTTCCTCCTTTCCAAAGATTTCCAGAACCTGTGAATATACTACTGTATATGAAAAAAGGAAATTTGCAGGGGCGATTAATTTGTAGATCTCAGGACGGGAAGATTATCTGGTATTATCCAGGTAGAAAAATGTCCTTGCAAGGGTCCTTACCGGGAAAGACAGGAGCCTATGAGAGCAGCTATGAAAAGAGAAGCTGATGTGATAGAGAGATTGAAAGATGCTGTACCCCTGGCCTTGAAGATAGAAGACGTGGACACAAGCAGGTGGTCTCCAAAAGGTGGAAGAGGCAAGGGAAAGAAATCTCTGCTAGGGCCTCCAGCAGAAACACGGCCCTTGGACTACTTGGTTTTAGGACATCTGACCTCCAGACCAGCATGATAGTAAATGGGTGACTTTTTAAGACACTATGTTAGCGGTGATTTTGTACAGAAGCAAAAGGAAACACATATAAACTCCATATAAGAGTTGGCCACGTCTGTTAGGTGTGGTTTCAGAGAAACAGAGGATAAATGCTAAGAGAGAAATGGTTGTAAAAATGGAATGTTAAAGAAACCCGTTTTAAGAATAAAAATAAAGGAAGAAAAGTAAATGTGTACTTAGCTTCGCAAATTGACACATATATAAAATATATATTATAGATAGTACACACTTGCATTGCAAATGTGAAAAGGAGAGCTTAAAATGAGATAGGAAAAGGAAACATAGTTATTTTTCACGTGACATTCTCTCTAATTCATTTGATAGGGAAAATTATGGGTTTTTTTTTTTTTCACAAAAAAAGTAAGAAATGTTACTTGGTCTCATACCTCTTTTCTATTTGAAAAATTAAAAGAAAACAAAACCAAACCAAATACTTACAAAACAAACTTCCTGGGTGCAGCTTGCTGGGCAAAGTTTCTAGGGATCATGGACTGTTGTTATGTACTTCCCCAATGAGATAAGTATATAAAGGGTAGGTATTCCACAGAAAAATGAATGATTTCTCTCTGGGGCACTCTGTCCCTTCCCAGTAGTCTATATTTAAGTAAATGCTCTCAGTTAAGCAGTTAGGAGTTGCTTGTCCTGATGATTGTGTGAAAGAATGTCATGTAAAAGAAACTAAAGGCATCCAGTATGCTCAACACTTTTTCTTCCATTCCTCCAAATGAATCCAAATATTTTACCATCTTCTGCCAACATGGAATTCAAGCATGCAGTATGGGCATCTGAAGAGCAAAATCTCAGGAGGCCAAGAAAAACATGAGCTAATCCTTTAAGTTTCCCAGTTATTTGCAAATTCGTCTTTCAAAGTAAGAAACAGCTAGGAAGACAAGAGACTGGGCTGATGGTTTCCGCAATAGCCTCAAAATGAAAACACATGGCATTTTTTCTTAAGATTGGCATTTACTCATTGATGATTTCTTTTTCCAACACAAAGAATGAATTTAATTACACTTTTTTTTTCCTAATAGGACCAGGTCGTTGAGATTTAATGCCATAGATTTGTTACAGGGCTGAGAAATTATTGGACGGTAGCTATATAGGTGCAGAGTAGTATATGAAGTTCTCTCAAGTCTGTTTCCTGCTGGCCTCCCCCTCCTCTCCTGTTCCTTCACTCTATACATATTGTATGTATTAATCCATTTTCATACTGCTGTGAAGAAATACCTGAGACTGTGTAATTTATAAAGAAAAAGAGGTTTAATGCACTCACAGTTCCACATGGCTGTGGAGGCCTCACAATCATGGTGGAAGGCAAAGGAGGAGCAAAGTCATGACTTACATGGCAGCAAGCAAAAAAGCACATGCAGGGGAACTTCTCTTGATAAAACCATCAGATCTCATGAGACCTACTCACTATCACAAGAACAGCATGGGAAAACCCACCCCCATGATTCAATTACCTCTCACTTTGTCCTTCCCACAACACATGGGGATTATGGGAGCTACAATTCAAGATGAGATTTGAGTAGGGACATAGCCAAACCATATCACTGTATGACTTGAGGTTCCTCACACTACACTTCTCAAAGCTTTGCACATTCCCTGTATTGGTTCAGGAGTCCCTGCCTCAGAGAGGCTTCTTTGATTTTTTCAAGTGCTAGTAATCAGCCCTTTTGTTGATCTAGACCTCATTGTCCAATACAGTAGCCACTAGCTACATGTGGCCATGGAGCACTTGAACTGTGGGTGGCCCAAATTGAGACTATGCTATAAGTGAAAAATATATGCTGAATTTCAAAGACACAATAGAGAAACAGAATGTAAAACATCTCTGTATTAGCTTGTTTTCATGCTGCTGATAAAGACATACCTGAGACTGGACAATTAACAAAGGAAAGAGGTTTAATGGCCTTACAGTTCCACAAGGGTGGGGAAGCCTCACAATCATGGCAGAAGGTAAGGGAGGAGCAAGTCGTGTCTTACATGGATTGCAGCCGGCAAAGGGAGAGAGAGAGCTTATGCAGGGGAACTCTTCTTTTTAAAACCATCAGATCTCGTGAGACGTATCCACTATCATGAGAATAACACAAGAAAGACCCGCCCCCATGATTCAATTACCTCCTACTGGTTCCCTCCCATGACACATGGGAATTGTGGGAGTTACAATTCAAAATGAGATTTGGGTGGGGACACAGTGAAACCATATCAATCTCATTGATCATTTTTATATTAGTTACATATAGTGATGAAAATATTTTTTATCTATTCCTTAAATGAAATATATCACTAAAATCAATTTCCTCTGTTAATTCTTATCTGTTTAAGGTGACTAGTAGAAAATTTCAAATTACATATGTGGCTCATATTTGTGGCTCTCCTGGTGTTAGCATCCTATTGGATAGTGCTATTCTAGAACTTGTTCACCCCAATCATGAACTAAACAAATTATATGGCATAGATAGTGATTTTACCTATCTCTTTTAATAGTCTTTTTAATGGAAAAGGGCATATCTTACTTATATCTTGTCTTTGACACCTATGACAACATCTAGAACTTATTAGACACACAGTAAAAAATCTGCAAAATAAGTGGAAATTAAAGCATTAGAAAAATATTTTCAAACAATTATATAGTTCAAGTTATATTGTTACCTGTTTACGTGTTATTACAACATATTAGTATTGAGAAAAATGGTTTAGGATTACATTTCCTCATTTTTCTTCTCAATTGTTGCTAGGTATTTGTTAATTTGTTATTCAAAAGTTATGGAAAGAAATTCTACCACTAAAGTTATGCTCCAAATACTTTAAAAAACTGATAAAATGCTTAAGCCACCAAGAAGTATAGGATTTTTATTGGCAATATAGTTAGAAATTTGCTAATCAGTTCCTACTTAATCAGAAAACACTATATGTTTTTTAATTATTTTTACCTTCACTTTGGGAGGCCAAGGGGGGCAGATCACAAGGTCAGAAGATCAAGACCATCCTGGCTAACATGGCAAAACCCCGTTTCCACCAAAAATACCAAAAAAAAAAAAAAAAAAAAAAAAAATTAGCCGGGCGTGGTAGTGGGCGCCTGTAGTCCCAGCTACTCTGGAGGCTGAGGCAGAAGAATGGCATGAACCCAGAAGGTAGTGGTTGCAGTGAACCAGGATTGCGCCACCGCACTCCAGCCTGGGCAACAGAGCGAGACTCCGTCTCAAAAAAATTTAAAAAAATTAATAAAACAACATTACTATTGGCATATACAAATACAGATTATATATAAGATGTTTCAGAGAATGTCTTCCAGAATACAACATGGAATTGAAAATGATGTGCCAAAATTATGAATCAAAAATCAGTTCCATTGCCAATAGTATGAAATGGAAGCACCACACTCTCCAGCCCAATAGATAGCATCTCTCCAATTGTGATACTTGAAAGTATTATAGAAAACAAAAAATAAAAATAACCTTAGACCAATGAAGTCCTCTGGTCTTAAAAGAAAACTTAAATTGTGTTTTTTATCTTGGACACAGGTACTAAGATAGAAAAACTAAAATATTTTGTTAAGGTAAGTCACAACAAAAAATGCTTAGTTGACAAACATTCTTTAGTTTTTGGAATATCTGATTTGACCCGGGTTTTATTATTTCTTTGTGCCTACTCTGAGTCACATTATAGAATATGTAAAGGAAAAGTTCAAGCAAAAGCCAATGGAGGCCCTGCAGGATTCAGTTGGCCATGCCACGGGTCTGCCTTTTAAATATTACCACATATTGGTAAACAGGGTATTTGTTGAAAAACAAAATTATTCCGTAAAATCCATTTGTGAATCATAGTATATTTTTTGATGAAATATGCAGTTATTTTTGGATAATACTACTCCCTTTCAGGCACCAAAAGAAACTCGTGGTAGAGTCACTCACTAACCGCTTGACCTTGAGACAACTAGTAGATTTAGAGCATTCTCAGATTTGTCTATGAATTTGAGACTTTCATCCTAGGGCCTGCCTGTTTCACAAGTTGTTATGTGCCTGCAAGGGTGGTGAAGGTGGATGCAGAAAATCCAGGTGCACTTCTGAATTTAAGAGAGTTTTTATTTTAAGAGACTTAAAGTTACTCATTCAAAAATGAGAATTTTTGATTTGATAACTTTCAAGTCAATTTCATTTTAAAAATGGTTTTTAAAGAAAATGCTGTTTAAGTAATCATACCACTCATGTTATATTCTTTAATATTGCTAAAATATGTTACCATATACAAAGTAAGGCATAAAATGGTATTTAATACACTCTCAGGTACTATAAAATATAAATATTTGTTTTTATTAGAAGATGGTTGGGTACATTATTATATCTCTTTTACCTTGAAGGTGATTAAGACTACACTCTAAAGTGAAAGTATTTGCAGAGACCCAGAGCACTTTCTTATCTCAGGTACAGATTTATTTTTAGAGTTTTCTCTGTGTGCCAGTTTCAGATCTATGTTTAGTTACTGCTGTATAATACACTGTGGTTAAATTTAAAAAAAAAAAAAAAAAAAAAAAGCAGTTGTCAAATGTCTTGGAAAGCAAACCACCACTGGAACCTCACATTCTTGTATTTACAGCTGTAGCTGCTAGAATTTGCAAAAAGAGCTGGGTTCACATTTAATGAGTGTTATAAATACCAGAATAAATGAGTAACTACAAAGAAATCCTAAATGCATATACTCAATTCTCTCGCACTGACTGATATATTCAAGGCTATGATACAGATTAGAAAACTTTTCAACTTACAAAGTAGGAGAGAACAGCTCCCCCACAAAAAAAAAAAAAAACCTCACAAATTAACATTTTAAAAAGACAGAGACTTCATTTTATGAATTCTCATACAAAACTTTGTAATTTTTGATAACACTGTCAGAACTATCTTGCTAAGTCCACAGACACTAGGATAATCCCTCTGCTTTCAAGTATTCAAAGATGATCCTGTTATTAATAGGACAAGTCCAAATTCTGGATCATAGCCTCACAGTCAAACCGTATTTTGACCTTCATCTACTTGTACTCTTCTGTCACCTCAAAGTCACCTTATGCCCAACCACACTATTTTTATTACACTTTATTTTCTTTCATGCAACTGCATCTCTTGTCTTCTTCCTTTTTTTTTTTTTTTTTGGATTAAATATACTCCTAGCAGACTGTCCCCTCTGTGTTGGAATTAAACTCACCTGTTAAACTCACATCAGGTTCATTGTTAAGTACTCTCAGACCTGCAGGCTTGGTAATATCTCTTTCTATTCTACCGTAATACTGTGTAGTAGCAAAGGGTAACTATAATTGTGCCTTGAACATAAAATGTGATCAATTAATATTAGCTGAATGCTGAATGAAATCAAATATATTAACTGATACATGATAAAGCAACTCTGAAATTTTGAGCAAGGTGCTTCATATAGCCAAGTATTGCTCTTTCACTGTAAGTGAAGATAATTGTATCTATTACCTTGTAAGTTTGCTGGTAAGGATTAAACGAGATATCTAGTACTTAGAACAGTGACTGCTCTTCTAAATAGCCACTGTAAATGTAAAGCGTAATCTCTAAGAAGGTAAGATAATTCTGTTTAACCCATCATTGAATCATGAATACCATAAATTATGTTTGTCATTAGTAAATGATGAATGAATATGGATGGATGAATGAGTAAATGGATGATGGAATGTGTTAGACTATAAACAGAGCATCCAGTAAATGTTTAAGCAATGTTTCTCTCTCTGGATATTGTGGAAACACTGAAGAATATTACTTAATGGTAAAGAGTTCGCCCTCTAAAATGGGTTGCCTAAAATGGCATCTCAGAATGGCCACCTACTAGTTGTTTGCCTAATTAATTTGAGTTAATTAACCATGGGGAAGTTTCTTACTGCTCTATGATTTTATTAGTTCACTCCTAAAATGAAAATATTTTGTAATGATTAAGGGAGTTAAACATAAAGCACTTAGGATAATTCTAGCATACAAGAAGATTTTAATAAATGCTATTACTATTATTTTTGTTATTCAAAGTTTTTTTTTTACTTTATTATTATTAAAAATAGAGAATTATCTGGTTAATGAAGTGAAAAATGATGTAAACCTTGAAAGAAGGAAACCATGACCATACCAATAGCAAGGGAGATGAGTCTTTGGGCATGCTTTGTAGAATTAATGAATTGAGGGGAGATTCCATGGACTGATTAAGAGTAAATTTACCGGCCCGGGTGCAGTGGCTCACGCCTGTAATTCCAGCACTTTGGGAGGCCAAGGTGGGTGGATCACGAAGTCAGGAGATCGAGACCATCCTGGCTAACAAGGTGAAACCCTGTCTCTACTAAAAATAAAAAAAAAATAAAAAAAATTAGCCGGGCGTGGTGGTGGGCGCCTCTGTAATACCAGCTACTCAGGAGGCTGAGGCAGAGAATTGCTTGAACCCAGGAGGCAGAGCTTGCAGTGAGCCCAGATCACGACACTGCATTCCAGCCTGGGCGACAGAGAGAGACTCGGTCTCAAAAAAAAAAAAAAAGGAGTAAATTTACCGAGAGTATAAGGGAGTATCTCAGAAATGAATCTCCCATTACATAATTACATATTGTCATAAAGAAGAAAATTAAGGAACAGTTTAAGGCCTTCAGGTACCTGAATAGTGAATATTGGATAAGCTGACCACTTAAGGCTAAAACAAGAATGGTTTTAAAATCATAGCTAATAAAGCTGTTAAAAGTTTCATTTTAAATAGCGAAAGAAAATGCAGAGAGACGAGTTGAATCTACGTATGAGTTATTTTCATGGGTAGTAACTAACGTTATTTTGAGTGTTTTACAAAATTTACCTAAGATGAAAAGCCATATTCTAAAAGGAGAATCTCTTTTGCTCTTATAAAATTAAAGCATTCAGGAAATATTAATAATTCCATAAAAGAGAGTACGCATCTATTGTTCTTCCAAAAATAGAAATCACTTTTTTGTATATTTAGCTATAAGCCACAAACTAGATAATACTCAAAAGAAAGTGGTCAGAATAGTGTACAGGCTTAAATAACCATATTACATGATACAGTGATGGGTAATAAAATACTTTACCTGGAGGTCTTTGATTCTGAAAGAGATTAACATTTGAATCAACTAATCTTTTAAGAACTCAAAGAGAATGAAAAGTGGAGAAAGGGCTAATTTTCTTTCTCTCTTTTTCTCTCACTCTCTGTCTTCCCCTCTGAGCTGGGACATCTATCTCTTCCCACCCTTGGACACCAGAGCCCCTGGTTTTCACCCCTCCCTCCTTCTGAGGCCTTTGAACTCCAACTTATACCACTGGCTTCTCTGGTTCTACAGCTTCCACACAATCCAAAGATTGTGGAACCTCTCAGCCTCCATAATAGCATGGGTAAATTCCCACAATTAATCTTCTGTTATATATCTATATATATCCTATTGGTTCTGTTTCTCTGGAAAACCTTGACTAATGCATCCTGTGACTTTCCTAAGGCCAGGGCTAGAACAAAAGTCTGGAAATTACAGAGAAACCAACATCTGGTAACTACTAATAAAAGAAAGAATTTTCTAAGAGGTGGTCAACAAAGTCATGGGCTGCTTGATAAAGAGGTGATCTCATTCCATTTCTGGTGCCATAAAAAAAGAGGCCCGATAAACATCGATAGGAATGCCCAGATCAGGGTGAGGCTGAAGCTGCTTAGCAGCCAATAAGAACAGTTCTACTAATCAGAATGGACAAGAGCTAATTCCCCATAATAGATATATTGTGCAGCTCGGCAGACATTTCCTGAATTAGGAGAGTGAATTGACAGGAAAACCACTTAGAATTTGCAATGTTTTAATTCTTGTTGAGTAGGCATGAGTGGAAGGAACATCATACAAGACAATCACTTTTTGTGAATATTAGGGACACTACTGCTGTGTCCTTAGTCTTCTTCAGTTTTCATGATGTACACTAGCTCCTTGGTGATTTTGTCTTCTCCCATGAGTTTAAATGCCATTTAGGCACTGATAATTCAAATTATGTACCTTTAAGACTAAGTTCTCTACCTCAGTGGCTTCCTAATTCACTCAGAGTTAAAGTCAAAGTCCTTACTATGTCCTTGAGGGACTTGTAATCGGTGCCTCAGGCTCCTGTCTCCGTTACCTCTCTGACTTCACCCAGTACTTGTCTTCAGGCCATTCCAGCCACTGTTGTTCCTTGTTTTTCTGACATGCTAGGCACATCCTCAGTTGAGGTCTTTGGCAAATATTAGTCCTTCATTCTGAAATAATTCTCTTATTAATGTTCTCACAGCTAAATCCATCATTACATTTAAGTCTTTACTCAAAGCTTACCTTTTCAATGAGTGCTATACTCAACACTTTATTTAAAATTTTGTGTTCTAATATACATTTATGCATTTTTATTTTATTATTTTACTATTATTTTTCTCTCCCAAGTGCAAGTATATTTTTCTGTTTGGCTCATTACCAAACTTTTGATAGATTTTTTTTTTTTTTTTTTTTGAGACAGAGTCTTGCTCTGTCACCCAGACTGGAGTGCAATGGCACAATCTTGGCTCACTGCAACCTCCACCTCCTGGGTTCAAGCGATTCTCCTGCCACAGCCTCCCGAGTAGCTGGGATTATAGGTGCACACCACCATGCCCAGCTAATTTTTGTATTTTTAGTACAGACAGGGTTTCATCATGTTGGTCAGGTTGGTCTTGAACTGCTGACCTCATGATCTGCCAGCTTCAGCCTCCCAAGTGCTGGGACTACAGGTGTGAGACACTGTGCCTGGCCCTTGATAGATTAAAAAAAAAAAAAAAACTATTGGTGGCTCACGCCTGTAAACCCAGCACTTTGGGAGACCGAGGCAGGCAGATCACGAGGTCAGCAGATCAAGACCATCCTGGCTAACACTGTGAAATCCCGTCTCCACTAAAAATACAAAAAAATTATTCGGGCGTGGTGGCGGCGCCTGTAGTCCCAGCTACTCAGGAGGCTGAGACAGGAGAATGGCGTGAACCCGGGAGGCGGAGCTTGCAGTGAGTCGAGATCGCACCACTGCTCCAGCCTGGGCGACAGAGCGAGACTCCTTCTCCAAAAAAAAAAAAAATTATTGGTCAGCAAATATGTCCTGCTCCTCCCCCCTGAGAAGTGTACACTTTACTGCTCCTCTTATGTTGACCTGGGCTCTGACACTTGTTCTGGTCAATGGAATGTGGGAAGAAACGACAGTGTGCTACTTTAAAACACAGGCTTTCCTCCATGAAAAGAGCATGTCCAAGGCAGTCTGTGTTTCTTGGGGCATGTTCTTAGGGTAATAAACAGGTACAGCAGATCTGAATTATACCCAGTGCCTGAATTACACCCATCCAAACCCAACCTAACCCAGAGGAGCCCAGCAGAGCTACAGACGGCTCACAGATCCATGACCAAGACATAAATGCTCTTCCAACTCACTTGGATTCAGGGTTATGTATTGTGTAAAACTCTTCCACTAAGCAGTTGATTGATGTACATCCCAGGCTCTAGAACTGTGTGTGGAGGAGATGATCAATAAATATTATTTTCATTGATTAACCAATTAGATGTGTCAAAGGATACAAAATTACAGCTAGATAGGAGGAATATGTTCTAATTAGCTGTACCACTGTAAGATGACTACAGTTAACATTAATATATAGTTTTAGATAGCTAGAAGGAGGATTCTGAATATTCCCAACACAAAGAAATGATACATGTTTTAGATGATGGATATACTAATTACCATGATCTGCTCACTATACATTATATGTATCAAGACTTCACTATGTCCTTCATAAATATGTAGTTATTATATGTCAATTAAAAATAATTAAATAAAAAGTTAGAAGTAAATCACTTTGAAATCAACCTTTAAGCCCTGTTTTAACTGTTGGTGTCTGGTGCACAAATTATGCCCTAGAATTAACTGAGGTCCTTATATAATTGTTTACCTTGTTTAAGGTCATATAACAACTTTTTAGTAAATCATTATTTAGGATACTAAGTAGTATTTTAATAAACTAAGGACATGTGTTTTCTAGTAATTGTTCATTCAAATGATATGCACATAAAACAAATTGGGTTTTTTGCTGTTTTTAATTTTTTAGTCACTAACATCAGGTTCTTCAAACATCAAGTCTAGTTTTTAAGAAAATAAAGATGATGATGTTGGCAGTCCAGCCATTTCAATGATACTAACAACCGGGATGAATCTACTATTCAGTAGTTAAATCTGGTTTATTACAATTTTATTATGATGTGACTTCACTTTCAGTAACTTGCACATTGGAGAAATTTTAGTTTAAAGGGAATGATAACATTTTGGAAGATGCCATTTTCGTGTTTTGGTAATGAACCAGTTTGTCATATGCAACCATATCTAGTATAATCACTTCAAAGATTTTGGAATTGCTCCTTTCTGTTTTGCTTTCCATTCTATGTCTCCTTTTTGTTTTACTTTTCTTCTTTACTCTTGCTATTTTTCTCCTTGCTACTTGTTCCTTTTAAAAGTTCTTGTTAACACTTATTAAGGAGTGTGGTTCAAAGCTCCAAAGCAAACAAGCAGCAGGAGAAAGGGATGAAAGAACTGGAGTTTAATTTTCCTGCCAGGTTTCAAATGAATCTCAACAGCAGCTGGGGTACCGGCCAGTTTTTGTAGAAGCCGTTACAAGGCTGCCACTCTTTTAGTCTCCATACCATTATAACTGGGAATTGAAGAGTTGTCTAAACATTGGAAAACCAGATTTTCTTAGAATTTAGTTTCCACAGCATCAAAAATACATTTATATTCTCCATAAAGACCACTCAGCTCTCTATACTCTGACCATTTTGCCTAAGTCCGAAAGTTAAATACCCTCACACCATCGTACAGAAACATGTTCAGTTCTCAACATTAGCAAAAGCTATAATATAAAAGTCATTATCAGTGGAATTGACATTTCTAGAAGGTATTAAATTCACAAGGAAAAGACATGTGTCTAGTATTTTATTTGATCTTGATAATTTCACTACAAACCTTAAATTTTTAATCTCTCCTTCATGAGGATGAGACTTTAATTCCTTTACAATGTCCATTACTTAGCATAAGAAGTAGCCTTATCACGGAGCTTGCAGTGAGCCGAGATTGCACCACTGCACTCCAGCCTGGGTGAGAGTGAGACTCCGTCTCAAGAAAAAAATTAAAAAAAAAGAAGTAGCCTTATTATTATACATATGTCAGAGAGATATATATATAGAAAAGTAATTCCTTTATTCAACTAATACTTATTGAGCTCATGCTATATACCAGGGATCATTTTAGGTGTTAGGGATATCCAATGAATAAAACCGGAAATAATTCTGGCCTTCAAAACATATATATATGTTGTTCAGTACTTAATACCATCTAATGTATTATACATTATATTTGTATATATTATATATATTAGGGATAACAAACAATAAATTCATTAAATAAATATAATGTATAATATGTTAGATAGTATTAAGTACTGAAAAAAAATTAAAGCAGAGAAGGGAAATTTAAAGTCTGTAGATTGGGAAGAGGATTCACAATTTTAGGTAATATACTAGGAAAAAACTATAAGGCACCATTAAAACAAAGACTTAAAGGAGCAAATATCTAAAAAATATTTTTCTGATTACAAAAAGAATACATATTCACAGAAAGAGAAGAAAGCATTTCAGAAAATCTCAGAGAATATTGAAACAACTATTTGTAATTTTATCATTCATAGTTAATTCTTATTAAAAACTTGACTTAGATTCATCTCAGTCTTTGGCTATAGGTGGTTTTAATGTGTGTGTGTATGAGAGACAGAGGTAGAGAGAGGATATATAGGTTATTCAGAGAATTGAGACAATACTCAGTTTCAACAGTTAACCCAATTCTTATTCAAATAGTTTTAGAAAGCAATCTTTAAAATTTTTTCTGTTTTGTTAAAATGATACCATGAGGAATATAATTGTACATAAGTTATTGCACATATCTTGGTAATTATTTTTTTGAGTACAACTATTCAAATTATTGAAGCATAACTCACTACTCAAAGTATAACAATAATAACAACATACTATTAAAAGTATAATTGAATATGGAATATTGATTCCCTAATGATTTAGTAGACAAACTCTCATCTAAATCATACTTTGATACAATTTATTTATTGTTATCATGTTTTCAAAGAAGTTTTTCTTGTCTTCTTTTTATATTTTTTCCTTGATCACATTTTTTTTATTTTCAAAAGTAACATCCCAAGTGTAAGGTCTTGCCATGAACCCATCATTAGCTGAAGGCAAATTTAAGGCACTTGGCTATCCCATTTAGGCCTGAGGTTGCAATTTTTAAAATTTTTGCAATCATACCTTGGCGATGACCTTGTGCAGCAGGATATAAATAACTCCCACATGCATGGCATTCCAATAATGGAACACTAGGTATAAATGGGTTAACCCATTTATCTTTTCATGATCATGAACACTCTTTTCATGATCTAAAACCTAAAAACACAACGTTATTAAATTATTGGAGAGTCTAAACTATCAGTTTAGTCTTGCATATTAGAAGGATGCTACGATAAATGTATTCTTCCTCATGTAGTGATGTGCGCTATTCATTTTAACTTATTAATATCATAAAGTTTTATTTAGACATTTTCAGTGTTAGCAATATTTAATTTTATTTAAGTTTAATTTAACAGCCTAGCACATACCACTATTGAAGAAAAAGCAATCATTCTCATTTTCCTAAAAGACTATAAAGTTAGGGAAAAAAATCTTTGAAATTATAATCCTCTCTTTCTTTCTCCAATTTCTAACCTGTAATTTTCATGGTGAATGCATTTTAATGAATCTCAGTGCTACTCACATATTCTCCCTGATTTTATGTTGCAAGTTTACGTCATGTATGTGAGCTGTGAGATACAAAAACAGTCAAAAGAGAAGATAGCAGAAGAGCCCTAATGTTTTGGAAGGTGAGGAGGAAGAAGAGGAGAAAACTCCCAGAAACGTGCTTATTTTTAAAAATGTGTTTAAAAACTTATAGTTTTACGGAAATACACAGTTGATGCTCATTTTCCGATCCTTTACATTTTGCAGAATAATTTATTAACTATTAAATTCTTCTTTAGATTTCACTTCAAAAAAACTATAAATTTTTAGAATTCTTCCTCTACTTGCTGAAATCTCCCGTCAGCACCAATTACAAAGATCCACAGTTATCTGTTTGTATATTTAAACTCTCTGGATTTGACTTAGCTGCATTTGATACAGAGATAATTTTTGTATTGTTATTTCTTTGTCTTTGTATAGTGACTGGAGATAGGAGACCTTTGGCGAAGTCACAGAGCAAGGACAGCTACGGCACTACTTCAAAATGGTCTGTTACACAGCCTGGTCTTCAGGCTCTTATTAGATGGTGCTTGATGAGTAATTAAAATAACTTAAGGATAGAAAGAGTTCATTAGCCAATAACAAATATAGAACATTATACTGCAGCAGGACAAGCCTAATGTTGTATAAAAAGAAAAAAAAAAAAAGCAACTCATACAAAACAGAAATCAGTCTCTGAATGTCTCAGGAAACACCTAAAGATAATTTTCAGTTTTGAAGCTGGAAACAGTCTGTTTTGGGGCTAGATTTTTTATTTGTTTGTTTTCTTGCTTACCTTTTTACCAAAGTGCAATATGCCACTGAAAAGTACACATAACTTATGTTTATAGCTCAATACATTTTTACAAACATCCATATAACCAGTACCAGATCAAGAGACAGAACCTCCATCTCAGTTCGGGGCAGGCCTATTGCCTTTTATTCTAGTTACTGCCTTTCTCTGGTAATCACTGTCCTAACTTCTAACATAGCTAGGTTTTCCTGTTTTACATAAATAAAATTAAATACCACATACCCTCTTATGTTTGGAGTTTTTATTCAAATTATGTCTATGAGATGCATTTGCATTGTTGCTTAAAGTTGTAGATTGTTCATTCTCTTGCTCCATAATATTCCATTGTATGAATAGACAACCATTTATTTGGCCACTCTACATTTCATGGTCATTTAAATAGTTTCTCACTTTGGGGCTATTAAAAATAGCACTGCCATTAAGATTGTAGTGCCTGTCTCTTGGAAAACACATGTGATTCTGAAATTGTGGGTCATGGGGTATGCCCATGTCCAGCTTTAGTGTATACTCCCAGATAGTTTTCCAAAATGGTTGTACCGCTTTATATTATCACCAGCAGCATGTGAGACTTCTGCTAGTTTCACATTCCTTTCAACATGGTATTAGCTGTTTTGCTTTTTGAATAACACTAGTTTTTCAACCACTATTTTTCATAGTTTTTTTCTAAGCCCATAGTAATATTTCAATTGCTATTTTTCATAACTTTTCATAGCTTTAAGTACATTAACTGTTTTTAAAATTGCAGGTATTCTTGACTGATGGTTTAACATCATAAGGGGTGAGATTTTTTTTTTCTTCTGATGTTTGGTTTTTCTGTAGTTTTTGGTTTGCTTTACCGGTTGGTAAAACAGATACATACGGATTTTTTAATAGAAAAAAGCATTAAAGAGAAAATATGCCCTTAAAACAAGAAATTTTAAAAAAGCTTTTTTAGGATTACCAGTTTTTCTATTTATATCCAAGTCAGAAGTAGCGGATAGAACTCTTTCTAATAACCTGAAAATTTTTCCATATCCTACAGGCATTACTTTCTCTCTAAACTTGAATGTTGAACACATGAAAAACAGTGCCCAATTTCAGGCCCACTTCATTGGAATGCTAAAGCTGAGTCCATTGACATATATCAAGGACACATTTCTCAGGTCTTTCATGTGTGTGATCTTATTTATTCCATCAAAAAAAAAAAAAAAAAAAAGCCAAACAAACTTGTGAGATATTATGTAGCAGGACTAGCCACAGACAAAACTCCTCAGATACGGAGTTAAAGAAGGAAGGGGTTTATTCGGCTGGGGGCATTGGCAAGACTCCTGTCTCAAGAACCAAGCTCCCCGAGAAAGCAATTCTTGTCCCTTTTAAGAGCGTACAACTCTAAGGGGGTGCATGTGAGGGGGTTGTGATTGATTGAGCAAGCAGTGGGTACGTGACTGGGGGCTGCATGCACCGGTAATTAGATCGGAACAAAACAGGATAGGAATGTTCACAGTGCTTTTCTATACAATGTCTGTAATCTATAGATAACATAACTGATTAGGTCAGGGGTCGATCTTTAACTACCAGGCCCAGGGTGTGGCACTGGGCTGTCTGCTTGTGGATTTCATTTCTGCTTTTTAGTTTTTACTTTTTCTTTCTTTGGAGGCAGAAATTGGGCATAAGACAATATGAGGGGTGGTCTCCTCCCTTATTCCCCTCCTTTGAGACTCTCACTCAGTAGTGGGAGTTCTCACTTTCATTTTACTACCCATGTCTTCTTGCAAGACAGATCGATAGTGATTCATACAGTACACTTGTGCTGAAGCATTTTGGTGAACTAAGTTAGCAATGAAGCTTTATTATAATTTGAAGAAGTACAGGCAGCAAACAAGGGAGCAGTAAGCAGGTTCCTATTACTATTATAACTCTTATTATAAGAATTTTAAATTTTCCTAGCACTGGGAACCATTTTCTAAACATGGCCCAGGATCAAATCCATGCCACACTTGCATGGGCACATGTGCCAATTTTGTCATATCTCTAACTATATCTTCAACTACTTGCCCTTGATTATCTATGTGTAGGCAGCAATTAGTAAGGTTAAATTTCCTACAGACCTATCCTTCAGCTGCTAGTAAGGAGTCGAGAGCTAATCTATTTTGATAGATAGCATTTCTCATCTGAGTTTCTTGCCGGGCCAGAATAGTCAAAGCTCTGCCAGTTTTATTAGTGATTATTTTTAAGACAGCTTGTAACCGTAAGATTCAGTTGATCATGTAAATGGGGGTCCAGTATCCCCACGAGCCATCTTGTGCCTATGTACTAGGCCTAAAATATTGTACGCTTCTCTCTGGGTGCCATTTATCATTTTTTCAATTTCTTATAGCTATGCTTCTCTTTTTGCGGGAAGTATAGACAGGGAAGCCCAGGAGTTCACCTATTTTTATGGGCAGTAGGAAGAAAGATGGTTTAATAGTGCCAATAACACAACTACCTGCCTACTGGTCAGGCAATTTAGCATAAGCTCTATGCTTACATATCCAGTAAAATCCAGTGGGGGCTGTCCAGTCCCGGTGGGACTCCGGGTGGGTCCACATGGTTTGCAACGTTGAGAATTTACTAAATGGATTTCTCTCTGTGTGATTTCAACTTCACCACGTGATTGTTTTTGTGGTACCATTATACAGTTCCTGTCTCAGACAACTAAGTTGTCCTATGGGATGAGTGAATTCTTTTTCTTCTCTAGCTATGCAGTATTGTCTAACATTTGAGGCTTTTAGGACCTAGAAATTATGAAGGTGATTCTTTTGAGTCAGGGATTCATCAGGGACTGGGTCTGTAGGTACTAATTCTTGGGCTTCCCATGGCCATTGATCTCTTATTACAGTTCCTCCTCATACATAACTTGAAGTGACATTGAGAGATTGGGCTGCATGCTTGGCTAATTGCAAAAACAAATTTCTTGTTTTTCCTGGAATTTCTAGTACTGACACATTTAGTGCATCACAGAAAGTTTGAAACTCTGGCTCAGGAGAGCGTTTGTAAACTTCTCCTTGGAACCAAGATATTTACTCAAGGATCCAGTCCAGTCCTGTCAATTCCTAAGGTCACATGCTCCTCTTTTTTCTAGTGAGGATCAAGGGGATTGGTTATTACTAGCTCTAAGGGGTTACATTGTCCTTTAGTACAGGAAGGGCCATTTTTTCCTTTCCGAAGGTGGGCTGGATCCTTGAGTAAATTTTCACTTTTTTTTTTTTTAATCCAAGTGACCTAAATGATACAAGACCAGTATTTACGTTTATTTACACAGTCTTAATTTATGACAGATGTACTGATTTTCTGCCATATAGCCTCTTTTCTAATTAAGAGAACCACACCTTATTCCTAACTTCTTATTGCTAATGACAGCACAGGCATCAAATTTTAAGGTGACTTGTCTGGGTACCCCTTTTTCTTCTGTTTTGGCTAACACTTTACTCAAATTGTTTATGAGTCTCCACCAGTCCTCAGTCCTTAATCTTATTTTAATAACTGTGGTCATGGGAGGCTCAGATGGGTCATAACACACATCAGGTTGGTCATTTCCTGGGCTACATACGTTGTATAGAACAACATTATACAAACAAGTTCTTTTTAGAGTTCCAGTACACTTATAATAACCATAAAATAATAGAATTGTAGCAACCTTTTGTCCTACCTCAGTGACTTGATGTACACACTGGGAATAGTCCTCAGTCTGAGGAAGATCAGTTGAAGTCCTTACTATAAAAGTCCAAATTTTAAGGAAAATTAGTCTCACAATGGGTTTTCTCATGCTTCAGCCATGTATGGACCAGTCAGCTTCCAGGTGTGACTGTTGTCTTCTTCAGAGTCACTTTGCAGAGGTTAGTGATGCTGCTCCTGTCCATCTACCACTCACGGTCTACTGATGTTTAAGCATGGTCTCGGAGGTTGGGCCTGCTAGAATAAACTGAATCCAACACCTCTACACAGTTATGTTCAAATGGGCTCTCTGATACCAGGAGCAAGGTGGTGGGGTTTAGGGTGTTGCAAACTTCGATTGTTATGTGGGGATTTTCACATAGCAAGCTTTGGTACTTGGTTAATCTAGCATTTGTTAACCAGTGATGTCCTTTGGTAGTCATTAAAGTTACCACAGCGTGGGGAGCCTTTATATTCAGGTATTGCCTAAGGGTTAGTTTATCTGCTTCTTGTGCGAACAGGGTCATTGCTGCTAGGGCCCTTAGACCTGGGGGCCAGCCTTTGGAAACTCTGTCTAGTTGTTTTGAGAGATAGGCCACTGGCCTTGGCCAAGGCCCCACAGTCTGGGTTAAAACTCCAACTGCCATTTTTTCTCTTTCTGACACATACAGATTAAAGGGTTTTGTCAGGTCAGGCAGCCCCAGGGCTGGGGCCGACATGAGTTTTTCTTTTAACTCATGAAAAGCTCATTCCTGTTGGTTGTAATAGATGTAGTTTATTGAATTAACTGTCACCTACCAAAATATTGACTCAAATCCTGCAGCTATTTGATTTCAAGCTTTAAATTGATCTGGTATTCCTTATGGGACTCCAATTACATCTAAATAGACATGAGAGTTAAAAGTCCCATGAGGGGCTTCTCTCACTTAACGATGTCTTATTTTTTTTCCTTCTGGTTGATGAAATGCCAGGGTGAAAGTGATAGCCAATTGGACTAAAGTACAAATGCCACTCCAGTTATTCAGCAGAGTGCCCAGTAAAGGTCCACCACAATACCACCACACAACTGCTCGGGGATGAACAAGAGCTGACTAATTGATAATGCTCTTGAAAATTCTTAAGCTCACTGCATCCTTTCAGGTCTCCAAGGAACGCTAAGTTTCCTCCCTGTCGTGAGAGACACGAAGTGAACTTAGTGTTAGGAGACGGAGGCTGGTTGGCCCTCAGGGGCTGACCTGCAGAGTGCCGGTCTTTGGGATATTGGCACGACTTAGTACTCCAGGTTGTAGGATCCTGGAAAAGAGCTACCATGCATCCCACACCTGGTCGACTGAAGGACCACCTTAGTGGAAAGGGGGCAATCTGGGTCTCTGGTCTGCCATGTGCAAAAGCATAACTATTGCTTTTGTTTAACATGCAGATGGAATATTTGATCCATTTTAACCAGGCATTTGCATCTCGGCATCCTGTCTTAATTGCTAAAGTTTGTTTTATGTCTTTAACTTCTATGATCCTCTAGTAAAACTGAATGTATGGTTTTAGGAAATTACAAAAACTGGTTGGGGCAGTCCATCCTTGCTCTTTAGTGGTCCACAGAACGTTGAACCAACCATGGCATGAAAGCTCTACATCGGGGGGCAAGACTCCTGGTTGGCACTGGGGTCTTCATCTAAATCTCCTTGGATTAAATGGTCCTAGTTTACTAATGCCCAGTCTGAGGAGAGTCAGGAGGGACAGAGGTAGTTTTCTGAAGGAGAAAGCTGTCTTTGACTAGGCAAGTCCTCACAGGGTATAACAAGGCAAGCATTAAATGCAATAGTTTGAGGCAAAATTGACTTGGTTATGTTAATAACTAGATGGTCAACAATAGAACAAGGAAAGAAGAAAGAGTAATAGAATAGACGAAAAGAGTTAAATTTTTCTTACCTTTAGTTTGGTAGAGTTTTTGCCTGGGACTATGGCCCACGACTCTGGAGGGGGTGGCGCTTTCTTGACTCAGGTGTCATGAGTCCATCTTATTTTATTTTTATTTTTACGCTGTACAAACAGCAGCCGTGGTGGTTAGCAGCACAAGGTAGGGTCCTTCCCAGGCTGGCTCGAGTTTTTCTTCTTTCCACCCTTTGATGAGAACGTGATCTTTAGGCTGGTGCTGGTTTACCAGAAATACCAGGGGTGGTACACGTGCCAAAAGACTTTTAGTTTTTGAGAGAAAGGAAAATGGAAGATAAACCAAGTATATAATTTTTAAGAAATTGGCCTTTACACTTTTACACTGTTGGTGGGATTGTAAACTAGTTCAACCATTATGGAAAACAGTATGGCGATTCCTCAAGGATCTAGAACTAGAAGTACCATATGACCCAGCCATCCCATTACTGGGTATATACCCAAAGGATTATATATCATGCTGCTATAAAGACACATGCACACGTATGTTTATTGCGGCACTATTCACAATAGCAAAGACTTGGAATCAACCCAAATGTCCATCAGTGACAGACTGGATTAAGAAAATGTGGCACATATACACCATGGAATACTATGCAGCCATAAAAAAGGAGGAGTTCGTGTCCTTTGTAGGGACATGGATGCAGCTGGAAACCATCATTCTCAGCAAACCATCGCAGGAACAGAAAACCAAACACTGCATGTTCTCACTCATAGGTTCGACTGAACAATGAGATCACTTGGACACAGGAAGGGGAGCATCACACACCTGGGCCTATCATGGGGCGGGGGGGGGATTGCATTGGGAGTTATACTTGATGTAAATGACGAGTGGATGGGTGCTGACGAGTTGGTGGGTGCAGCACACCAACATGGCACAAGTATACATATGTAACAAACCTGCACGTTGTGCACATGTACCCTAGAACTTAAAGTATAATAATAATAAAAAATAAAATAAAATAAAGTCAAGGCATTATTTCTTCTTTTAAACAGAGAAAGCTAATGGTAATTTACATTTTTGCCACGAGTGAGAAGCAATAGGAATAAACTAAGTGTTGATAAACTGACAGTAAATTTTGTGTTAAAGTTATACTGTCACTATTAAAACAACTTCACATTGGAAAAAAAAAAAAAAAGAAATTGGCCTTTTGTTTTAAATATGGAGACCTTGGCAGTGGACTTTATAGTCCTAACTGCCTTTTTACTGAGAAATTTCCTTTAGCGTGTATTTTTATTAGTTTTTAAACTACAGAAAGCCAAATACCATTTTACATTTAACAACGCTTCTCGTGTGATTTTTATACCAGATAAGCTAAATTTTATCTTTATATTAGTGTGTTATTAATGTTAAACCTAATTTTAACAAAACCTCATAGGCATATTTATCTAATTTTTAATGTTTGACCATAAGGTAAGATTTCATAGACTCTTTTTAACCTTTTATAATTTTTGCTAAAGAGCAGGTTGGTGCTTTAAGAAAAACCTGTTATACTTTCACTTTAATGTCCAGTTCACAGAAAAACTGGATGACACTTCTTTAACTTTAGCTTATATGTTTACACACAGAATTTTCTTACAATGAATGTTTTAAAACTTGCTTACACCTTCAAAACCATCATTTTTTAAATTTTTTAATGTAGGTAAAAATGTGCATTCTTATGCCTCCTTATAATCCTTTTACCAAAGGTATATTTTCTTATCTTATACACCTTGCACAAAACTGTTTTTTTTTTCTAAAGAGTTTTACATTCTGGAGGCCTACTTACTTTTAAATGATACAACATTTTTTGCATAAATTCTTTTTTATAACATTTTTCTCTTTCATGACTTTCGCAGACAATTCTTCGACATGCCTCAATTTTCTGATTTATTACAAATATTTCTTTCTTAAAACAACCAGTTAATTTATTTCAGGACAAGAATTTACTATACAATACTCTTTTTATATAAATTCCACCCCCCCCCCTTTTTTTCTTTTTTGTTTCTTTCTTAGGATACTTCTGAATTGGTGAGGTGCACTCACAATGAGGTTTCCTCTTAAAGTTACTTCTTTTACTTTTTGTTTCTTTCTTTGTTTTGGTTTTTGTTAGCAAAGTAGTTCCTGCTACAGATTGAATGCATTTGGGTGCTGATTACCGGGTTAAGGATTTTTGATAGCAAGGATTTTTGATAGCAAGGCCTCAGTGCTTTCGGGATACGCCCTTGTTTACACTGACAACAAAGTGGTATTGAAGTGTTATAGGGTTACGGAGAATACCTTCAATGATCAATTATAGGTTTTAAATTTACCTTGGCTTTTAAAGGAATAGGTAAACTTTTTTTTTCTTAACTACTTGTATATATCTCTTTCTGTCTGTCTTTGACTTTGTCTCTCTCTCTTTCCTTTTGCCTCTGTCTCTTCCTCTCTCTCTCTCTCTGCCTCTCTCTTTCTCTCTCTCTCTCTCCTTGACTCCCTCTTTGTCTCTTCCTCTCTCTCTTTGCCTCTTTTCCTCTCTGTCTCTTTCCTTTCTCTCTGTCTGTTGGTCTTTCCTTGTCTCTGCCAGCCGCTTATGCTGCTGTTCTCTCAACCACTGTGTGTTGTGGGTGGAGGGTCTAAAACCAGCTGTAACCACTTCCCTATGTACAGGAGCTGGTCTGGGTTTCCTGGCTTACAGGTTACCTTGTGCCATACCTTTGAAACAAGGGACTTGTCCAGGCTTCCTTCTAATGGCCAACCTACCTCTGATGCTGAGCAGTCTATCTTACACAAAGTTTTAAGTTTTCTTAGAGTCATAGTACTCCATAGTCTCCTTTAAATTCGTTTTTGAAATTTTTCAACATAGTTCCTAGTAGGGTGGGCTTATTGATGCATGACCTATGCTTCTTCGAGACAAAACACGAGGCTCACACCACAGGCACACCACAAAACAAAAAACGGCTAAAAAGGCACACACACACTTTTGCAGTTAGCAACAAACCAAAATCAAAACCAAAATCAGAGTATCCAGAAATCCAAGCCAGGTCAAAACCAGAACCAAAGTATCAAGCAATCCAAGTGAAGTCAAAAACAAAAACCAAAGTGCTGGCACAGGCACGCCGTGCGTGATGCGGCCACGCTTCCGCTCAAATGGAGTAGGCAAATTCCCAAGACCAATCCTGTCAAGCAATTCAGACCAAGTCAAAACCAAAACCAAAGTGCCGATAAAGGCATGCCGTGGGTGATCAAGCCACGCTTCCACTCAAACAGAGCGGGCAAGTTTCAAAGACTAGTCTTACCAAGTTTTAGATGTCCAGACTCCAAGTGCCCGTTCCTTCCCAGTGTTCACATTGATCCTCCACAGGGGTCTGCCACACACTGCTCTGGTGAGGTGTCCCACCAGGGCAAATGCCTACCTGGGAGCGCTCTCAGGGTCCGCTTCGCTCAGGCTGGTTGGAGTCCCTCCCGGCGATGTTCCACAGGGCAGGCTTAAGTAGTCTAAGGAGCTGCCTCGACCATCTGCCAATCACCTTGCTTTCCCAGTCAGAGAATCAAAAAATGTAGCAGGACAAGCCACAGAAAAACTCCTCAGACACCAAGTTAAAGAAAGAAGGGGTTTATTCAGCCAGGGACATCGCAAGACCCCTGTCTCAAGAGCCGAGCTCCTCGAGTGAGCAATTCCCGTGACTTTTAAGGGCTCACAACTCTAAGGGGGTGCACGTGAGAGGGTCATGATCGATTAAGCAAGCAGGAGGTGCGTGACTGGGGGCTGCATGCACCAGTAATTAGATCAGAACAAAGCAGGATAGGGATTATCACAGTGCTTTTCTATACAATGTCTGTAATCTACAGATAACATAATCGATTAGGTCAGAGGTCGATCTTTAACTACCAGGGTGTGGCACCGGGCTGTCTGCTTGTGGATTTCATTTCTGCCTTTTAGTTTTTAGTTTTTCTTTCTTTGGAGGCAGAAATTGGGCATAAGACAATATGAGGGGTGGTCTCCTCTCTTAATTACAAATGGAGTTCAGAAAACATGTGACTTCTTCAGAGTTACATAACCTATAAATGGCAGAGTTGGGTTCTGAACTGAGATCTGCTAATTCAACATTTTCCTACTTATTTTGCTGAAGAAATCTCTTTTCATAGAACACTTGCAAACATCTTGCAGGACCTGTTTCCTACAGACAACTGTTTGGAAAGCATTATTCTAATTCCAATTCCAATCAACTTCCCATTATACCACAGATGTCCTAAACAAGCTATGATTAAACTATATTTAAAACAGCACAGAAATTCAGGCTATCAAAATTAAATTAGTCACAGCATTCCATTTTGTTACTTTAGGTGAAGGACTGAGTTAAAAAGATTACTTCAGAAATGTCTATATTTAAACATCCTTAGCTATTTTTATCCCAAACATATTAACTTTCATAATTTGATTCAGAAGTAACTAGTTCTTATATACCTAATTCGTGAAGACTTTAAAAAAAAAATTATCTCCTCAGTTACCTCTCTGTTCCCTTAACCATTAGGACCAGATGGTATGGCTGGCAGCCAAAACTAATATGCATCTTTACAAATGTACACAAGATGGGGAAGAGATGATAGTCAACACCATAATCTTAGAATTGTAGTGTCAGAAAACAAGTTCATGAGGGAACACACAAGGACAACAACAAGAGCACAAAACCTAATTTATATGCATATTTTTCCATGTAAATTAATGGAACCTGCCTGAGTTCAGGGCAGGCCTATTGCCTTAGGTCCCTTTAGATTTTGGCATTTACTGTGAAACTCTACTTATGTGGTGTTGACTGAATGTAATGTAGTGTTTTAAGTGCTTTCTACTTTGTAATGTATTAACATATCCGGGCATTGAAGTAGGTTCTATTATTACCACTTTTTGACAGGTAAGGATATTAGGATGGAATATTAAGTAACTTGACCAACATTGCATGATTAGCAAATAGTAGAGTCTGAGTTGAACAATGGCCATCTGCAGCTGGACCCTATTCTCATCCATAGCCACCAAACTGCCTTCCAAGACCTCCAGGAAGTCATTCACACCTTTTTAGTTGTTAATCCCTCCCTTTTCAGAATTCAGATAGATGTTTCTTAAGCTCTCTCTCTCTCTCTCTCCTGTTTTCTCTAGATCTCAAACTTTTTTTTTTTTCTTTTTTGGAGCAGATTGACTAATTTCCTTTTATGTATTTAGCCTGAGCATTATCTCTCATTTAATATGTCTTGAATGAATGGGAGAAGGAGTAGAACTAGAAAGCATGCCTTCCTCATCCTGTCAATGCTTAAAGGAATTTTCTTTTTGCATAGTGAGTTCAGAAGGACAACAGAGCTGACAAATGCAAACAAAAGAACCTATGCAAGCTTTTCCAATTTCTGTAAATATTTCATGTTACATGGACCAAAGCAATGATAATAAGACCAGTTCGATTGATACATTTAGGCATTAGCCTTCTTTTAGTTGACTTAATTCTCTTTTTTCTGGATGCCTTAGTGCTTTCAAAGCCAGATTTGTCCTTGATAGCCTGAGGATTAATTTTTGCATTGGGAATACCATAACTAAATACTCAAGAATCTAGAAATAGAAGCAGAAAATCTTAAAATTATTGTATACAAGTCTGCATGTCAACATTTCAATGTTATTTCTTTGATCCATGAGGATTCCAGTATAGGAAGACCATCAGAGATAGCCTCCCTTCCTGTGAACAGTGAGGTATATTCCACTAATCTTTTAAATCTAACCCATAGGCAACTATCTTGGTATTCTGCTCTGATTGAAGTATTTCCTTAGTCTGCTCAGCACTTTCCCAGTGGCCTCTCCCTAGGGGCTCGTAGCTTCAAGGCTATGACTCTTTAGAGCAACTGGTACTCAGTCCCCTTGTTTTCCATTTCTGTGAAGCATCTTATCAAATAGTTTAAGGAAGATATTTTCAGAGATAGTAGCTTGTCGCTAGTTACCTGGAAATAAAGGGCACTTTAAGTATGGAGAAGAAAAGGTGCTCATCTTTATTTCAAGATTATGTCCAGAGATGCAACTCACTGACATTCTGACAAAAGATATTTTGAAAATAAAAGATCAATCACCTTAAATGTGGCCAAGAAATTCCTGCTGCTTGGCTTTCACAGCTAGTGCCAAAATCTAAAGGGGCCTATGGCTTCAGTAGGAAAAAAAGAAAGACACATGCATTTGATATGTGACTATGGATCCACTGTGTGCAGAATGTCAAGACTTGGGACAAAAGCATTCAGTTATAAAAATTCATTCTTTTGTTTCTCTACACTACAGCCGTGGAGAAAACAATGCTTTATTTTTGTTTGTTTTAAATTTTGTTTTATTTTTTCTTTCTGAGCCAGTATTTACTGAGTGTTTTTACTGGGCTGGGCACTTCATCCAGATTTCTTATTTAATCCTCACAGCAGTGCTCTGAAGAGATAGGCATTCCTATCAGCATCCTCATTACGTTACAGACAAGAGAACAGATTTCAAAAGGTTAAATAACTTGTCCAAGGCCACACAATTAATACTGATCCTACCGAAGTTCAGACTCTATCAGCTTAGCACCATGTTATGCTGCTCTCAAGACCCTACTTTGGGACTTAAAATCATTCATCCTTTCTCTCCTCAGAAATTCCTTGGAAGCTCAAGGTGTTCTTCATCCCATTCCTGTCTACTCCTCACGGCCACTCCAGCCTTGTTGCTTCCAGGACCTCAGGGCTTACCACAGCTGTTGCTGCTACCACAACAGCCGTTACTGCCAGAGTGCCAAAGTAGAAGGAATGTTTTCCCTTGAGTGATTTCAGATCTATACTTAAGGCTGCCCACATTCCCCACACATCCCTCCAAGTAAAATGGTTTCTTCAATTTCACAATCACCATTTTCAAACATACACACAACATATGACCAGCTTCTCAGGACAAATAATCATAATATTATTCTTGAGTGCTTGCCATATGACATTATTTTGTTTAATGTACTCAGCAACTCTGTAGGTTATTTTACATACTAGGAAAGAGCGGGTTGAGAAATGAAAGCAGAAATGGAATATGACCTTATTTTATGCTCAACAAAAGCACCTTTCCATTGGTTAAAGTCTGATATTTCCTGTTGGGGATACATTTTCCGCTGCCACCTCCCACAGGCTGAGTGCCTGCTTTCCCAGGCCGCTTGTCTTCCTCAGAAGTCGACATAAACATTATTTTCTTCAAGAGTGTCATCTTACTTTTTCAGGAGCTGGTTCTCTGGACTTTCCTAAAAATTAAGCCTATAAAGACCATCTCCTGGTAATATGGGAGCTCCTGGTAAAACAGAGAGCTACTGACTGTTGTAAAATGTATTTATATAGTATCTCCAACATCATAGAATTTGACTACATTGTTCTCAAGTGGATCCCAGATTTTTATATGACCTTGCTGATATAGTTATCAAAACTAGCCAGATGTCTTGCTCTTGAGTTTCTGCTTACTAATCAACTTTCTGATGTGCAGTTTGACTTCTCAAATACCTTAACTACGAGGGAAGTACCCGAATGGTGAACGGGAACACTTCAATCCTTGAAAAGGTCTAGCCTCATTGGCATTCAATTTTGGGGTTTTGAAGATGTTAATTTTACATCACTTTCATATATTTTACCAAATCTTTATATCACATTTTATTTATTATATATTTAATATTTCATTTTTAATTTACTCTCATATTTGTTTAACTTATATACATATGGCCAAGAGAAAAAAACAAACAAACTTTGGGCAACTACCTAACATCATTTTTTGTGCCAGTTACATTTTTAAAATACATATTTGATACTTAAATACATTTTTTTGAAATGTTTATTAATATACCATTTGAAATCATTCTAGGAACCACCAGTTGGCTGTAAGTACTTATTGCAAAACATAGTTAAAATCTATAAATTAGAAATTAGTCCCTTACTTTATGAACTAGTGTCAGGTGGCTATCAGTAACTTAACGAATTCCAGATTTTTTGGCCAAATTTTGTTTATGCTTATGAAAAGTTTAGATGTAGAGTCTTACTATAGTCAAGCTAAAAGTGAACAGTTATCACTCCATATTTTCATCCCTCTTTTCTCAATTTTATTGAGTTGTTTTCTTACTTAAACTTTGAAAATGTTTTTCAATGTCTATACTATAAGGAAGAACCATCCAAGCTGACTTTACTTATATCTCTTCCCTAACTATCACAGTTTGTATTTTCTCTTATAACTATTCCAACTAATCTGCTATTAAATTACATTTCAAATTGTCTCTTAATTTCCATATAATTTTTCACATGTATCAATCCTCATTTTAAAAAATAGTATCTTTCTGATTTTATGCAGAATAAAATTATTTAGTTTATGCTTTGACAAACCAAACATAAACCTGAAAGATAGCAGCATATATGTTCACCTAGCATTTTAAAAGGCTGTGAGAACTGATGAAAACCATGAGAACTGACATAAATCTATGAAGTTCAATGGTTTGTCTTTCGATCTGAAGCATGAGTTTAGAAGTCAATACTAATATCACCCTGTTAATTTCTCATTTTAGGGTGTTTGTCATTAAATTTCCATTCTCTAGATGGTAATTTATTTTCTCCAAATGACTTAGAAAACAAGTAGTAAATAAATTACATAAATTCTCAGAAGTACAAATAAAGGTATACACATACATACACGTACATACTTGTCTAAACTTAAGAATTGAAAGCTAGAGTTCATGACACTCTCTTGTTATAATTTGCTATTATTATACAAGTTAATCTAATAATCACTAAAAGCCTTTGATTATCATTATAATTCAATAAAAAAAAATTCGGCACACTTACTCTGAGAGAGTACCCCATGCAAGCTAGCATTAACATGCTATCAGGACATAATCTGGCTGGATGGATTTTGGAAAAGCAGAATATAGTAATGTAAAAAAAAATAGCATTGTCATCATTTTTCACATGGGAGGGATTTAAGCCCTTCTTGCTGAAGCACTAAAGCAGGTTAATTGGAGCCAGAATACGTCATAGGTTGAGAGGACATAACAAACTGAATTCCTGGAAAAAATTGAGGGTTAGCATACTGGTGTCAGAAATGCTTATATCAGAATATGGTGTGAAATAGAGGCAATAAGAAGGAATTAAAAGTTAGAACACAGGAGATATGAATCAGACTGATAAGTTAAACTCATCGTGGGAGTTTCATGATTTCTGACTCTGACCCGAGAAGACAAAACATTTCATAATAGAACATTTTGGCTACTACCTCTAATTCAATAAGTATATTTTGAAATTTGTCTAAGAACTATTCCCATTACTCTCTCTGTTTCCCAAACTGAGTGGATTACATTGTGTAACTCACAGGAGTTTGATGTCTCCAAGGGAAACTCCACTGAATATCAGACCCTGTCTTGTTTTGTGTCTTTTGGTGAACTTGAAAGCTTAGACCAGCAAAAACTCCAAGGCCTGTTCTGGGAGAAGAATCTCCTCTCACCCTCCAGAGAGGAGGGACATTACAAGGGATTCTACTAGGACTTGAAAACAGACACAATTTCCCTCAAATATCTCTTTCCTTCAGGCTTGAGATATCTTTGTCTTCAGTCATTCCTCTATTTTCCATAATTCTTTAAGTTCCTAATGGTTTGGGTCGAATGTCCTTATATGCCCTTTAGACCAAAAGATTGTCACTGCCCAGTACCCTCTGCCCTCTGTAGGCTGGATTCCTGCCCTGAGGCTTGAATCATGTGATGAGAAGCCAATGCCTGAATATATAATTTTACTCTTCCTTCCCATGTGCCACCCAGGGCCGATATCCTGCCTGTTCAAACCTACTTGTTGGCTTCCTTTTCCTGCATGGACAGACCTCCCAGGATTCTGACCTCACACATACTGACTGAATTCCTGGATGTAATGACCCACCCACAGAACTGGTTGACCTTCCCAGTTGTGACTTTTCCTGGAATTCCCCCCTAAACAACACTTTCTGGCCAGATAAGTTTCTTTAACCCCCACGGCTCACACCACCCAAATTAAAAATTTCTTTGTTGTATCCCCATGCAAAGGATCCAGTTTATGGTTGGTGCCAAAACATACATAGACGCACACACCCAACCTGCTGAAAGTTTCTGCTGGTTGTATTTCTAATATGTTGCCGTAGTCTAAAAATCCTAGAAGAAACACCTTATTTGTTCATTTTTTGAAAAACAAAAATAGCTATTTTTATAATCAGTGATTATATAACTTATGTTTATATATTACAAAATTGATCTTATATATTTATAATTATATAATTCATATATAAACATAATTATTTCAAATTATGCAAATAAATTATTTTAATGGGTCAAATTCTTAATTCATTTTAAAGAATAGAAACAAATTGTATTATTGTCACTTGAAGGCTACCCTGAGAGTAGATTCAAGGTGACACGCAGCTGGAGGACTCTACATCACCAAAGAGAGCCCTCTTCTAAATCCTTCTGGATACCTTTATTGGACTGGCAAACAGGTCTCAGCACCAGAAAGCAGGTAATCTTGGCTATTATTAGAATCCTCTTCTCCAGAATCTGTCAAGAGGCATTGACTCAAATAATAAATCAATCAGTACAAAGTAATTTTTTTCTTTTTTGCCTTCTGCTGAAGCTTTAAGTGAAATATGGCATTCTTCTATACCTATTAGCAGAGAAGAGAAGGAGAGGGAGAGAGATTTCTAAAACAGCTACAGCCTTGCTAATTTAAGATAAAAAGCAATAATATATAATGTAGCTAATAAAATATATTCTGTATTACCTTATTTTATATATTAGATTAGGGACTGACAAACCTTTTCTGTCGAGAGAAAGATGGTAAATACTTTAGGCTTTGTGGGCCATAAGGTCTTGTTTGCAACTAACGAACCATGCTGCTGTAGCATGAAAGCAGCAATAGACAGTATAGAAGCAAATGAGCATGGCAATGTTCCAATAAAACTTTATTTACAAAAAAGATGTGTCTAGCCCTCAGAAGCATAGTGTGATGACTTCTAATATAAACCTACGAAATATTCTACTATATTGGGAAATACATACTTTTAACATACCATGCAATATGTATTTTTACCTGGAAACATAATTTAAAATGGATTCATTGAATAATGTATAATTAGCTATGAAGGAATAGGAATTATATATTCTAGAAAGTATTGTGATTAATTATAGCGTTATGTGCTCTTCTATCTTTCTGTTGTTCTCTACTTCAGTAGTTGAGTGAATTAAATTCAAACCTGTTTGTTTTTTGAAAAAAAGCAAACAAACAATAAAGGGACTACTTTATTGGAGATTAGTGCATGCTTTTAGTCATTGCTTCTCTTTTAAACATTTAAATTAACTATGTGATCTAATTGCCAAATTAAATAGATAACAATTAAAGGCGTTTTTCCATGTTTGGCTTTAATGGTCTATTTACCACATTCATTTGCTTTTTTCCCTTTTAAACAAAGAGAATAAATTAACTAAACATATCTCAATGGACTGAATATAAACAAGAAACACATTTGTGTGATCATCACATAATGCAAATTAATATACCTTGCAATTTCACATCTGTTGCCCAATAGTCCTCCGTTTTCATGGTACATTCATTCAAGGTCTTGTCTTCATTAGAAGCACTGAGATGTGTCTCAGGCAACCCAAAATAAAATTCTATATACAAAAACTTCCAATATTCACTCTCAAAGTGTTAAATAAAGAGTTGGTCCTTTTTAGTGATCACCATGAGACTGTACAAGCATATGGCTCATAGGATCATGGAATCATAAGTTTTGCAGAGTATCAGATAGAGATGACATGCATATTATTTGTTCATTTAAGTCTGGAGCCCACCTAGAGTTCTTCAATCCTTCTATCTTCAAAACACATGCTGAAGGGGCAAAGATAGTTATTGATGTTGTGGCTTGGGGAAAACTATTATAATGAGTCACTCTTTTTATTTTTTAATATACACTGCTATTCTTACTTACTGGATCTTCCCCAGTAGGAAAGCGAAGCAAACTAATCTTGAACATTCTTTTTGGTACCAAAATCTTCTTAGAGGAGTTCATATCATTTGCTATCTTCCTTGGATTGAGAGATGCTTACCACCTTGTCTATATTCCTTTGGATTAAAAAAACTGAAAATCAGTTGAAGACCATTGCAAAATTATCCTTACGGTTTTGGAAGTGTTACAGAATAAGAATGGAGTTTAATATCATATTGAGTTTAGAACTGTTACTACTTTTTCTTTCCATAAGTTATTTCCAACAATGTCCTCCATTCATTCTTCAACATCACACTTTCAAAAAAGTCTACTTCTCTCACTAGAACTTCAAATATCATATACCTATAAGAATTCTTTTTTGTTCTCCGTAACATACAGAGCAGAGTAGATTAAAACATTCTCACCTCTTGTTCTTCAGAATCTGTCAAGTGGCATTGACCCAAATAATCAATCAATCAATACAAATTATTCTTTCTTTCTTGCCTTCTGCTGATGCTTTAAATGAAAACATGGCATGCTTCTATACCTATTAGCAAGCAGAGTAGAGAGAATGAGAGATTTCTGTGTTATTTTAACTTTGGAAGTCACCAACTCTTAATCATTGGAAATCATCTTTCCTCCCACTATACACCCAAACTCATAACTTGAGGGCTCTGAGCGTATCCAGCTCATGTTGGCCAGTTTTAGAGATGGGGTCACTCACTGTTCTATAGTTGCATGTTCTGTCTGGAGCAGAGCTCGGTGCATACCAGAAGCTGCTTTTTTCATGTGCATAGTTCCCTGTTACAGACAGCATAACGTTGCTGCAGGACACTAGGAATTTTCATTGCATGGCTCCTTTATTTTTCAGACTGCACATGGTATCTTTTTGTTTTGTTTTAAACCACTGATACTTCTAGTATCATGAGCGCTATAGGATAAGGCTCTATGGGCAAGACTGCTTATAATAGCTGCCAAGAAATATCATTCTCTGGATCCCACTTACAGCAAACGACCTTTTATGTCACATAATAAATGGGTTGGAATAATGTTCCTAAGGACTACGAGAGACCCCTCAGCCCTTCTAAATGTGAGTGCAGCATGAGAAGTTGGTTGTTTACAGAGGAGAAGACCCTTACAAGACACTGAATCTGCAGGCACCTCGATCTTGGACTTCCCAGCCTCCAGACCGGTAGAAAATAACTTATGCTGTTTATAAATCACCCAGTCTATAGTATCCTGTTACAACAGCCAAAATGGACTAAGACAGCAAGCATTGTCTTGTAAGACAACTGACACATTTGAGAGCTCTTAGATGATCTTCAAGCAAGTGGGATCTGGAGGGGTTATGTCTTTCAACAGAGAGAAGCGGGGACACTTGTTCAGGCCCAGGGGTGTTAAAAGAATCTAGAAGTTCAAAAGTTTTAAGAGCATTTCCCACCCAAGTTTCAAGTCCCCATTTATTCTTTATGAGAGGCTTTACTTTGGCAGTATTTTGATAATCTGATTATTCAGCCATCTCTGAAGTTCTACACTCTTATCATTAGGCAATAAACCTAGCTTTTAAATTGGTCATTTCTCAGGCAATAGGGGATGAGGAATTTTAAAGTACTGCCAGTGAGACTCTGACATTCACATGTCTTTCTGAATTTGTGTTTGAGCTCCTTAGGGCCAGTTATTTTCACTTTTCAAATCATGAACAATACTCATCCAATATCACAGTCATCTAGTTACCATTTCCTTCTATCTCTCAAACACCACATATTGCCCAAGCCAGTGCCTCTTTTCCACCTGCATTTTACCTCAGTGATATGGTTTGCCTGTGTCCCCATCCAAATCTCAATTTGAATTGTAATAATCTCCACATGTCAAGGGCAGAGCCAGGTGGAGATACTTGAATCATGGGGGCAATTTCCCTCATACTCTTCTTGGGGTAGAGAAGAAGTCTCACAAGATCTGATGGTTTTATAAATAGGAGTTTCCCTTCACAAGCTCTCTTGCCTGCATCCATGTAAGATGTGACTTTGCTCCTCATTCGCCTTCTGCCATGATTGTGAGGCCTTCCCAGCCATGTGGAACCGTGAGTCACTTAAACCTCTTTCCTTTATACATTACCCAGTCTCGGGTATGTCCTTATTAGCAGCATGAGAACAGACTAATACAGTAATTTGGTACCAGTAGAGTGGGGTGTAGCTGTAAAGATACCCAAAAACATGAAAGTGACTTTGAAAATGGATAACAGAGGTTGGAACATTTTAGAGGGCTCAGAAAAAAATGGAAAAAATGTGGAAAAGTTTGGAACTTTTTAGATAGTTGGAGGGTTCAGAAGACAGGATGGTGTGGGAAAGTTTGGAATTTCCTAGAGACTTGTTGAATGGCTTTGACCAGAATGCTGACAGTGATATGGACAATGAAGTCCAGGCTGAAGTAGACTCAGATGGAGATGAGAAACTTGTTGGGAACTGGTGTAAAAGACACTCTTGCTATGCAAAGAGACTGGCAGAATTTTGTCCCTGCCCTAGAGATCTGTGGAATTTTGAACTTGAGAGAGATGACGTAGGGTCTTAGGGGAAGAAATTTCTAAGCGGCAAAGCTTTCAAGAAGAAGCAGAGTGGCTGGGTGCGGTGGCTCACACCTGTAATCCCAGCACTTTGGGAGGCTGAGATGAGCAGATCACAAGGTCAGGAGATTGAGTCCCTCCTGGCTAACATGGTGAAAACCCATCTCTACTAAAAACACAAAAAATTAGCCAGGCATGGTGGCGGGCGCCTGTAGTCCCAGCTACTCAGGAGGCTGAGGCAGGAGAATGGCGTGAACCTGGAAGGTGGAGCTTGCAGTGAGCCAAGATTGCACCACTGCACTCCAGCCTGGGTGACAGAGTGAGACTCCATGTTTAAAAAAAAAAAAAAAAAAAAAAAAAAAAGGCAGCAGCAGCAGAGTATAAAAGTCCGGAAAATTTGCAGCCTGACCGTGAGGTAGAAAAAAATTCCATTTTCTGGAGAGAAATTCAAGCTCGCTGCAGAGATTTGCATCAGTAATGAGGAGCCAAATGTTAATTGCCAAGACAATAAGGAAAATGTCTCCAGAGCATGTCAGATACCTTTGCAGCAGCCTCTCCCATCAAATGTCTGGAGGCCTAGGGGTGAAAAATGGCTTCCTGGGCCAGGTCCAGGGCCCTCCTGCTCTATGCAGCCTCAGGACAAGGTGCCCTGAATCCCAGATGCTTCAGCTCCAGCAATGGCTAAAATGGGCCAACATAGAGTTCAGGGCATTGCTTTAGAGGATGCAAGAGTCTGTGGGTGCACAGAAGTCAAGAATTGAGATTTGGGAACCTCTACCTAGATTTCAGAAGATATATGGAAACTCCTGGATGTCCAGGCAGAAGTTTACTGCAAGGGCAGAACCCTCTTGCGGAACCTCTGCTAAGGCAGTGTGGAAGGGAAATGTGGGGTTGGAGCCCCAGCACAGAGTCCCCACGGGGGCACTGCCTAGTGGAATTTTGAGAAGAAGGCCACCATCCTCCAGATCCCAGAATGGTAGATCCACCAACAGCTTGTACCTTAAGCCTGGAAAAACCCACAGACACTTGATGCCAGCCCATGAGAGTAGCCAGGAAAAGGGCTGTACCCTCCAAAGCCACAGAGGCAGAGCTGCCCAAGGCCTTGGGAGCCCACCTCTTGCATCAGAATGTCCTGGATGTGAGACATGGGGTCAAAGGAGATCATTTTGGAGCTTTAAGATTAGACTGCCCTGTTGGATTTCAGACTTGCATGAGGCCTGTAGTCCCTCTGTTTTGGCCAGTTTCTCCCATTTGGAACAGGTGTATTTACCCAATGCCTACACCCTCATTGTATCTAGAAAGTAACTAACTCACTTTTGATTTTACAGGCTCATAGGAGAAAGGGACTTACCTTGTCTCAGATAAGACTTTGGATGTGGACTTTTGAGCTAATACTGAAAGGAGTTAAAACTTCAGAGGACGAGTGGGAAAGCGTGATTGATTTTGAAATGTGAGGACATGAAATTTGGGAGAGACCAGGGGTGGAATGTTATGGTTTGGTTGTGTCCCCACTGAAATCTTATCTTGAATTGTAACGATCCCCATGTGTCAAGAGCAGGCTCATGTGGAGAAATTGAATCATGGGGGCGCTTTCCCCCATACTGTTATTGTGGTAGTAAATAAGTCCCACGAGATGTGATGGTTTCATAAATGAGAGTTCCCCTGCATAAACTCTCTTCCCTGCCACCATGTAAGACATGACTTTGCTCCTCATTCAACTTCCATCATGATTGTAAGGCCTCCCCAGCCACATGGAACTGTGAGTCAACTAAATCTCCTTCTTTTATAAATTACCCAGTATTGGGTGTGTCTTTATTAGAAGTGTGAGAACAGACTTATACACTCAGTTCACTGTGAACAAAAAATCTTAACAATTTAATTGCTGCAGGATTCCAGGGAATTGTGATTCACAGATTCTCCACCTACCTTCAGTGATGTGGTACTCACTGTCATGTAGCCAGTGATAAATTCAACTCCAAGAGCTATCCTTAGAGACTGTTTGTTAAGGCCACTCCTTGAACCAGCTGTTTTAGATCAGATGTTCTAGAAACAGAGCCTAAAACAGGAATTTTTGGATACATATGTTGTATTGATGGAGTGCTCTTCATGAAAAGGAAAAAAAAAACATAAAGGGGTGAGAGAAACACTATAAGTAAGAGAAAGAGCTGAGCAAGGATGAGGTTTCAGGTGAAGTCTAACTTTGACCTGATTCACAGGGTGCTCTGGAGAAAAATCACACCACAGAGTTGACCCACCTTGAGGAAAGGGGGTTGGCCTTTGTACCCCATATCAGTATGCCATTTACTATGGGCAGTCATTTGCATGGTGGTGGCATTGGAGTATAACTTTATTTTCCAAGCACTTCCCATGTGGGAAAGGGGTTAAATTTGGGGGATATGCAGCCAACACTTCTAGCAGTGGGGGGATGTGCGTACTAGCCTGTGAAGGAGATCTAGGTGGAACACCAATAGCATCCTACTATACTTTCAAAAAAAAGTGTAAATCAAGCACAATTTTTTTGCACCTATTCTGACTCTAACAGAAATTTTCAAGTAAATGTATATAAAATAATAACATTATGAATTTTTTTTCCTGACAAAAGAAATCAACTAAGAGATCAGATAAGATCAGCTATAGCAGCCACAATTATTCTTTCATGTAATAAATATCCATTAAGTACCTGGCCTGTGTCAGCATTATCTGATATGTTGATTCTGTCACAGAGAAGAGGGTTTTATTACATGTAGTCATATAGCAGGAGTAGTAGATATCCTTGAGCCTGAAATTCTTACACATCAATAAAATATTTTCCAGAACAAAGTAAGTTTATTGCTACAGTGACCTACATTGAAAATATTCTGTGACATATCTCCATAGTCCAAAATGGAATTATTGAGTCAAATCATCAACATAATACATTTTGCAGAATAGGTACATGACAGAATACATACATTTGTACTTAAAATCAGTGAATGTCTCACAGACTAGCACCAGGACAAAGCAATTCAAATCAGGACTTACTGAAAACAATCCAGAGGTATGTTTACAAGGTGGTCAGTACTTAGAGTCATTATATTGCACTTTAGAAAACTATATGTGAGAAGAAGCATAAATAACCTGAAAGTTGTAAAAGAGAATGAACTGCCATTAGTGAATATAGAAGTTTAGCTGAATTCACCAATTTTAGACTGTGGATTGAAGGTAAGGCAGAAAGTTGAAATAGCATTCATTTTTGTATAAAAACAAAATGTTACACCAGTCAGAATTATATTTTGGTAGTATATTACACAAATTTTTCAGAGATTTCAGAGACAAAGGGTTAACTCTCATGTGTGCAGTATAATGAATGTGGATCAATGGAGTGGCTGTGAGCTCTGTAATCACTCAAGTTGATGAAAGATTCATCATCCTGTTATGATCTTGAACAGTTTCTATTTCTTGCACTGCAGTAGCCCAAGGAAAATTCTACACTCACTCTTAAGTGCTGGCTCTTGAAAGTGACAAGTGTCATCTTCAGTAAAACCCCTTTTACTCCATCTGTTGACTCCCAAGTCAATAGTAAAGCACACAGAGAAGCATATTCTAGCAGTAGGAGAAGAAACAGAAATATTAATGTTTGTCGGTATGTTCACAGTAAATGGCCTAAGTTTCAAAATTATACTAGTATTCAGACCATGGTCTTTAATAATCATTTTGCACAACACAAGAAATCACAGATTTTCCAGAAGAGAACTGGTTGAGGTCTCAGACAGGAAATGCACAAAAAAGTCTAGAAAATCTTGCTTTACCAGAAAGCAAAGGAACTATCAGAGACTACTGGGATTTTGTAAAAGGAAACAAATGATATTCCGCTGCCAAATTTAGCATCAATTTAATAAAAACTGCAATAAATTAAAATATATCCAGTATGCCAAAGTCCATGAGTTTCTAAACATACTTAGGTGAAAATAGCTATTTATCACATTTGGAAGATAGTTTAGAGCCAATTCTCTCTTCTGCTGACTGATTAATAAAGGAAAAATAAGTATTTAACTGCTTTTCTTTTGAGAGTTATACCTAGAGTAAATTAATAATCTGAGGAGATTGTCTTTATAAAAATAGTCCAGTTAATTAAAAGAAAAGTGATGATTTAATTAAAATACCACCATTTTGTTGAACGCTAATAAAATAGCGCAACTAGACAATGATCATTGATTGCTCCTAATGTCACAAAAAGAGAAACAAACAAACACTATATACTTCCCAATAGAAGACACACGACCACCTGTGGAGGACTGTTACCACAAACTTGGGAGCTGAATCTGAGCAAGCATCTATATCTTGCTAGAAAATTTCAGAAAACACACAAAAACCCCACATATTAATGACTTCACGAGATGCAGTCAGCAAAGTCCAGAATATAAGACAGTTCTACAGATCAAATGAGCCTATTTATTTGGCAAATAATTTGCAAGGATGAAAAAATGGAAGAGGAAGCATATACATTAAAAAGACTTCAGAGAATATCCATGAGATGCAAAACATGGGCCATATTTTGGAGCTTAACTAAAAAAGAATAAACCGAAGGAAAAAAAATAAAATTATGAGAGCAAGTGAAAAAAATTAAGGACATTAAATAATAGATTATATATGGATTGGTAATATTTTCAGCATAAATGCCTTTTGGTTATGTTTAAAACTTTTTTTAATAAAAAGTAATTCAAAATTTCTCTGGAACTAAGGGCTAAATTAAAAACCTAAGGCTTCTCATTTGCTTCTATTCATTGGATGGATTGGTTAACAAAGCTAATAAAAATCTCTCTGTTTTCTAAATAAGCTCTGTCTAGATTTTAAAAACCTCATTCCAGATTCTGCAATTTATCCCTTTCAGTTTTGATTTTGAAAGATTCCTTGCTCTGCATAAGTTTCATTCTTTCAAAATCTGGTTGCTAACAATTGTAGGAAGAAGTAAAAAGTTTTCATTAATTTCCTAAAAAGCATAATACATGCAATTTAATCTAGGTAGGAGGTAGTCCTTTTGACGGTGAATTCCTTTAGCTTAAGGACCATGTCCTATTTACCTTTTTAATCTCAAATAGGTGCTGAAAATATGTAGTCAAAATATGTGACTGGTGTATAGTATGACTGATGAATGAGCAACCAAATAAATAAATAAATAAATAAATAAATGGTTTTAATAAAAGTTCTGCGGCTGACCATTTGCCACAAAACATGACTTCTTAATAGTTGAATTAAATGTACTTTCTCCCTCACCGCACCTCCACTCCATTCCACCTCCGTCTTCCACTTCAAGCAGCCAGAAATTTAATTTAAAAATGACTGAAGGAAATATAATTTCCTCATATTGAATTAATTCAGAAAGTTTGAAGAGGAACAATAGAACTCTTCGGAATTACCATGCACATTTAAGAAATGACAAAGAATTATTAAGTCAGTCCAATTTAAGAATGATTTTTAGAAGAATGAACATTTTACTATTTAGTACTATTGTACTAAAAATTGTGAAAGGTATTGTGAGATGTCAGAGGACTGCCAAATCTTAAACGACCTTTATAAAGCACTTATCAATGCCAAACGCATGTAATGAAAAGGACGTTTCTTTTTTTCAGGAATATATTTCATACATCTATTATAATATGATAAAGTTACCCATGGAAGTGATTTTATGAAACCAGTAATGCCCACCCTAACATGACCAAGCTGTTAGTGTCTAAGTTACTTAACCACAGGTGACTAAAGCATCAAATCATGATAAGGCTAAAGCCAATGATACGTGTTTTTCTCAATTAACCTTGATTGGTTAGCTCCTCAGGGCTGTTCAGAACCAAGTAATAATGTAGCCATCAAGGATGAAACAGAGAACCATGAAAAGTTCTCTTGTTAAATGGCACAAGTTGTTTCTGATACGAAAAAATGGACATATAAATACCTAACTGATGCATGAAATATAGCATATTTAATGAATAAATGGTGTTAGTAAATGGTGTTAATGATGTTCTGTACTGATGCAGCATCAGATGCTTCATTTTCCTCCATTTTTATCCATATTAGTGGAGTGAACACCAGACATATTCCTCCATAAACTATTTAATACTCACTCAGCCTCATGATATTCAACCATACGAAACGTTCATTTCATAATTAATTCAATTGTCAAGCTTTTCTTAATCAGGGAAATCTAATTCCAACAACTCAAAAGATATTATTGTAACTACACAGATTAGAAAAGTAGGTGATCTTATACATAAAATTCTAAGGTTGATTTGACAAGATGTCAAGTTTTTCTGTCTTTCTACAGAGGTCTAAAATTATTAGCATTTTGTCTCTTAGGCCTGTTGATTAAATGAGCTGGTGACTGCAGTCTAATGAAGAAAAAGATACATTAAAGAGAAGAAACCAACTGTGTTGGCAGTCTTAACCTAGAGACTTAAACAGGATTGACATACTGAAATCTTCATGTTTTTAGAAGGAAATGGGGTTGGAAAGGTATAAGAAAATGTAAATGTTGGTAGAATATTGCTTCACTCCTAAAAGCAGGAATTAGGTTTACATAAAAGTGGTTTCCAATGTTAATACTCTTTCACCTGAGAAATAAAGATTAAAAATATGGAAACATTGAGCTATTTTAAAAAATGACTCTTCTCCATTATAGCATTAGGTTGGTGCAAAAGTAATAACGTTTTTTGCCATTTTAAAAAAGTAATGGCAAAAGCTGCTATTACTTTTGTACCAACCTAATAATTAAAGTTTTATGTTTGAAATAATAATTAAAAATAAACTTAGGAAATTTCTATAAAAAAGGGAGAAGAAACATTAGATAAGAAAGCATAAGTTACTGTTATGTGTTGAAACAAAATTAACATCAGTATCATATACAGAAAACATAAAATAAAGGGTATAATCTTATAAAAATAATTAAAACATATATAGAGAGTGATAAGTATAAAACAAAATGATAATTCTGAATAAATAATTGAAAGGAAAAGAGAATTACTAATTCCTGTCATTGATGCACAGATATTTGAAATTCTAGCCATACAATAATCTGATTAAGAGTGCTACTTTTTCACATTTATATTACTATTCTCTTCCAGAACAGCTGTATTTAAGAAAATAATGAAATAGAACAAAGTTAAAAATCAAAAAATATAGCGCTCATCTCTTTCCTGTTTAGAAATACAAAAAAAAAAGCTTAATCATATTAATCAACCTGCTTATACCTCTTTATATTAGTATTCCAGGCCCTTAAAAGTATACGTTAATTGTGTTGATAAATTTTCGATGTTATTCTATTTCCTGATGCTCATCTCACCCATCACCACAAGTCAGTTTTAGATTTACTTCAAATTAATTCCAAAAGTTTAACATGAAATTGAATTTCAACATGCACTTCAGGTAGGAAAAATCAGCCCTAAGAAAGATCATGTGTATTATTCTTCAGTGAGTGAAAACACAATGGAACAAAACATTAGAGCAACACCAAAAGCTAAAATCAAACTATGCAAATATGCTCAAAGCCACAGTTTGGAATAAGCATTTGCATGTGGGCAACACCACAGAAATCAATTTTATTTGAAAGTTTTTGCTAGAACAAATCTGTACTCTAGAATGGAGTGTAAATGATGGGCTTTTGCTGGGATATGTTTTCCGAAGAGCTTATGAACAGTGATGAAGGCATTTAGATACAGGAGTGATACCAATAAAAATAATCACCAAGATGGTCAATACAGAGCTGCTGTCCTTGGAAATATTAGAGACAGAGAGCTGAGGGCAGACAATGTTTCTACAATCTTGCTCAGAGATAATGAGAGCCTAAACTAGAGAGTAATCGAATAAATGAAAGGAGAGGATTTTCAGAAGGTATTACACAGGAAGTAGAACTACCTACTTGAATTCCAGGTCTGCATAAACCCAGCTCAAATGCCCCTTCCTATCCAATAACCTTACTTTCCAGGTTATCTCACAGAGCACTCATATTGAGTTTCTTTTAGTTCATTTTTTTCACAAACAACAGGATTCTACAACTGACCCAAAATGGAATTCATCAACAGGGCTTGGAATAAGTCACAAACTCAACGGCAGTCATGCTTCATGAGATTACTTGATTGCGACTGTCTGTAACAGATTATTTTTTCCCCAGAAGTAGTTCTCACTATGGAAGGAAGAATGAGATGAGTCCATGATATATGTGTAGGGAATGACTTAAAAATCCCGAAAAGGATCCTGAAGGAGAAAATAGGATAAAAAGGGAGAACGATGCCCTGTTGGTCAAGGTAATGTATTTCAGGAGATGGAAGAGTTCAAGACTGCCAAATGCCCTCAAAGTAATCTTGCAACTTGGGGGACTGGGCGCAGTGGCTCAGGCCTGTAATACCAGCACTTTGGGAGGCCAAAGCAGGTGGATCACAAGGTTATCGAGACCATCCTGGCTAACATGGTGAAGCCCCGTCTCTGCTAAAAAAAAAAAAATACAAAAAACTAGCCGGGCGTGGTGGCGGGCGCCCGTGGTCTCAGCTACTCAGGAGGCTGAGGCAGGAGAATGGCGGGAACCCGGGAGGCGGAGCTTGCAGTGAGTCGAGATCGTGCCACTGCACTCCAGCCTGGGCGACAGAGCCAGACTCCGTCTCAAAAAAAAAAAAAAAATTCTTGCAATTTGGCTTGTCACTACCTCATTTATCCATTTCAAAGAGATATGCTTGACTTGATTTGAAAGTGTGACGTACATTTTGTTCTTCACAATTTTTAAATCACATTGTTATATATGTTTTCTGTGTTACATATAAAAATCCTGTGATTAGGTTCCTATAGGAACCTTCTTCATTTTATAGAAGAGGAAAGTGAGTTATATGGATGGTATAACTCTAAGATTTGAGTGCCGAGCTAGTCATTTCAAATTAATTGCTTTTCCTACTATAATCATCTCTTATAATTTTTACAAATTTTCCTTTAATTATCAAAAGCATGTAGTAAATCTTAATAATGTGTACCTTCAAGACACTTAACTATATGCTAGGTTTTATAAGTTTTCTGGAAGCTGTAGTGGAAGCAGCATGTTCTCTTACAGGTTTTGACTTTCAGATAGAATATACTCTTCATAGAAAAGAATTAATGTAAGATTGAAAAAAAGCTAAAGGGCAGATGAAATGATGTTAATGAAAAGGAGTCAAACGCTAGACTGGAGAACTGGAGTATAAGAAACATTTGTCATTTGGTATTTCTAATAGGTTCTGGTGGTCTGTGGAGGGTTCCCCCAGAGTCCTGCTATTACTGGAGAGAAGAATTTTCTTTCACTGAAGCAGAGCTCTTCATAAAAGCCTCATGGAATGCCCTCGCTGTACTCAAAACTCTGGGGAACAAGAAAAGCAAAATGAGCTCCTTGTTCTCAGGGAACTTAATTCACATGGAGATAAGGCATGCTCCATCTGAAATTGTGAGATGAAAATATGCAAATAAAGGCAAAATCAAAAAGCATTTGTTTTACTCAGCCGAGCGAACAATCAGCATAAATTGCAAAGGGTGGGAACGCTATGTGTGTGAAGCGGGGTGCTTCAGTTGGATATTGATAACAGAGTAGCTTTATCATAGCTGATAATGAGAGCAAAAGAAACAAACTTTTAAAAAATATATACTTTGCAATCTTTGACCATGGAAACGTAATTTAATTGCTCTGAGTCTCAGTTTCCTCTTCTGGAAACAAGTTTTGCCCAAGTTCTGAAACAAACAAACAAAAAAGCCTCATGTGAAGCTGGCATAGTTATATTTTGGGGGGAGAGAGGAGATATAATCTCAGGGCAACAAGCATGGAGGAAGAAGGAAAACAAAACACAAAAGGAAAGAAAGTAAATAAAAGGTAGGAAGTTATCGGACTGGCCACAACCTTCAAAGAAAAACAGTCTGTTGCTTAGACATTACAAATGTCTCCAGGAGATCATGTTGTATGTCTAGATTTCAAAAATCTATCACGTGAAGAAAGGGAGGGGAGGGCATCTTCAGGCTCCTTTCAGTTCCTTGCATCTCACTATGAAAGCTTGTCCCAATGGGTGTTAATACTTCTGCACTTTTAGGTTTTCCATCCAAGTTTCTCTGGTAGGGAAGCCATATCTCACCCTCCATACTGATTCTTTGAGCCCAGCAGATGATGGAAAAAGCGCAACCAATGCATGTGCAGTTGGGCCAGACCGGGGCACCAGAGCCAGTTCTGTTCCTGCATCAGCAGGCACAGTGCAGACCCTACTGAAGGGGCAGAGCCCAGAGCCAGAGGCACGCATGCTTAACTTGGGTCAGATACAGTCAAGATGACGACTAAGGCTTTTACCAGTTTTAACATTCTGTGACCATGTAGGTCTCTCTGGATGATGTCTCAGAGGGCCCAATAATTCATCAGCTGAGACTATTCAACAATTACAGAAAAGCTCATTAATTTTCCATTGGCATCATTCCAGTGAATAGCAAGAATTGATTATGTTTTTTCCCCCTGTAGCAATTTCTGAGTTCCTGAAATCAAGTGGTGAAGTGACATGTGGAATCACGTGCTGAAAAAAAAGATGTACTACAGAAGCAAATCTGGCCTCAGTCCTGAATTCCATAAAAAGCATCTTATTTCTAACAGATGTGCTTATTTGGGTTTACAACAGAGCCCCACATTCTCCTATATGTGAAGTGCCATAAGCTGCAAACACATAGCTAGGGCTTTCTTCTATCTATGGGACATTTTGCACCCATTCCTCAAAAAAAAGGTGTTCTTAGATGAATATATTTTTGATTTTTTTTTTTTTTTTTAGTTTTATAATCCTGCCCTAAACAGTCTTTATGGCTCGCTGTAAATCCTCAATTCTAGGGAATCCCCAAGAGCCATTCCATTTAAGGATTAAGTGGTAAAAACAGAAAGTAAATCCTCTAAGTGTGGTTAATGTCCTCTGTTCTCTTGATTGCTTTTGGTAATGTGCATAAATAATTTCCATAATAGGCCACACTTCTTAATGCAAGGAAAAAGTGGCATATCTACCAAAGGATCTCACATGTGGTTACTTAACTCACTCCTTCATGGATGAAAAGAAGGAGAAGCAGCTGTCAGCCCTGCCGAGTGCATCTATGTGAATTGCACCACTGAGTTGTGCAGTGCTCAACCTGGACAGCTTTTTGGGCAACCTTGTGAAGAAAGTTCACAGGTCCGTAAGGCCAGCATTATTTCTAAGATAGAGATTACTCAGTATGCAATTGAGGAGACTGATAGCCTGAAAAGGCTGAATGATTTGTTCAACCAAAAGAAAGAGAATAGGGAATAGCCCAGGTCTTCTAATTCTTGTCCTGACATGATATTGTGGCTAAATCTTTGGAGAAAAGGAAATTTAATGAAGGGACGTGTATCAGTAAAACATGCAATAGGGATTAGAATTAGCTACTGTTAAAGAGAAGGAATGTCCTGTTTTCAAGTACACTTTTGATATCTTGTAATTTATATGTATATAATAAATATATATTTTATAATTTTATATCCCAAGTCTTAAGGATCTACCACAGATTACAGTGTTTTATTGATGTCAGATTTTAACATCAAACTAATTGAACTACAGGAATATGAAAGAATTAACAAAACATTGAGAAGAAACAAAGATAGAAGGTAGCCCAGTTCAATTAACTTGCTCAGGAAAATAAACTTCATTAAAGCATTTAGCATAGGGGAGTTTGGAACCATTAACACAAATAATAATCATGAAAGTAGTAAAAATGCCTATTAATAATTAAAAGCAAACCCAGATTGAATGTTCATTTATTACCTAGCACGGAGCTTTAAGTACATTGTTTTACACAATCACTTTGAGAAACCTGTAAGATGTAGATTATTATTACCCTTCTTTAATAAAGAAGAAATGAAAGCAAAAAGATATGTGTGCATGGGGGGGGGTCATTTCAATTTGATCTACATTTATTGAACGTCTACTATAATACCATGTGTGAGACAAAGAGAAATGAGACAGATCCTCAAATGATTTTCAGCCTAGTGGTGTAAAAAGCTACACACATAATTACAGGACTGTGGATTTAATTTATTCACATTCTCACAATCTCCCTTTATTATAGAAAATGGATGATCTGAATATAAATACTAAATGAATTATAGTTAAGCCTGATGATAGTTAGAGAAATAAGTAAAATTAATGAACCCATTAAGGACAAGATTTAGAGAAAATTCCACTGGTGATTTAAATGAAAGCACGCTAATAATTACCCTTTTCTCCTCACACAAAGAAGCAGAAAGAAAAAAAATGTAAAAAGGGAAAATTAAGATGTTAATTTCTCTTAAAGTCATTTCCTATTCCATTACCCAAGAAAAGTTATTAAATAAATGGAAAGCAGACCTAAAGAGGGAGTTTAGGACACATTATATTGAGAAAAACCAGTTTAGTCACCAGTTTGCAGTATCACATATCCTCTAAAAGGTGTTTGATGACTGATGATGACTACTGAGAAATCCTCTTTGATTGACTTGAGACTGTAAGTCTCAAAAAGGTGATTGAGGAGGGAAATGACTCCAGGTTGAACTCTATTCCATTTCAGTTCAGAGTTGCATATATCTGATGAATATTCTTGAGTTCTTAAATGTCTAGGAAAACATTGGCATCTTGGGCTTAGGGCATTTACCACTTTTTGACAGTAGGATAAGAGCCTGTCTAATGTGAATCAATCATCAACAGCCTTAACAATCTTGTTGCATTACCTCATTGCTTTTGATATTTACTGAGGGTGAGACAACTTTACAACTTTTTAAACTGGATTATTTTAAGACTGTATTACTAATTTTGGAAAAAGCAAAGCATGTGTGTAAAAAAGTGGAGAACACTGAAATAGGATTGCAATAATACTAGTGAATAGTAGGATTTTTTTATTTAAGGGAGAAAAATTTGACTGACTCACTAATTGTTTCAGTTAATGTATGCTGTCATAGCTAAACTTTTTTATTTAGCTAGTTTGACTAAAATATATATGTTTTATTTAGATAATCTCATTTATAACTGAGTAGATGAAGCTTATTTCAGTTAACAGCAAATAGCAAGAATGGCAGTTACTGTTTTAGATCAGTGGTTTTCAAAATGTGCCTCCTGGACCAGCAATACCAGCTTCACCTGGGAATTTGCTAGAAATTTCCAGTTCTACCCCAGCCCTTCTGTATCAGAAATGCTGGGGAGGAGGTTTGGATTCGTGTTTTAACAAACTAGCCAGGTGACTTACATGTATGCTAAAGTTTAGGAGCCACTGTTTTAGACATTAAACTTTAGAGCTCAGAATTGCAAATTCAAATACTCTGAAAGACCAGGAAGGGTAAACAAATTATTTTGTAAAAGACAATTAAATTGTTAGGCCAGTGGCTCTCTGGAATGTCAGGCCCCATTTAAAAGCACTCACATTCATATTTTGTAAACTTCTATGTTGGTCAAACAAATCATAATTGTGGGCTTAATTTGACCTACTGACCCTTAGTTTGAAAGGCTGGTTCTAACAGCATAATAATTTAGCAAAACAATTTTGTAAAAGATTTACAATTTTGAGAAAGTTTTATTACAATTTACAAAAGAAGAAAATGTTTTGTTTGTAGTTTACCATCCTGGAATGCACCTTGAAAGCTTACTTTATTCCTTAAAACTTTCAAAACTGTTGATGCCCAGCAGATATTTATAGTGGTTGCATGGTCTGATGATTATAAAGAACTGGAAGAAATGATGGCTCTAATAACCTGTGTATTACGTGATTGATCTAAAAAGACATAATTTTTGGAGGTCAGTGGAAAATAAAATGTGAAGTGTCCAATCCATTGTCCAGTCAAATATATCTTAAGAAACACAAGTTCAAGGGAAAAATAAATAAGCTTTTCAAGATGGTGACAGCAGAGTGGGGTCTTTCTGAACACAAGACCTGGATGCACATCTGTGAAGTCAACCCTGGGTCCAGTGGTCTTTGCTTTACCTCCTGTGTATCCTATTTATCTATACCATCTATATATCCTATTTATCTATACCATCTATATATCCTATTTATCTATACCATCTATATATCCTATTTATCTATACCATCTATATATCCTATTTATCTATACATCTATATATCCTATTTATCTATACCACCTATATATCCTATTTATCTATACCATCTATATATCCTATTTATCTATACCATCTATATATCCTATTTATCTATACCAAAATTAATGGGCAAGAACTAGGGAAATGGTTGTGGAAAGGGCAACTGAAACAACAATTTTATACTATGAGATATATGATAATGTTGCTTGGAGCTTAAAGAAAGGGTCCAAAAATAATAATGACCATGAAACATAAAATATAGCTTAACACTTACTTCTAATAAGGCTTGCTCTTAGTAATATTTATGTATAGATTACTTCAGGATAGGAACTTTCCTACTCTCAACCATTTCTGTGATGTGACTGATACTAACCTATACAGCATTATGCTGAGAATGGCGTTTAGTAATCAAATTTTCCAAATGAATTAATTAAAATTTTTGGAAGCTAATATAAAATTTTCAGGCTATGTCAAGGCCACAGATATCTCTGACAAAGAGTCAATGCATGTTCCAGATTCCTAAAATGTTTCTCAAAATATAGTGTTTGGGAGGAAAAACTATCAAGGGACCACCCCTCATTTAGGCAAACTAACCACGTGCCTACTTAATGAGATTTAAAGGAACATTTTTAACAGACTTACTATAACTTCAGTGTGAGACATAGCTTTGCATGTTGCCTGAAATTTCATTCATGGTAGAACCACTAATTTGATCAAGGCAATGCACTGTCAACAAAGAAATACACCCAACTTTACACTATTAGGTAAAAACATTATTTTAGAATTGTCAAACCACTGATTTTGCAATAGCATATCACTGCTCTTAGGACAAAATCCAAACATCTTACAATGGCTTTAAGACATTCTTATAAGTAGGATCCTCCCCACCTTTTTATCCTATTCTCACATAATTTGATCACATGTAGACCATTCTCTGGAAACATTTCTTGCAACAGGTTGAGCCTTGTTCACCCCTGATTTTAATGCAACTGGTTTTTATCAGATTTTTAAATCTAAGCAGAATAATATCTCAGAGAGACCTTCTCTGACCTTCCTGTCTAATACACTGCCTCCATCACCCACCACCAAATCTAGTAACTCCCCATCATCACCATGGTTACCTCCTTCAAGGCAACTATCACAATTAGTGAATCTCTTTTATTTTTATTTGGCTATTTATTTATAAAGAATATAAACTTACTTTAGTCAGGGATCTATCATCTTGTATATTCCTACATCCTCAATGCCTATGGTAGTGTCTAACCCAGAGTAGACATTAAGTACATATTGGTAAGTGCTGAGTGAATGAATGGTGAATAAAATATCGGAAAATTATATTCAAGTGGTTCTTTGGAGGGGGAGTTGAAAGTGAAGGGATGTAGGTGAAAGGGAATCATGGAAAGAAAAAACTTGGGAGACACTGTACATCCAGAGGCAACATTGTTAAGGAAGAAAAAGTCTCAGTAAGACTTTCTAAAAGAAGGGCCTGGGATAGCAATGGAAGAGCTGGCCAGGACCTTTGGAGAGAAGGAACATTAAAAAGGACAATTGAGAGGAAGCCAAAATGATTGATCTTCCTCACAATATTTTTATGAGTTTAGCCTTATTAAAGTATGACAGTGTTTCTGAGAAAGCATTTTCAAACTACTTTTTCATGTTCAGAGTGTGCATGATGTATTTTCTTTCTTTTCCCTCATTTATTTGTTTAGTTGACCAAAACATTTGTATTTATTTATCATGTACAACACAATATTTTGAGAGGTATACACTGCGGAATGGATAAATTGAGTTAATTCATATGCATTCCCTCACATATTCTTTTTTCTGGTGAGAACACTTCAAGTCTACTCTCTTAGCACTTTTCAAGAATATAATAAATACATTGTTATTAACTACAGCAATCATGTTATATTAAATGTGGACCTCTAGACTATATTTCTCCTGTTTAAATGAAATTTCCTATTCTTTGACTAACATCTTCTGGTGATGTACTTTCTCAGGAATGTGTGCAAATCAAGCACTTTGAAGACTGAATAATTAAAAATCAGATACACTGACTAAGGCTAGTAAATCAATAACAAAATCAGGTTTTAATATTAATAGTTGCTCACAGACCTAGAAAGCACTGGTAGTTTGGGGTTGCAGTTATTTTCCAGAAAAGGATATTTTTGTGAGGGTTAAATTTCAAAAGCAAAAGTCATTCTTCATCCACTTTCTTTACACTCAATTAGGACTTTTTAAAAAGCAGTTTTAAGCAGAAATTTGCCTTGTTTAGTCATTACTTGAAAGAATTTATTTTTAGTTTCAACCTAAATCAAATAGTGTTGAACCATAAGCATGTTTTAAGTGGGAGGGGAAATGGAGCAATAATTTTCCCTATTTTAAGAAACTTGAACTCTTTGTGCACTCGGAAAAACAAAATCCCCAATAACCTGAACATGCAAAATTCAAAACTTGGCAGTGTGAGACTCTCATAAAGGAAAAAACAACCAAAGCCAAAGCCGATGAAAAAAACCCGTCTCATACTTCAAAAGTCACCAGATTTAAATAACATGCCTTGACACGAGGGAGATCATAATTTCTTCCATTAAAAAAATGTTATCTTTATATATAATGGTGCAGTGAGTGGCAATGAATCCAGAAAGCTTGGTTTAGCATGGTTAAACCATGGTAAATGTTTGTTTACCGTGATTATGACTGTATGAATCAGAACACTAGAGTTAGGATGCCCAATGGCACTCACACCAAAAAATATTCTCTAATAACCTTCTCCACCATCCTTTCCCATGATCAACAGGCAACAATCAAGATATCACTTTGATGTTGATTTTGAATGTTAAAGTCAGACTTCAACTATTAAAATCCTTAAAAATTATCACTACATTGATTGACATTTGGGAAAATCTACCTACTATATCCTGTACTTTATTATCACAAAATTGTGATGTGTTCCAAGAGCCAGTGACTGATTTTTTTTTCACTCTTTGTTTTTACAGTTGATTTATAAATTGGTATTCTACAAACACTACTGAAAGAATCAAGAGTGGAAATAATCTGCAGTCATATGATAGTTCCTTTCTCAGTACCTGAGAATATAATAGGGCACTTCAATTTGTTGAACAGATTCAAATACGTGTTTTAAAATGTAATCAATATGGGAGAATACGTCCTCTTTGGTTGATGGTGTATCTACTGGCGAATCTTTATAAGCTCATACGCAGGCCACTTTGATAATAATTAAGAATTCAACCTTGGGGGACCTGGAGCAAGATGGCCGAATAGGAACAGCTCCAGTATCCAGCTCCCAGCGCGAGCAACACAGAAGACGGGTGATTTCTGCATTTTCAACTGAGGTACCGGGTTCATCTCACTGGGGAGTGCTGGACAATCGGTGCTGGTCAGTTGGTGCAGCCCGACACAGGCTGGCAAATTGGATAAAGAGTCAAGACCCATCAGTTTGCTGTATTCAGGAGACCCATCTCACATGCAGAGACACACATAGGCTCAAAATAAAGGGATGGAGGAAGATCTACCAAGCAAATGGAGAACAAAAAAAAGCAGGGGTTGCAATCCTAGTCTCTGATAAAATAGACTTTAAACCATCAAAGATCAAAAGAGACAAAGAAGGCCATTACATAATGGTAAAGGGATCAATTCAACAGGAAGAGCTAACTATCCTAATTATATATACACCCAATACAGGAGCACCCAGATTCATAAAGCAAGTCCTTAGAGACTTACAAAGAGACTTAGACTCCCATACAATAATAATGGGAGACTTCAACACCCCACTGTCAACATTAGACATACAAACGGGACAAAAAGTTAACAAGGATATCCAGGAATTGAACTCAACTCTGCACCAAGCAGACCTAATAGACATCTATAGAACTCTCCACCCCAAATCAACAGAATATTCATTCTTCTCAGCACCACATCGCACTTATTCCAAAATTGATCACATAGTTGGAAGTAAAGCACTCCTCAGCAAATGTACAAGAACAGAAATTATAACAAACTGTCTCTCAGACCACAGTCAATCAAACTAGAACTCAGGACTAAGAAACTCAATCAAAACCGCTCAACTACATGGAAACTGAACAACCTGCTCCTGAATGACTACTGGGTACATAAAGAAATGAAGGCAGAAATAAAGATGTTCTTTGAAACCAATGAGAACAAAGATACAACATACCAGAATCTCTGGGACACATTTAAAGCAGTGTGTAAAGGGAAATTTATAGCACCGAATGCCCACAAGAGAAAGCTGGAAAGATCTCAAATTGACACTCTAACATCACAATTAAAAGAACTAGAGAAGCAAGAGCAAACACATTGAAAAGCTAGCAGAAGGCAAGAAATAACTAAGATCAGAGCAGAACTGAAGGAGATAGAGACACAAAAAACTCTCCAAAAAATCAATGAATCCAGGAGTTGGTTTTTTGAAAAGATCAACAAAATTGATAGACCACTAGCAAGACTAATAAAGAAGAAAAGAGACAAGAATCCAATAGATGCAATAAAAAATGATAAAGGGGATATCACCACTGACCCCACAGAAATACAAACTACCATCAGAGAATACTATAAACACCTCTACGCAAATAAACTAAAAAATCTAGAAGAAATGGATAATTTCCTGGACACTTACACTCTCCTAAGACTAAACCAGGAAGAAGTTGAATGCCTGAATAGACCAATAGCAGGCTCTGAAATTGAGGCAATAATTAATAGCCTACCAACCAAAAAAAGTCCAGGACCAGATGGATTCACAGCTGAATTTTACCAGAGGTATGAGGAGAAGCTGGTACCATTCCTTCTGAAACTATTCCAATCAATAGAAAAAGAGGGAATCCTCCCTAACTCATTTATGAGGCCAACATCATCCTGATACCAAAGCCTGGCAGAGACAAAACAAAAAAAGAGAATTTTAGACCAATATCCCTGATGTACATCAATGCAAAAATCTTCAATAAAATACTGGCAAACTGAATCCAGGAGCACATCAAAAAGCTTATCCACCATGATCAAGTGGGTTTCATCCCTGGGATGCAAGGCTGGTTCAACATACACAAATCAATAAATGTAATCCAGCACATAAACAGAAACAAAGACAAAAACCACATTATTATCTCAACAGATGCAGAAAAGGCTTTTGACAAAATTCAACAGCCCTTCATGCTAAAAACTCTCAATAAATTCTGTATTGATGGAACGTATCTCAAAATAATAAGAGCTATTTATGACAAACCCACAGCCAATATCATACTGAATGGGCAAAAACTGGAAGCATTCCCTTTGAAAACTGGCACAAGATAGGGATGCCCTCTCTCACCACTCCTATTCAACATAGTGTTGGAAGTTCTGACTAGGGCAATCAGGCAAGAGAAAGAAATAAAGGGTATTCAGTTAGGAAAAGAAGAAGTCAAATTGTCCCTGTTTGCAGATGACATGATTGTATACTTAGAAAACCCCATCATCTCAGCCCAAAATCTTCCTAAGCTAATAAGCAACTTCAGCAAAGTCTCAGGATACAAAATTAATGTGCAAAAATCACAAGCATTCATATACACCAGTAACAGACAAACAGAGAGCCAAATCATGAATGAACTTCCATTCACAATTGCTTCAAAGAGAATAAAATACCTAGGAATCCAACTTACAAGGGATGTAAAGGACCTCTTCAAGGAGAACTACAAACCACTGCTCAGTGAAATCAAAGAGGACACAAACAAATGGAAGAACATACCATGCTCATGGATAGGAAGAATCAATATCATGAAAATGGCCATACTGTTCAAGCTAATTTATAGATCCAATGCCAGCCCCATCAAGCTACCAAAGACTTTCTTCGCAGAATTGGAGAAAATTGTTTTAAAGTTCATATGGAACCAAAAAAGAGCCCGCATTGCCAAGACAATCCTAAGTCAAAAGAACAAAGCTGGAGGGATCATGCTACCTGACTTCAAACTACACTACAAGGCTACAGTAACCAAAACAGCATAGTACTGGTACCAAAACAGACATATAGACCGACGGAACAGAACAGAGTCCTCAGAAATAATACCACACATCTACAGCCATCTGATCTTTGACAAACCTGAGAAAAACAAGAAATGGGAAAAGGATTCCCTATTTAATAAATGGTGCTGGGAAAATTGGCTAGACATAAGTAGAAAGCTGACACTGGATCCTTTCCTTACTCCTTTTACGAAAATTAATTCAAGATGGATTAGAGGCTTAAATGTTAGACCTAATGCCATAAAAATCCTAGAAGAAAACCCAGGTAATACCATTCAGGACATAGGCATGGGCAAGGACTTCATGTCTAAAACACCAAAAGCAACGGCAACAAAAGCCAAAATTGACAAATGGGATCTAATTAAACTAAAGAGCTTCTGCACAGCAAAGAAACTACCATCAGAGTGAATAGGCAACCTATAGAATGGGAGAAAATTTTTGCAATCTACTTATCTGACAAAGAGCTAATATCCAGAACCTACAAAGAACTCAAACAAATTTACAGGAAAAAAACAAACAACCCCATCAAAAAGTGGGCAAAGGATATGAACAGACATTTCTCAAAAGAAGACATTCATACAGCCAACAGACACATGAAAAAATGCTCATCATCACTGGCCATCAGAGAAACGCAAATCAAAACCACAATGAGATACCATCTCACCCCAGTTAGAATGGCAATCATTAAAAAGTCAGGAAACAACAGGTGCTGGAGAGGATGTGGAGAAATAGGAACACTTTTACACTGTTGGTGGGATTGTAAACTAGTTCAACCATTGTGGAAAACAGTATGGCGATTCCTCAAGGATCTAGAACTAGAAATACCATATGACCCAGCCATCCCATTACTGGGTATATACCCAAAGGAATATAAATCATGCTGCTATAAAGACACATGCACACGTATATTTATTGTGGCACTATTCATAATAGCAAAGACTTGGAATCAACCCAAATGTCCATCAGTGACAGACTGGATTAAGAAAATGTGGCACATATACACCATGGAATACTATGCAGCCATAAAAAAGGATGAGTTTGTGTCCTTTGTAGGGACATGGATGCAGCTAGAAACCATCATTCCCAGCAAACTATCGCAAGAACAGAACACCAAACACCACATGTTCTCACTCATAGGTGGGAATTGAACAATGAGATCACTTGGTCTCAGGAAGGGGAACATCACACACCGGGGCCTATTATGGGGAGGGGGAAGGGGGGAGGGATGGCATTGGGAGTTATACCTGATGTAAATGACGAGTTGATGGGTGCTGACTAGTTGATGGGTGCAGCACACCAACATGGCACAAGTATACATATGTAACAAACCTGCACATTGTGCACATGTACCCTAGAACTTAAAGTATAATTAAAAAAAAAAAAAAAAGAATTCAGCCTTAAGCACTAAATTTAAAAAAAATTGAATCTCAACTCTATCACTTATTTACTATGTAAATTTGGGCAAGTTACTCTGGTAGCCTTTGTTTCATCATCTGACCTTTTGGATTATAAAAATCCATATATCCCTATATAAAATTCTAAAATATAATAAAACAGACAATATCATGAAGTGTGTAGCATAGTTTCTAGCACCCTATAGAATTCAGATGCTCATCTACTTACAATGGGGTTACATCCCAATAAACTTATCATTAAGTTGAAAATATTGTAAGTCAAAAATGGATTTAATACACCTAACCTACAGAACATTATAGCTTAGCCTAGCCTACTTTAAATGTGATCAGAACATTTACATAGGCGGCAGTTGGGCAAAATCTACACACAAAGCCTGTTTTGTAATAAAGTGTTGAAGATCTCATTAAATTAGTTGAATACTGTAGTGAAAGTGAAAAACAGAATGGTTGTATACGAGTACTCAGCACGAATATACACAACCGAAAGCACAACAGGCATGAAGAATGTTCAAAGCATTGAAATAAAATTAATTGCTAGATGATGGAAACACTGAAGTGACAGGGTCATCAATTTCTCTTTATTCTGATGAGGCTTGAGAATAGCTTGAGAAGGCACTGGGGCATCAACACTTGTTGATGGCTGTTGATGACAGATGCAGTGTTCTTAAGGAAGATATCAGGTAAGAAGTATCGATTGTTTATCCTTGTGATTGCGTGGTTGAGTGGGAGCTGCAACTTTCTCTGCTTGCCAGCATCATGAGAGGGTATGGTAACATATTTTGATAGCCAGGGAACAGGTCAAAATCCAAAATTCGAAGTATGGTTTCTACTAAATGCATATTGCTTTTGCACTATTTTAAAGTTAAAAACATGTGGCCGGGCATGGTGGCTCGCGCCTGTAATCCCAGCACTTTGAGAGGCCGAGGTGGGCAGATTACTTGACGTCAGGAGTTTGTGACCAGCCTGGCCAACATGGTGAAACCCCGTCTCTAGTAAAAATATAAAATTAGCCAGGCGTGGCTAAGAACAAACCTCCGTCTCAAAATAAAATAAAATAATAAAGTTTAAAACATGCAATTCGGAAACCTGCTGTAGCAACACACTGATGGTAGTAGCAGCAAAAAGTGATCAAGGTAACGCTGGTGGTAGCAGCAGCAATGGTAGGAAAACCTTTTCATGCTACTAATTATAATATATAACATAATTACAAAGTTATCTAGATTTTCTTCAGGTTGCACTCTACTAAAAATATCTCTTATTATTGAATATTTTAGGGATGTCATTTGACTAAAGTAAATTATACTTTAAAAGATATTTTAGGTATTTTTGTTGTATTCTGATGCCTTGATCGTATCTCCCTTAGGACAGTTGCTTATCTGATTCGTAGGAATTCCATGCATATTATGTTAGTAAAACAGTTTCTAAAACATAGGACAAGAGTTAGGTAAAAGATGTATCATCTGCTATAAGAGATGTAAGGATGAATGAAACACAGTATCTGCTATCCAGAAACTTCCAATACTCAGAATGTGGTGATAAAAAAACTACATAAACAATGAAAAAGTGCAAACTAATATGTGTCTTAAAAGAGAAACACAAAATACAGCAAGGTTAAAAGGAGGAAAATGTACTTGACTGGTGGAGTCCAGAAATTTCATGAAGAAGTAGAATTTGAGATGCATCGGGAAAGACTAAGCAAGGAAACAGAAATAGTGGTTAGGGAGGCAATTCTCATGGGTTTCTTACATTTCTGCTTGTCTTTTGAGCACAGGCACCAGCTAGCTTTGTTCCAGATACATTTTTTAAGGATGTTAGCATGCAAACAGCTTTGGAGGATATATTATCTCCCTATGGACCAGAAGGTAGTTTGGTTTGCTTTCCAATAAAATAAAGATATTCTCTCTCTCTCTCTCTCTCTCTCTGTCTGTCTGTCTCTCTCTCTCTCTCTCCCCACCTCTCGGGCAAAGCTCAAACAGATTACTTGCAGCCCAAGAGAAGATTCAGATTTCTTAAACTTGGGGTTCTTCGGGTGTGGTGCAAACCAACCATGTATGCACCATCCACCCGGGCCTTTCCACGTTACCTCCATTGAATTTGGGGTACAAAAAGAACCAACACAATGGTGCTTGCTGTGCCGTAAGTAATGCAGTCCTTTGTCATAATTACAGCCTCTCATGCCATATTCCTAGAAGCTGAACATTGCCCAGCAACTAAGTCAGTGCCTTATGTTTTAGAGTTTTTTTAACAGTGCCATACTAACTCTAGTTCTAGTGTCTGAATTAATCGGAATAACCTAAATCATGCTGTAGTAGCAAAACAGTACACAATCTGAGTGACTTAATCCCTTTATAGTTTGTTTCTTGTTCATAGAAAGTTTACTGTGAATCGCAGTGACTATCCAGGACAACCTGTTTGCATTTGGTGACCTAGAAATCAAGGATGCTTCAATCTTGTGGCACCTCCCTTGTAACATGATCTTCCTCTACAATATCCAAGAGATTGCTAGAGTCTCACATAGCAATTAAATGGCTCTTCCTGGATGTGACACACATCACTTCAGCTCCATGTAACTAAAAGGAGACAGAGAAGTAGAACCTTCAAATGTACAATAAATGAAAACTTAAAATGAACATGTACTAATGTCTCTGCCACCCTGTCTGACCTCAACTTAAAGAGAGAAAAAAAAAGGAGATGTGACCTTGGAAGGTATTTGTGAGGGTGGTAAATTTTAGTGTCAAATGACTTGGTCCTTGTTCTGTAGTTTCAATTAGTGAAAGAGCCAGATCTAGTTACTCTCCGAGTTGATTGCTCTTTCTTTTATAAATACCAAGGTTTATTCTACTTCCTTTTGTAACTCTTGATGGATTGGGAGTGTGTCAGCTTAAGCAGCTGACTGCTTAAGGTGTAGTATTTACTTTCTATTTTGGCATTAAAACCTTGGAACATATTTTCTAAGAAAATCAGAATGCTCTGCGTTAGAAGGAATTTGGCATGATATAACTTAATCATAAATAAAACACTTAGATTGTTTAAAAATTGATCAACGTTTTTTGTTTTATAACATGTAAAACTCTACCTGATTGTTTTATAACATGTAAAACTCTACCTTATACCTGATATAAGGACAAATAGTAATTCCAAAAGTCTGTTATCATTTAGTAGAACATAGTATAAAGCTTGAAGTTGCCTTATTTACTTTATACATTCTAATCATGCACTCCTAAACAATTTTAGTAATTGATAGATGATTAAAATATACTTTGAAGATATCACTTTATATCAAAGGTTACTTAAAATCTTTTTGCAAATCATATGTTCCGACATAATAAATCTATAAAATAGTATTGTTTGTGGAAAAATAAATGTTATGTTTACTCCAAGAACAAATAAATATATATTACATGATACTCAAACACTAGGTTAACCTTAGTAAATATTTTAATTGTGTTTTGAACTTGAAATCAAAGTTCTCTAGAACTAACAGAAATGGATGACAGACACTTCGATTTAAAATGCTGCCTTGGTAGAATTCCAACAAGGGAGATAGAGGAAGGGGGAGTTAATTGGAGTTAAAGAAGCCACAGTTTTTGGCAGTTTGTCTTCACCAGTCTATACAGTTGCCTGGGCAGTAACTAAAGGAATCTGTCAGATACATTGACATCTCTTTCTTTGCAAGAAATTAGAAAATAGTAACAAAGACATTACTGCCAGCAGCTGCCAGCATTTTTATTTCCCAAGATATCTTAATCAGGCTCTCTTTAATGTTTGATATTCTTGATTGTCAGTCTTTTTAAAAACATATTTATTTAGCATGACTATGAGTCTCCGTGTCCATGGCAGTCTTGGAGAAAACTTGAGGGAAATGTAAATACTCTTTTTACATTGCCTGGTATGCTTTTCAGCCAAGAGTCACTAAACAAACGTGATGACTAAAGTATCTATACCTGGTCTCCAATTTCTTCAGTAAATGTTCTTCTCATTTTCCATTCTTCAAAATTAAGATGATGATGATATTGTTCATTGCTGTGATGGGTGTAAAAATTGTACAATATAGAGACGTCCTTGAGTCACTGGGCCATATCTTAGTAACTGGCCATACTGATGTTGGTAGTTGCCATGGCAACAGTGGCTACATCGCCAGTGAATTATATTTGTTTCTAAGGTAAAGTTAGATTTGTTTCTAAAGTAAACTCTAACATAAATCAAGAGAAGGTTGGGGATGGATATATAACTATTTTTAAATGTTACTTCTTTTGATATTTCAGAAATTAGAAATATAATTCCTATTGTGGGAAGAGTATTATATCATTTATCATTATTTTATAGGTTTTAGTTTCAAATGTTAATGTGCATTGGACTATTTTCTGTTCTTGCAAGTATCATGTGGGGATAAGGACAGCAATAGTGTGCTTTACTTGAGGGTTATCATAGGCATGATTAACCAAACCTAATGTTAGTAAAATCTTCACTTTGTTTTATATCCAGTTATATATTATTTAAAGAAAAGTAAATTTCTAAAGCATGCTAATCTACATATATGTGTGTGTGTGTGTGTATATGTGTGTGTGTGTGTGTGTGTGTATTTATTCTTAACTCATGTATTCTGTAAACCTTTTTGAGTATCTCTGTGCCCAACACTGGTCTAGGGTTTGGAAATGAGACAGCGAACAAAGCGAAGTCCATAATGTCATGATGCTTACTTTCTGGTGTGGACATGGAGATGAGAGATAAATAAATAAATAAATATATATATATAAAAATATATATATGCCATGATTAGAGAAAAACAAGATTTTGTTTATTGTAGTTTGTTTTTTTTTTTTTTTCCATAAACCATTCCCTCTACCAGAATGTTCTTCAGATATCCTCATGGATCATTCCTTCCTTTCCTTTGGCCTTTATTCAATGCTACCTTATCAGTTAAGCTTGCTGATTGCTCATATAATATGCAGCCACATTCACTTCAGCTCTCTTATCTCCTTTCCCCTTTTCACTTTTCTCTGTTACTCTTACCATCTTGGACAAGGTATTTATTCACGCATTTATGCATTTACCTCCCAACTCCCAACTCCATTTATGCATAAATGGAGTTTATGCATTTATGCATTTACCTCCCAACTCCCTCCCAACCTCCCAACTCCATTTATGCATTTATCTCCCAACTCTCGGCTCACCACAACATCTGCCACCTGGGTTCAAGCAATTCTCCTGCCTCAGTCTCCCAAGTAGCTGGGATTACAGGCATCCACCACTACACCCAGCTAATTTTGTATTTTTAGTAGAGACGGGGTTTCTCCGTGTTTGTCAGACTGGTGTTGAACTCCTGACCTCAGGTGATCCACCAACCTCAGCCTCCCAAAGTGCTGGGATTATAGGCGTGAGACACGGCTGGAGTTTACTTCTGTCCTCCATGTTCCACCTAACTCTTTGTACCTACATATGTGCTTCATGTGAGCTTCAACATACTTGATTAGTTCCCTGTTACCCTGACCATAAGGGATTAGTCTAGTGATCACCTCACTGAAGATTGGCAGGGCCCTTCCCCAAAATTCCGGGCCTAGATACAGTTGGTTGTTCAAGGGTGAATATCAGTCCTAAGCTAGAGTATTTAGGGACTATAACAAATAGAGAGACTCTGTCTCTTCTTGTGTGGTTAAAGTTTAGAGAGCCAAGGCTCCAAATATATTGACTGCCCTGTTTTCTGCAGAAAGCTGGGTCAGCTATGAAAAAAACGCGATGAAGCCAAAGACCTAGAAAATACACACATTGGAATCTTGAATCAAAATCCAGAACCTTCATTTTCTCAGGAATACCACAAGCAATAAAAATCGTTTTCCACAAATTCAGGGAAAAAAGACTTTAGCACTTAATTTTTGAGCTGTGAAATATTAAAACATTACTTCATTTGTAATGCTTCCAGTATTTGTCTATTTAGAGGTAAGAGCAATGTGTCCATTTTAATATGGGTGTAATTTTTTATACAACTCTCTCACTCTCTCACTAGTTCTAGTTTTAGGTCAAAAGAATTTGGTCTACTCTCAATGGGAATATCAGGCTGTGTATTTTACTGTTGTTGAGAAAAGACTTTTGAAACAACATCTGATGTAACCAGTTGAATGCCAAACATGAGAAGAGAGATATCATTTCATAGTGATCAAGTTATTTATGGAATTTTGTTTAATCATACCCTGACTTCATGGCTGAAAGAAATAGCTTTAAATGACTATTACCTTATCTGGTAACAAGACAAAAATACAGTCTAATACTCTTTACATATAGTGTATAGTAATATGTACTATAGCCTAGTAACCAAGTCCTAGAAGGGTAAGACTAAGACAAATTTTTAATTGGAGAATTTACAAATTAAAATTGGTGGAGAATTTTAAAAAAATTCCTAACATCACAGTAGAGGATGCCTCAATACCTATTTTTCCTGCTCCATAACTTTGCCAAGTTCAATCCACATTGTTATTGCCACTGTCAAATTTACCTTCCAGCCATTTTTATCCATTTTATTTCACTTCATGGGTGTTGAATCTACATGATATAAGTTAATCTCCGACCAATGTGCACATTTGCACAACTTAGCCACTCTCCCTTCCCAGCTCTTACACGGAGGTGCTATGGGTTGAATCTTGTCCACTCAAAATTCATATGTTGAAGTCCTAACCCCCAATACCTCAGAATGTAACCTTATTCTGGAATAGTCTTTGTAGAGGTAATCAAGTTAAAATGAGGTCATTAAAGTGGGCCTTAATCCAGCATGACCAGTATTCTCACAAGAAAGGAAGCATGGACATAGACAAGTAGAGAGGGATGATGAGATGAAGACATAAAAAATGATGGCCATCTACAAGCCAAGAAGAGAGGAATGGAACAGAGTCTCCCTCAGAAGACACCAATTCTGATGACCCCTTGATATCAGACTTCTAGCCTCTAGAACTGCTTTTGTTGTTTTTCTGTTATTTAAACCATCTACTTTATTACTGCAGCCCTAATGAACTAATACATTAATCATTCAAGCCTCTGCATGAGCAACCATTTCAGGCCTCTCTCCTGAGCTTCACATCCATAATCTCCAGTGCTGAAAACCGTTGGAAGGATCCCATTCTTCTCAAGATACAGACTCTTTCATATTTCATGGCAAGCTCTCCATCAGCTGACCACTTCCTGCCTATTTTGTCTTGCTGTGTGCCATATTTCATTATTCCTGACTAGCATGTTCTACGAGAAACAAACTACTATAACTTTCATTCCATAAATGTTCACTATTCTCGTGGCTCTAAGTTTTTATGTGTGATTTTTCCTCTACTATGAATCACCACTTTCCCAATCTTCTCACTCCTTTGTCAGACAAAATTCTAATAATCATTTGTTTTTAGTTTATATAGCTTCATCTTAGAAGGTCTCCCTGGTGCCTAATGACTGACTTACATTTAGACAATTTCACAACACAAACAACTTATTCTTCTAGTAGCACTATTGACTTGTCTTTGTACCTCAGAAGATGATAAGCTCCTTGTAGCCAGGGATGTGTTTTCTTTACCAATGTATCTCTACAACTTAGCACAATGCTAGGCTAGCAGTACACAGTAGATGCTCAAATGCTAAAGCACGTACACTTTTATGAAGCCCTAACAGAATTTTTCAGGGCCTACCTTACTGAGTACAGTGTAATTTAAATATTTTTGCTTCTACATATTTTATTATTGGTCAAAACTTTGTACAGTATCTCACTTTTCATACACCACTGTTGGTCACATATTTAGTTTATTTATATGCCTAACTCCACTTAACAGTTTTATGAGAAAATGATATATGCTGTACCTTTTTCATGTTCTGTTGCACATTTTAGTGCACTTATTGGTACATTATAAGCATTCATGATATTTAATAATAATAAGACAAAAATAATTCCATAAGGAAAACTAAATTTGTACCTTAGTAGGAGGGCTGAAATATCCTTGGAGTGAATCTCTTCTGGATCCACTTTAGCAAAACTTAAAAATATACATTAAGGTGATCGAACTAATCTGAAAGTAACTTAACTGCATACCAACACCAACTTTATACTCTGTAAAGAAACACAGCAGAGGCCGGGCGCGGTGGCTCAAGCCTGTAATCCCAGCACTTTGGGAGGCCGAGACGGGCGGATCACTAGGTCAGGAGATCGAGACCATCCTGGCTAACACGGTGAAACCCCGTCTCTACTAAAAAATACAAAAAACTAGCCGGGCGAGGTGGCGGGCGCCTGTAGTCCCAGCTACTCAGGAGGCTGAGACAGGAGAATGGCCCGAACCCGGGAGGCGGAGCTTGCAGTGAGCTGAGATCCGGCCACTGCACTCCAGCCTGGGCGACAGAGCGAGACTCCGTCTCAAAAAAAAAAAAAAAAAAAAAAAGAAACACAGAAGAATCGAGACACTCAACAATTTCACTTGATCCAATCAAAAAATACTAAACATTCTTAGAAGCAAGGGTATGTTATTCATAACAAAGAGAAAAATCAATCAGTATAAACAGACATAAAGATCTTGTAGCTGGGCACAGGTGATCATGCCTGTAATCCCAGCACTTTGGGAGGCCAAGGCAGGTGGAGTATTTGAGGTCAAGAATTCAAGAACCGCCTGGCCAACATGGTGAAACCTCGTCTCTACTAAAAATACAAAAATTAGCCTGGCATGGTGGTAGGCACCTGTAATCTCAATTACTCCAGTGGCTGAGGCAGAAGAGCTTGAACCCAGGAGGCAGAGGTTGCAGTGAGCCGAGACTGTGTCACTGCACTCCAGTGTGGGCAACAGAGTGATACTGTCTCAAAAAATAAATAAGTAAATAAAAAGATCCAGTAATAACTACATTTTCTAGCTTCTGTATTTGATGCTTTGACCTCTTGAGGCCTTGCTGAGTCTGAGGGACTGCCCCTCCCAGAGTTGGCCAATTCCTAGGGTAGTACAGTGGTACAGAGTAGTACAGTACTCTCTGTAAGCATGCCTTTCATATGCAAAATAACCAATCCACAGGCAATACTCCAACTGTCTTTTTAACCAGGTATTCACAGGTCTCTGTCATTTAGGGCCACTGTTCCTCTGCCTTAACCACTCCAGGTCAAGTACCAGGCAACTAGGGATAACTGATGTTTTGTAGCACTGTGGAATTATTCAAGCTAGCCAATTTTAAATCTGTTTATACAGCCTCTTCCATTCCTTCCCATGAAAACCACAATAAAAGTTATTGCCCACATTTTCCCCTTGCTCCTTCTGCCTCCAGACAAATCCTGGCTTCACCTCCTCTTGGGATCTCTGAGTATAATAATCTACCTTTTCAATTCCAATTGTCTCCTCATCTGTTGGTCTTGAAATATCTGAATAATACAAAAAGCTACATTTAAAAGCAATGTCAGAGACAATGTAATTAGCAGTCAAGCATGTCAAAACAGCTTTTATAACTTATATTTAAGAACTCCAGTAAAGGAGAACAAACATAACAAGAAGAAGAGAGGAGAGGAGAAAAGAAGAGCAGAGATTTTAAGAAATGGAAATACTAGTAGAATATATCTGAACTGATATACAGAGAAAAGCCTAATAAAATGTCATTGAGTCTCAGTGACTTCTGGAACATTAATAAGGTCTAACATCTGTGTAACAACAGTCCCTGAAAGGATCAGGAACCAGAAAAAATATATAAAGAAATATTGGCCAAAACTTTTCTAATTTGATGAAAACTACCAACCCACACTTGCAAGAATCTCAACAAACACCAAGCAGAGTAAACATACCTGCACACAGAAAAAAGAAATAAGATACAGTTATGCAAATCTGAAGACATTTTTCTGTGTACATGCATGTTTATCCTGCACACAGAAAAAATAAATAAGGAGGAAAGAAAAGAAGAGAGGAAGAGACCTCCAAGTTTTGTTTTCAAATTACTAAAAACAATGACAAAGAATAAATGTTAACATTAGCCAGAGGAACAAGGACACATTATCTTCAGATGAACGAACATGAAAATATTTGCATACTTTTCAGCAGACAGTACTGAAGACTATGAGTAACATCTTTAACATCCAGAAAGTAAAAGACTGACAATGCAGAATTTTATATTCAGTCTTCCATACTGATAAAAGTCAGGCCCCCTAACATTTCCCTGAAAGTTAAAAGGCAAGGGATTATGGTAAATGAGGGTCTCATAAATATACAGTGGAGGAAGAGTAGAAAATAAATTTGAGAGCAAATAGCCTACTCGCTTTCAGACAATGTTTTATGTAATATTTCCCAAGTCTTTCATATCATTATGATAATTTGCACAGCAAGTAGATAGAGCTGTTTTAATATATTTTCTAGTCTTTGATTTACTCCAACAACAAATAAGTCAACACATCAACTTTGCAACAGTACTTAAATAGCCAAATTTATCACCGTTTTGCATGCCATCAGTTTTTGAAACTAGCTGGGAAATAAAACAACACGAAATCAATAAAGTCATTGGGTAAATTTTTAGTGACTCAAATCAAAGTTACCTTGACCAGATATCAAATTATTAGCAATAAATAGAGCAGACACATTTAAAAGTTATTATCCATTTTGACTCAAATTTTAAATAAAGCCTGTCTATTATCTATATTAGATAGCTTTAGCACCAGAACAACAGGTTTATGATGAAATGCTCAATATCACTCATCACCAGACAAATGCACAACTGATGGCTATTACCAAAAAGAAAATAGGTAAGTGTTGGCCAGGATGTGCAAAAAAGGAAACTCTGATATGCCTTTGGTGAAAATGTAAATTGTTACAACCATTATGGAAAACAGTATGGAGCTTCCCTCCAAAATTAAAAACGAAACTGCCACAATATCCAGCAGCCTTACTTCTGAGTACGTATCCAAAGAAAATGAAATCAGTATCTCAAAGAGATACCTACATTTCATGCTCATTGCAGCATTATTCACAAGAGTCATGATATGGAATTGACCTAAGTATTCATTAATGGTTGCGAAACAAAGCTTGATTATCTACCTATCTGCAATAGAATATTACTCAGCCTTCAGAAATAAGGAAGTTCTGTCATGTGCAACATGGATGAAGCTGGAGGACATTATGCTAAGTAAATATATCAGACACAGAAAGACAAATATTCCATAATCTCACATATATGTGAAATCTTAAAAAGTTGTTATTAGGCCCTGGGTGAGGGGGAGATGGAGAGATGTTGGCCAAAGAGTACAAAGTTTGTTAGACAGGATAAATAAGTTCTGGAAATCTAATGTGCAGCATGGTGATTGTTAAAAAAGTACTGTATTTTATACTTGAAATTTTCTAAGAGAGTAGATCTGAAATTCCTCATTTGAAAAATAACTGGGGGAGATGATGAATATGGTTCTTTGATTGATTGCGCTAATCATTTTATAATATATGTATATCAATCATGCTGCATACCATGAATATATACCATTTTTATTTTACATTAAGCTGGGGGAACAAAAACTTTATTGACAAAAGAAGAGAGAGAGAGAGAGATTCGGTGCCAGACAACTTGACAGAGCCCTCTAACTGCCACTGTAAAATAGTTATATCAGTTTCCCCACCTTTAAATCAGTATTCTCTCTAATTTATGTGATTGTAAGAACTAAATGAAATAATGTTTTAAAATATTAGCATAGTTTTTGTATGATTGTGTAGGATGAATGCCTGGCAGATTACATTTTACTGAAAGCCACGAGCTGTAGACTACATCTTGTGTCTAAAGGGAACTTTGTGTAAAGACTATTTACTCAAGGGGCATTGGTTTTACCAACCACTCCTGTATAGAACTGCATGGAGTATAAGAGTTAAGAAGAAATAAGAGTATAATATGTACAGACAAATAGGAGAAAGAGAAATGATAACAGACTTCACTTTGGATTTCCGGTCATCTAAAAGAAAAGTGATGCACTCTTTACACTTATAAACTGTGACAAAAATGAACCAGAATTGTAAGGAAGGAATCTCAACTTCAGTTTATTTGTACAAACTCTCTTTCAGCTAAATACAGAGGTATTAAATACTTCTTGACTTTTCCAATTCTATTTTAGAGAGGGAAAGAGGAGACATTAGAATGATTATATCAGTGTATATAATTTTCATCAATAGGGAGTAACTGATTGATTCCTGGACAGAATATGATTGTGGGGACTTAGAGAGAAAAAGCCTATGCCACCGTATTGTTTGTAATAACAAGAAACTAGAAGGAAGAAATGACCCAAAATAATTTGCCATCTTTGGGAAGACTAGTTGTAAAATATTCAGAATAAAAAAGAAAAACCAATTTCATAGCATGAAATTCTGAAAGATAAGATGGTCCAACATATGTAACAAACTTGCACGTTATCCACATGTACCCTAGAACTTAAAGTATAATTAAAAAAAAAAAAGAATACATTTAAAATAATATAATCCTAACTGGAATTACAGGCACTGTCAGTCCCAAATTAAGGGGAAATAGTTTTTTTTAAATGGTGTCTCTACAATGAAGTTATAGAAACAAAGTAAAAGGGTGGTTAAGAGTTTCGGCTTTGGAACCCAGCTGCCTGAGTTTGAATCCCACCTCCTTTCTAAATTTAGCCACTGGGTGATACTGCCAAGTTACTCAACTTCTTGGTGCCTCAATTTTTTCATCTAAAATGTAGGGAGCATAATCTTATCCACAGTTTCTTCTCCACATTTTAGGGTTTTATGAGAGTTAAATTAATACATTTAAAGAACTTACCAAACTTACTAAAGTTTGGAATACAACAAGAAAATAAATTCTAGGAATTACTTAAAGGGAAATGTGTAGAATATGGGTAGCAAAGGCTAATACAAACTACTCTACATACACTAAGATCATCAAAAAGGGGTAAATATTTCCCATTGAGCAGAGTCACACAAAGAATATTTTTTATCATTGTGTATAGTTATGCAATACGGATGGATATAATGTAATTTTTCTTGTGAATCATCTGATAAGAATGATCTGCAGATAGAAAGGAATAGAAATGAACATCATTTAAACTCAAGATTCATGAGCAATGGATAAGCAAACACCTAGGTTGCCTTAAGCAAGTGTTAAGTTGCATGCTTAGAATAAATAGTACATGATTTGATTCAGGTATTTGTGAAAATGTGGATATTGAAAAGGTTCTGGAAAATTAGAGGAAAGCAAATATATTCCAGCATTCCAAAAGGGAAAAAGAAGTGAATTCCACAAATATAGACCAATGATAGCAGTAGTAACAGTAGTAATAGTAAATACCATGTATTTATTACAGGCTAGCCAAAATATGTGTTAAAATGGTCAGAGTTACCAGAAACCATCAGAAAGGAAAGTCCAAACCGTTCTCTTGCTTTTTAATGATTCTGCTCACAAGGGGAATGTCAAAGCAAAGCCGAAGAGAGAAGAGAGTGATGAACCCTGTAAGCAGAAACACGCTACAAAGAGTCCAGCGGTTTTTTGATCAATTTTAAATCTTAGTCAAAGTTAGCAAGAGAAAAGGCAAAGAGGAAAGACAAACTTTTCAAGAAAGAACTCCGAACTTCCAAGAAACAGATTTGAATACCTAACTTATTCAAGAGAATCATTAAGAAAAAAAAAAAGAACAAGTAGAATGTTTACTTTCACCCTTTTCAGCTTATTTCCCTAACATGCATATTAATATGCTCATAAAAAGACCAAAAATATTTTTCTAAAAATGTAATTTACAAAATCACATTGAAGATAATTTTTAAAACCATATGATGCTTGTAATAAAACAAGAATTACAGCTGTTTCCTAAGATTAATTATATAATTGCACAATCCAATATTATGCAATTTTCTATCCTCCATTCTACCAGTTCCCATAAATCTGCAGGTATTACAAAGCACGTGCTTTTTAATTTTTTCTCTGACTCTATTTTTTTTTTTTTTTTTTTTGAGACGGAGTCTTGCTCTGTTGCTCTGTTGCCCCGGCTGGAGTACAGTGGTGTGATCTTGGTTCACTGCAACCTCCACCTCCCAGGTTCAAGCAGTTCTCCTGTCTCAGCTTCCCGAGTAGCTGGGACTACAGATGCAAGCCATCATGCCCGGCTAATTTTTGTATTTTTCGTAGAGACAAGATTTTACCACATTGGTCAGGCTAGTCTCAAACTCTCGACCTCAGGTGATCCACTTGCCTAAGCCTCCCAAAGTGCTGGGATCATAGGCACGAGCCACTGCGCACAGCCCTCTGACTCTATCTTAAAAAGACAGTTGATCTTCCCAGTTAGGTTAGCAGCAGAAGGAAAAAATAGGTCATAAGTCTACAAATCTAATACAAAACATCACTATTCTTAAACCTAACATGGAGCATATTATCTGCTCCAGTACATATAGGGCAAAGATTTCCTTGGGTGATTTTACTGAAAGAGTGTACCTGAAAACTTCAAAATACAAATTTGCAGGCACCAAACCAGACTTACCAATTCAGAGTTTCTTATAGTAGTGCCCAACAAGTCCTGTAGATAATTCTTATACATGCTAAAGATTGAAGATCACCATCATATACTATCCCATAGAGCTACATGAACTTGAAAAGATGAAATAAAAACAAAAACAAAGGAAATGTCAATAGAAACTATTATCTCTTATTTTGACTTTCACTAACGATGTCTAACCAGGTCTTCAAGCTCCCTCTTATTAAAGATGATTCACCAGACTGCCTGTGTTTTAGTAGCTCTGGGGGAAACTCTTGGGTATAAAGAAATTTCTAATTAGCTAAAAATTATTTTTCAGTGAACTGGTATTTGCTTGGTAGATTGCAGTGATGATCAGGATAACAACAATTTGTTGGGTTGTTTTTTGTCATTGTTATATGAACTACTGAAAAACCTCATTTAAAACATATCCATGGTCTTCCTGGAGCCTTATCCATTAGGCTAAAGCAATTCACCCAGGTGTCCTGTTTGTTTGCCTATTGTTTATGGCTCCTTTTGAGTGACAAAGTTGAGTGATTGTGGCAGAGACCATAAGGTCCACAAAGCCAAATATGTTTATCTGGCTCTGCAGAGAATAAGTTCGCTGATTGCATTAAATCCGACATATCCAAGAACAAACTGTCTAATTATAATTTTATATTTTTCCTCTAAGGAGAAAATCAAAAGTGCATTCCTAGCCTGGAGTAAATTAGTACAAGAGTTAAACTCCAGCAGAATGAGATTTAATTCCCAATATAAGATTCCAGCTATTTATAACAAACCAGGTAGATTCTATTGACCTTTTCTTGTGCTATTTTAAAGACATGAGTAATTTAGGCACTGCTGGGTGGTGGTCAGAGAGTGCTTGTTCCTAAGAGGACTGTTATTGTTTTGACAAAAAGTAGATGTTTCCCTCTAAGGAAATTATCATACATATTTAAAACCCAGTTTTCACCAATATCAAGCTGTGTTTACCCTACTATCAAAGAAAACACTGAACTTACAAACAAGCATGATAGATTTGATAGATATCAAGTTTCACATTCTCCTAAGATTTGACAAATATGAAAACAAAACATTTTTCCCAAAAAAGTCAAAACCCACAAAAATGGAAAGAACAGAAGAGGATAAGACGATGACAAAATCTGAGAAATGTGAAGGCTCTTGGACAAACGCTATTGGAATTAGCAGACAATAGAAAGAAGACACCTGATCTGGGGTGTCCCCCAGCAAGCCCAGCTCCAATAAACCTGAGAAAATAAAGCCACAGGCAAATAGAGGAGCTGGTGAGGTAGCAATCAGCTGGAATTTTGTTTGCATTTGTTTACCATTTGGGGAGCACGTTATTTATTATTTATCTGATATATATAATTCCTAGAAGTCTGAGTCACATCTATTACATCAACAAATATTTTTATAATTGTAGAAGACTTATTAACCCACATTAACGATACTTATTTCTAGAGCTAATCCTTTATAACTTTTACAGATGATAAAATATTTGTAACCTCAAACTAGAAACATCACATCCACTTGAATTTATTCTATATGGTGTGATCATTCAAATATGTTACATATTTCTTAAAGTCCACAACTTCACATTGCCTTTTAAAATTTCATACGTAGCAAACTGATTTTGCAAAGGGAAAGTTAATTTTACCAGCCAGAGAGTACCAGGGAACTACTTCTAGTTTAGGGGACATGCTGAGAAAAACAGACCCTTTAATTGTGGATCTTTGCTCCCCGTGTGCACCGAATGAGCCTTAAGACATCTTTACTTATCTGATCTGTTTTGTTTGATGACATCAAATATACTTAGTTGCTTTGAGAGCATCTCAGTTTTCTTTGCTTCCTCATTCTTTTTTCTTCTGTGTCTAATCTGTACCTCTTTTAAGATTCAATAATTTCTAGTCATTTTAATAAATATTTGAATAAAAATCTTGACTTAATATTAAAACATTTTGTTAAATAATTTTTTGATTAAAATATGTGATTAAAGGACCTCAGATTTTATTTCTCATTAGTAGAGAAAAAGAGAGATCAGGAATAATATATGTTTCAGTAAGAGTCTTCCCCTTTCCCAAATTAATGACCACACAAGTGTGTAAATTAAACAGTTAAAAGAAAATCTTGCTGTTCACATAACTTCATACTGTCTATTCAGATCATATGGTGATATCATAAAGCAGCCAATTTCTCACTGGTTGAGTGATAAAATAAACATATATAACAAATATAAACCAATAACTTGATAAAGCTTCAAAAGTTTGCACAGTGCATGAACAGCTCCTTTAATAGAGGCATTTTTTGCATTAACTTCATAATATTTTTAAAGGTATAACTTTATAATTTGTGTGTAGATTTGGAAAACTAACTAAATGAGTAAAAGCCAACTAAAATGTAATAGGGACTTATTGTACTAAAAGTGGATCCAATACATTAGTGAAAAAGAATGTACGTTTGATCTGTCAAAATTAACAAAAGAAAGAAAAGTGTTTAATGGACAAGAATGCTAGGCTTCTTGAGGGACGCTGCATTTAAACATGCTTTAGCAATCTTAAAACATATCAATGAAATGAGCAGTGTTTTAATTAGGATAACACTAGCTGCAGTAATAAATCAAACTCAAGAAACCATTGGCTTAATGTAGTAGAAATGGATTACTTTGTCACATAGTAGACCAATGTGTGTGTCCCTGGAGTTGTAGACATCTGCTTTAGCCTCTCCTTAGGGAACCAACTGAATTCTATTTTGCATTTTTAATTGTTTACTTTCTAGGTTGTCTATGCATTAAAATCAGGTGATGAGACAAGAAAGAAAATGTGAAAATGGCACACTTTCACGTTAAAAGTGACTTACTCTGCTCACGTTTCATTGGTAAGAACTAGTCACATTGTCCCACAAAAATGCAAAGGAGCCTGGGCAAAAAACAAAAACAAAAACAAATACAAACAAAAAAGAAACCCTAGCTAGGAAGCTGCTTCCTACCAACAACTCAGTACCAAGAATCAAAAACTATAGGCTTGGGTCAGATCCAGCCTCCTGCCTATTTTTATACGACCTGCCAGCCAAGAATGTGTTTTACAGTTTTAAATGGTTGTTATTAAAGTGCCTACATAATGTCCCCTATTTTACCTCTTGGTCTGCAAAGTGTCAAATATTTACTTTTTGGAACTTGACCGAAAAATTTGCTGACCCTTTCCTACGCAAAGGGAAAAGAAACTGACTTGAGAGGCAGATTACTGCAATATTCAGCCCTTGTAGCCTCTCAGTGCCTGTGTGTGGACTCCCTCCCACACACAGAACTCTTACACTTCTCTCTAGGGAACTACGTTAAGTGTTATCCCATTACAGCATCCAGCTCAGAGTCTAAGATCTCTGTCCTCCAATCCAGATAGCGTTCTTGATAAACTAGAAAATAATAAATTATGTTATCACCCACTTCTATGCATTTGCTCATAGTCAATATAAAACAATAGAGCAAGGATAGGCGCCACAAACATCATCATCCATGACAAGGAAAATAGGAGATTCAGTAGCATCATACACAGAAATCATGGAAAACCACAAGAAGGTGCAAATGTCCTAGCACTGGGAGTACTTGAGTAGATCCTAATTCTACTTCTAGGAGAAACATCCTTGTTCATTGTTCTCCGTAGCCCTTAACTCTGCCTTCTGGAAATTTCTTCCTTAAATGTTATTCTCCATGCCACATCTGAAGTAGACATTAGGAAGTAATGCCCTCTTAGCAGGCTTCTCAGATTTCCATGCTCACTTGTTTCTTCTGAAATTTTGGGAGTGGACCCAAGTGTTATTTAAAGATTTTAATGCTCAGAGTATTGAGCTTATGGCTTCTGTGTAATATAGCTCCCTTCAAAATCCTCATGGACCGTGAATTGTGGATGCCAGATAAAACAGAGTGCCCACAGTTAAATTTCAATTTCAGATAAACCACAAATAATGTTTTAGCATGAGTTTGCCCCACATATTGTATACTGTATTTGCTACAGAATAGATGAAAAGGGACATACCTATGCTAAAACATTATCTGTTGTTTATCTGAAATCCACATTTAACCAAGTTTCCTATATTTGTATTTACTAAATCTAGTTGCCCTACCACGAATTCTTTGCATCCATGTATCAAGAATAATACCCTAAGTTCTTTCTAGGTACTGTCCTCAAACCCAGTCTTCTCCTTGGTTTCACTGCAGTAGCTCTCCGTTTCAAGATCATGGTGACTACACTGCTATATAACCATCAGATGGATGAGAAAATCCACATTTTATACCA